>NC_045434.1:190831367-190909983 GCF_002776525.5 Piliocolobus tephrosceles | reverse complement strand
AAAAAAAAAAAAAAAAAAAAAAAAAAAAAAAAAAAATACACTGGGTGCTTCAAAAGTCATTGGGAGGTCAGGCGCAGTGGCTCACACCTGTAATCCCAGCACTTTGGGAGGCCGAGCCAGATGGACTGCTTGAACATAGAGGAGTTCAAGACCAGCCCCGGCAACATGGCAAAACCCCATGTCTACAAAAAGTACAAAAATTAGCCAGATGTGGTGGCACGTCCCTGTAGTCCTAGCTACTTACGAGGCTGAGGTAGGAGGATGGCTTGACCCCAGGAGGCAGAGGTTGTAGAGAGCCGAGATCACACCACTGCACTCCAGCCTGTGCAACACAGCCAGACCCTATCTTAAAAAAAAAAAAAAAAAGTCATTGGGAGGCTGTAGGAGTGGACCCAAAGCAGGGCCTAGAACACATATTAGAACTGTATTTATAAATACACTGCTAGGGTAACAATACAAAGATCTAATAACAGGCACCACCACTGCTGCTTCTACTGCCCACATGCACAACACTAGGGGCCAGACATCGATGCGGGCAAACTCGATAGCACCACAGTTGTGCTTGGAAGCGGTAACAGCCCACGGAAGAGGACAGTGGTCTTGGCCTCTCATCTGCTTTTCAGATTTTGCACAGTAGCACTAAGTGGTGGAAAAGAATTTACATCTGACACACTCATTGTAAGGGAATCTGGGAAAGAGCTTTTGGCTTTCTGTCCTCTATAGGAAGGCATACTAGGATGTGGAGGATCGCTTGAGCCCAGGAGTTCAAGGCTTCCATGAGCTATGATAGCACCACTGCACTCCAACCTGGGTGACAATGAGGCCCTGTCTCTGAAAAAAACTTTTAAATAAAATTTTTAAAAAATCAGCTGGGCGCAGTGGCTCATGCCTATAATCCCAGCACTTTGGTAGGCCAAGGCGGGCGGATCATTTGAGGTCAGGAGTTCAAGACCATCCTGGCTAACATGGCAAAACCCCATCTCTACTAAAAATACAAAAATTAGCTGGGTTTGGTGGCAGGTGCCTGTAATCCCAGCTACTCGGGAGGCTGAGGCAGGAGAATCGCTTAAACTTGGGAGCAGAGGCTGCAGTGAACCGAGGCTGCACCACTGCACTCCAGCCTGGGCAACAGAGCGAGACTCCATCTCAAAAAAGAAAAAAAAAAATTTTAATCTCACACAATTATTATGGACTTGTCAATTTTTTCCTTTACCTCTGTAAGTTCCTGCTTTATATGTTTTTAAAAACACTTTTTTAGGAGCATGCAAATTCATACATTTTTACATCTTTTTGGGAGATTATAACTTTCATCAGTGCCAAATGTGCCTTTTCTTCCTATTAATGTTGTTCTGCTTTAATTCTGTTTTCTGATATTAATATTGGTACACTGCTTCCTTGTAGTCAGTATTTAGCTGATACAGTTTTGTGAGTTTGTTTTTGTTTTTGTTTCAGAGACAAGGTCATGCTGTGTCACCCAGCTTAAGCGCAGTGACACGATTACAGCTCACTGCAGCCTCTAACTCTTGGGCCAGGCTGGAGGTGCAATCTCAGCTCACTGCAACCTCCACCTCCTGGGTTCAAGTGATTCTCTTGCATCAGCCTCCCAACAAGCTGGGATTACAGGTGCCCGGCAACATACCCAGCTAATTTTTGTATTTTTAGTAGAGATGGGGTTTTGCCGTGTTGGCCAGGCTGGTCTCGAACTCCTGACCTCAAATGATCTGCCCGCCTCAGCCTCCTAAAGTGTTGGGATTATAGGTGTGAGCCACTGTGTCCAGCCTTTAAAATTCTTAAAGTAGTAATTTGGCAGTGGAGTTTTGTTTTCAGAGACAAATTAGAGGTGAGTGAAGGAGAGGTGATGCTGGCACCAGAGACAGCTGCCAGAGAGGATAAGAGAATGTCCCACTTTACAGACTCACACCAAACTGTCTTCCCGAGCACTTGTGCCAATTTACACTCCCATCTGCAGCCTCTGAGCAACCCAGTGAACCCATATCCTCTCTGACACCTGGTACTGTCAGACTGCTGCTGCTGCTGCTTTTTTTTTTTGGAGATATAGTCTCGCTCTGTCACCCAGGCTGGAGTGCAGTGGTGCGATCTCGGGTCACTGCAACCTCTGTCTCCCGGGTTCAAGCGATTCTCCTGCCTCAGCTTCCCAAGTAGCTGGGATTACAGGTGCCCACCACATGTGGGGCTAATTTTTGTATTTTTAGTAGAGACAGGGTTTCATCATGTTGGCCAGGCTGGTCTCAAACTCCTGACCTCAGGTGATCCACTCGCCTTGGACTCCCAAAGTGCTGGGATTACAGGTGTGAGCCACCACGCTGGCCTTTTATTATATTTTTTATTTTTTGATATGGGGTCTTCTTGCTCTGTCTCCCAGACTGGAGTGCAGTGGCACGATGACAGCTCACTGTAGCCTCTACCTTCTGGGCTCAAGCAATTCTCCCACCTCAGCCTCTCAAGAATCTGGGACTACAGGTGTACTACTGGTGGCGTGCACCACCAGGCCTGGCTATTTTATTTATTTATTTTTTTTGAGACAGAGTCTCACTGTGTTGCCCAGGCTGGAGTGCAGTGGCGCGATCTCCACTCACTACAAGCTCCACCTCCTGGGTTCACGCCATTCTCCTGCCTCAGCCTTCCATGTAGCTGGGACTACAGGCACCCGCCACCGCGCCCAACTAATTTTTGTATTTTTAGTAGAGATGGCGTTTCACCGTGTTCACCAGGATGGTCTCGATCTCCTGACCTCATGATCTGCCCGTCTCGGCCTCCCAAAGTACTGGGATTACAGGCATGAGCCACCGTGCCTGGCCAAGCACGGCTAATTTTTAAAAATTATTTGTAGAGATGAGGTCTCTCCATGTTGCATAGCCTGGTCCTGAACTTCTAGGCTCAAATGATCCTCCTGCCTCAGCCTCCCAAAGTGCTGGGATTACAGGCGTGAGCCACCATGCCCAATCATTAGGCTTTTTTTTTTTTTTCTTTTGAGACGGGGTCTTGCTTTGTTGCCCAGGCTGGAGTGCAGTGGCGAGATTTCAGCTCACTGCAAGCTCCGCCTCCCAGGTTCACACCATTCTCCTGCCTCAGCCACCCAAGTAGCTGGGACTGTAGGCGTCTGCCACCACACCTGGCTAATTTTTTGTATTTTTAGTAGAGACAGGGTTTCACCATGTTGGCCAGGATGGTCTTATCTCCTGACCTCGTGATCCGCCCGCCTCGGCCTCCCAAAGTGTATCAGGCTTCTTAATGACCAATTTCTGGCTCTTGGTAGCTTTCTCTCTCTTTCATTCTCTATCTTTCATAAATATGCATTTGTGTGTGTGTGTGTGTGTGTGTGTGTGTGTGTGTGTGTGTTTAATTCAGAAGTAGAAAGAAATCTTATTTTTTTCAAGGAGTAGTTTACCTGTTGAGAGTGTCAGTTGTTGCAGAGGGCCCTGGAAATATAAAGACTAAGAAAGGACCCATCATGAGGCCCCGGGTTACTGGTGACTCTGGGGGAGTGGTTGGCTGGGGAGGGAGGTTGATGAAACCTCAAGGGGATAAGAGGCGGGACAACAGGGATGCAACAGAAGAGAGCCAAGTAAGAGGTCTGGTAGCCAAAGGAAGGATAAGATTTCAAGGTCAGGTGGAGGGCATGTCTAGAAATGGAAGAACTAAGTTTATAGTGAAATGAGGAGGAGCCAGGGAGGAGGGGGTGATGGAGAAGCAGAAGTAAGGGGCCGACTCCATGTTAAGAGCAATGGGGGCCAGGTGAGGTGGTCACACCAGTAATCCCAACACTTTGGGAGTTCAAGGTGGGTGGATCACAAGATCAGGAGTTTGAGACCTGCCTGGCCAAAATGGTGAAACCCTGACTCTACTAAAAATACAAAAATTAGCCAAGCATGGTGGCACATGCCTGTAATGCCAGCTACTCAGGAGGCTGAGACAGGAGAATCGCTTGAACCCAGGAGGCAGAGGTTGCAGTGAGCTGAGTGCACCATTGCACGCCAGTCTGGGTGATGTAGCAAGACTCTGTCCCCCCACCCCCAAAGAAAGAGTAACTGGGGGCATCACAGTCCTCTTGAGGAAAGAGCATTGACTTTGCAGTCAGACATATGCAGATTCAAATCCCAGGGCTGCCGGTTATGAGGTGTCAGAGAGGCTGAAGACGGAGGAGCACCTAGACCAGAAGTCCCTTAACACTTGGTAGGTAGTTCTCTCTCCCTTCTTGCACCAAAAGAGTCTGTGGCTGAAGCCAGTCCAGATCCAGAAGCTGGGAGGTTCTGCAAGAATGACCCTTAGCTGAGTGGGCTGCAGGCTTCGGAATTCCATGAGTCTCAGGGAGGCCAGATGAGAGCGGGTTTCTAGAGAGGGAGAACAAAGGGGATCCTGTGAGTCAGTGACAGATGAGGGTGATGATGGAGGAGGCTGAGGTGCTGCTGCCAAGGCAAGGAAATTGCCATTGATGAGGGTGGGGGCTGGGCCTCCCCGGCTGAGGCCCAGCAGGACAGAAGTGAAGTCAGGGCAGACATGCGCTCTGTCCTGCCCTGCTCAAGAGGAGCCACCTCCACTTCCAGCCACGTCTGCTTATGTCGTGTGGCCAGTGCCCAGTTCTACCCCAGCTGCTCCTCCTCCTTCATCCCCATCTCAGGTCCTGGGGTCCTTCCACTGTGTTCTCCCAGCCAGAAATCTGGGTGTCAGCCTTGCCTCCCCAACTCAGCAGCCATCTAGGGTATGGACTCAGCCTCACTCTGCTTTTTCCAGGAGGTTCCTGGGCCTGGGGCGCCTTCGGGCAGCTCCAGGCAGCTCTCATCTGGCGGGACTCCCTTCCACCGCTGCTCAGGAAACTGGGGGCTTCACTGGCTCCCTCTGGCTCCCAAAAGGATCCACCATCATGGATTCAGCTGAGGGGAACTCTCAGTCTCGCCTTCCTGAGATGCACTGATATTTGGGAACTGGCTTCTCAAGCTGCTGGGGAAGGGTGGGGAGGGCAAAATTTCATTTTCCATGGATGCCTTTGTGCACATCCCTCAACCTGGCTTCATGAGCTGTGGGAAGGAGGGAAGGGGGGTGGATCTGGACCACACTGAGCAGCCAGAAGGTGAACTCTGGAGGGAGAGCAGTCTCTGCAAATCACGTTAACCTGGGGCACTCCCTAACCTGCCCATCCTGTGCCCACCTAGTCTCGGCCAGCAAGCAGCAGGCACCATTGCTTTGCACTGTGCATGCCAGGCCCTTTCAGGCCCTTCAGCAGAAGGCAGTGGGGCCACTCAGCCAGCAGTCACCACTGCTGTCCACAGCTCCACTGACCCAGCCCACCATGCCGTAGCTCACTTTGTCATCCCGCCTCCCAGGTTCTCTGATTTGCTAAAGGACATGTTCATGGTTGTCTATCTTATGAACTGGAAAACTGGAGCAGATCCTCAGGGCCCCAAGCAAGAGGCTCAGTGTTACAGGGCTTGCAACTCCGTGTCCTGAGGCTCAGTTCCTGCCTAGAGATGGACACCACTGCCCCCCAGGGCCACCAGCACCAGGACCCTCTGAAGCTGCCAGGTGCCCCTGCCCCTTGGGGCCTCCTCCCAAGGCCCTTGCTCTTCTGCACCGAAGGTCATGCCTGCTGCCCCTGGACACTGCTAACTGTAGCTGCGGGTCACTGGTGAGTGTGTTGGGCATTGTTTGTGCCTCCGACAGTGCTCTATGCAGACACTACTCAACCTGGTTTGCACCTCTAAGTCCTGGGCTGCAGCCAAGGTGGCTGGATTTCCTGTGCCTCTGAGCTGCTGGCTGCTATGGACACAGCCAGATGCTCCAAGGCTCCTGATCCTTGTCCCGAGGGCACGTGAACAGACACAGCCAGGAGGAAACCCGAGCACTGGCTGCTGTGGGTGTATGTGTTTGTGCTCATGAAAAGTGGCCCTTTTCTGAGGCTGCCAGGTGCTGCTGGCAGCCTGACCCAGGCTGCTGAGGGACACACTTGGATCAACAAGCCTTATACTACAGATGGCGACCTGGGTCACCTGGTCCGGGTAGGGTTTGTCAAGTTTCTCCACTGAGAAGGTGACTCTTCTCCCGTCCACCCTCCCTTCCATACTTACCCTTAGGAAGGAAGTCATTATGCACAGCCCACGCTTAAGCAGTGGGGGCTCATGTGCCACCCTCCCTGAGGGTAGACTATCTACATAAATTATTTGGAATCTGCATGGGAGATCTGTCTCTTCTCATTCATTTATTTATATCATTTGTTCAATCACTTATTTATACACTCTGGACTCACGGGTATTGATTTTATATTCTGGGTTGTAATCCATTGCTACTTTATTTGGTTTGTTGCTCAAACTGTTCCTGTTTTGGCTGTTGGGGGCTCTGGGTCTCTTTAACATTTTGTTGTGTCCCCATTATTATGGGGTGGGATATGTTTCCTACCTCCTTGAAGACTTTCCACTCCCCTGATGACACACATCAAATGCCGTTGAGACTCCAATTCATCCCTCCATCACTCACCCCTGCCACTTGCTACTCTAGACCCTGAGCCCTGGCTGGGCCTCTGGTCCTGGGGATCTCAGAGCTGCTGGACACACTGAACTTTGAACCTTGCCGTTCCCCCTGCCCAGCCACTGCCACGCACAAACAATGCCCTTTCCCCTGGTTGAGTCTGTCTGTCCTCCAGTTTCAGCCTCCAAAAAGCTTTATATCACTTTAGTGCCAAAGCTGCCAACTACAGTGTATATGAACAAATGTACTTAAAGGACAAAACAAAACAAAAAGACCTGCCTCTCTATTGCTTTTCAAACCTGCCTTATCTTCTCCACTCCCACACTTTAGATAAATGTCCATTTGCCTGCAACTGTTTTTATCACACACCCTCTCATTGGCCAGGGTAGTGTCATGTTCTCTGGAATCCCCCAGACTCTGATTCCAATCCTAGTGACCCTAGGCAGTCAGTTGATCCCTCAAAGCCTCACTTTCAGGCATCTGTAAAAGAGGGGCAGTAATAGCCTCCAAATAGCTCACACTGATTGATCACCATTATTGATATCAGGCAATAACTTCTGAAAAGTACCTAATATCCTCTATCTGCCAGGCCCTTCCTTCCTCCATCTGGGGACTCCAAGGTCTGGGTTTCAGTCTCCATGAAACCTTTCCCAACCAACCGGCTAGAGTGAGTAGTTCCTGCCTGCCTGCCTGCACCTCCCTAGTAACTCAAGCGATGATTCGCTGACTCTCTGCTCCATCCCACCCCACCTCCAAACAGGCTGCCCAATGGTCAGAGTCATGCTGCATTAGAGCCGGGGCTTAGGAAGAAGGGGCATGGACCTGGACTTGGACATCACACTTGAGTGTGATCTGCATTGGGACTGTGGTCTGCACCTCAGCTGCTTGGCCTCAGCAAGTCCCCTAACCTCTTTGAGCTTCCTTTTCCTATTTATAAAATTGTGATGACAGTAGTCATTTTATAGGAATGCTGTGGAGATTTAAGTACATAATCCATGTCAAGCATTTCACGTAACGCCCAGCACACAGAAAGTGCTTAATAAATGGTCCCTTCCTCTCTTCTTAATATCAGGCAGGCTGCTCTGCCAGGCTCCATTTATTGATGGATTCAAGGTTAAAAATAGAGCGGCAGCCTTGGGGAGTAGGTCCTTCAGAGCTGGGAATTGACACCTTTGGGGCTGTGAATAGGGAAGGAGCCTGCCTCTCCCTTCAGGGACCTCTCAGAGAAACACAAATCTTGATGCCTCTGGCCTTTCTCTCATTGATTTCCAGGGCAGGCATGCAGAGGCCAGACTGCTCGGCTGGCAAGCTCAGAGCAGAAGCTCTGCAATCAAATGCACTGTCTTCTCACCCTAGCCCTGCCATTCAGTTGGCTGTGTGACCTTGGGCAAGCAGCGTTTCCTCTCAGAGGATCATCAGGGAAACTGACAATGTTAACAACATTGATTTTTTTATATGTATTACATATGTATATAACATATATATTATGTGTATATATTACATATGTGATATATATATATAACACACACATACATACATATACATATATATATATATATATAAAAAGCTAACAGAGACCTTGAGGTCGATGAACAACCAGCTCTGGGACTCAAGGTAATGGTGTCCCCTCTCTGAGCCTCAGTTTCCATATCTCTGAAACAGACACAGCAGCTCCGACTTACAAAGCTATTGTGAAGATGCAGCAAGGTCATGGATAGCAGCTGCTGACAGCGGTAACACCTGATGGGCACCTGAGTTATCTAATAGTCTATCTTCCAGTCTGAGGGTATGGGGAGACACATTTATTTTAGCTGTTTGTAACTATTGATCCACCAGCCTTGGAAAATGCAAAGAAATGCATCAACAGAAAAACCCTTCACATCTTGAGTTGCTAACAGGCTGGTCCTGCCAGTGGGTAAACCACTTCTGTGTGATTGACTTCCCCTGCCATCAGCTCAGCACTCTTGGCAACTTGTTTTGTCACCCAGGATAAGACACTGGTTTAATTAAACCAGATCCTGATCTGTGGGCAGGAGCCCCTACTTTCCCTTCTGCAGGGAGTCTTAGCAGTGATGTCAAAGGGCATAAATCTGACTTCCAGGGTCACTGAGCCAGCCTCCTTCAAGCAGATACGCAAGGGCTGGATGCTCCATGACTTCAGGGCCACACTCCTGGGTTGTTTCTCCCCTTGCCTTCCTGGGAGGGGTCTATCAAGCTCCAAAACCCTGTCCCTCACTCATTTCTGACCCTGAGATGGATATGGAATTTCATGACAATAACATTAATAAAAATACACAGTCCTGGCCAGGCACGGGCTTACACAGTCCCAGCTCTGGGATTATAGCTGTGAGCCACTGCATCTGGCCTACCATTGTTATTTTAAATCTTTCTTGACCTGAACCCTCAGTTCATTTTTAAAACTCTTCCTTTGGCAGGACAAAGGAGCATGGTGGCTCATGCCTATAATCCCAGCATTTTGGGAGGCCGAGGTGGGCAGATCACTTGACGTCAGGAGTTCAAAAGCAGTCTGGCCAACACAGAAATCCCGTCTCTACTAAAAATACAAAAATTGGCCGGGCGCAGTGGCTCATGCCTGTAATTTCAGCACTTTGGGAGGCTGAGGCAGGCGAATCACCTGAGGTTGGGAGTTCGAGACCAGCCTGACCAGCATGGAGAAACCCCATCTCTACTAAAAATACAAAATTAGCTTGGTGTGGTGGCACATGCCTT
Source organism: Piliocolobus tephrosceles (assembly GCF_002776525.5). Taxonomy (NCBI): domain Eukaryota; kingdom Metazoa; phylum Chordata; class Mammalia; order Primates; family Cercopithecidae; genus Piliocolobus; species Piliocolobus tephrosceles. The sequence continues at coordinate 190,900,773 of NC_045434.1, read as the reverse complement.
TAATCCCAGCTTCTCAGGAGGCTAAGGCAGGAGAATCCCTTGAACCCAGGAGGCGGAGGTTGCAGTGAGCCAAGATGACGCCACTGCACTCCAGCCTGGGTAACAAGAGTGAAACTCCGTCTCAAAAAATAAATACATAAAAGTAAAAATACAAAAACTAACTGGGCATGGTGGTGCACACTTGTAATTCCAGATACTTGGTGGCTGAGGCATGAGAATTGCTTGAATCCAGGAGGCAGAGGTTGCAGTGAGCCGAGATCATGCCACTGCACTCTAGCCTGGGCAACAGAGCGAAACTCTCCCTAAATAAATTCAATAAATAAATACACAATCCCATCACATTGCAGTCCTCAAGGGAGATTTCTGCCAGAGCTCAGGAGCCTTGGGCCAAGGCACTACATGCAAAAGCTCTCTTCCCTGCCACCTGCAACCTCTGCACATAACAAGCAGAGACAAAACTCGTGTTTTGTCCAGGCTGAGCAGGATGATCACCTGAGGCTACGAGCAACCCCTATAGGACTGTTCTCACCAGGTGGGGGCGTTGATCTGACAGCATCCTATAAAAGTCCAAGCTCTAGATTCTCATTATTTTGGGTTTCAGTCCCAGCTATAGCTTGGGTGACTCTAGGCCACACTCCTAACCTCTCAAACCGTTAGTTCCTCAGTGTGTGCAGTTGCCCGTTGAATAACATGGGGGCACTGACCCTTGTATAGTTGAAAATCCACATATGTGAATAACTTTTGACTCCCCCAAAACTTAACCACTAACAGCCTACTGTGGAGTGGAAGTCTTACCAATAACATAAACAGTTGATTAACACATATCTTGTGTGTTTTGTATATATTATATGCTATATTCATACCACAAAGTAAGCTAGAGAAAAGAAAATGTTATTAAGAAAATCATAAGGAAGAGAAGATACATTTACTACTCCTTACGTGGAAATGGATCACAGATCATCATAAAGGTTTTCACAACCTCGTCATCTTCATGCTGAGTAGGCTGAAGAGGAGGAAGAGGAGGGCTTGGTCCTGCTGTCTCAGGGGTGACAGAGGCAGAAGGAAATCTACATGAGAGTGGACCACACCATTCAAACCTGTGTTGTTCAAGGGTCAGCTGCATATTTAGTTGTTTATTTGCATGTTTATTAGTATTCTTGCTTGTAGACAACAGAGTCCACTCTGGCTAGTTCTGTAGAAGGGAAATTTATTTAGGGATGTTAGAGAAACAGGACCTGGATGCAGCTTCAGGAGCCTCTCCAAGAAGCGCACTGCAGAATCAGACTCGTGGGGGACCTGCTGCCGCTGTCGCTGACTCCAGGCCACACTGCTTTAGCTGCCGCCAGGCTGGCAGTAAAAGGATGCCCTGCACACAGCTGTTCCCATACATAACTCATCTCTCAGTTGGCATCTCAGGTGGGCAAGTGTGATTGGAGGAACTGAGGTCACATGCCTGCCCGCTAGCTGCAAGGGAGGCTCCCTTGGCTCTGAGGAGGAACTCAAGATATCAGGAATCCTACTTCAATTTTTTCCACTTGATTGCTTTCTTGGGTCCCTAGTAAGTAGTTCAAATGCAAAAGAAGTTGGAAATTTTAAGCTAAAAACAAGTTATTTTAAAGAAGAAAAAATCCAGAGAATTTCATTAGAAGTAGTTCTCACCAATAGACAACCAATCAACTGTAAGTTCAGGCAAGCTGTCCTGCTGCATCAGAAATGTTTAAAGGCCTGTATTCCCAGCTACTGGGAGAATCGTTTGAGTCCAGGAATTCAATCAAGGCTGCAGTGAGCTATGATCATGCCGCTGCACTCCAGTCTGGGCAACAGAGCAAGACCTCTCTATAAACAAAAACCACACACACACACACACACACACACACACACACACACACACAGGAAATGCTGAAAGGATTGCTTTCTTTTCTACAATAAGTAAAAATCCTCCAGAAAACAGGAGGAAAGGAAAGAGCACCAATACTTGTGTGTATATTATGTGCTAAGCGTTTTACACGTATTCTTTCTTTTAATTTTATTCTTTTTTTGAGACAGAGTCTCACAGAGAGGAATTTTTTAAACTGTTGAGCAGCAGTGAAAGATAAATGGTCAGTACAGCTTCCTTCCTGTGTCCTTCAATTAGACTGTAAACTCCAGGTAGTCAGGTACCTTGAATATCTTGTTCATCGCTGTATCTCCAGCACCTAACATGGAGCCTGTGATAACGAAACAGATAAAGGAAATGTGAATAATAATAGAACCACCTCAACTTTGAGGCTTCTGGCCAACTTACAGTCTCCAAAGGGGCTATGTCTCCAAACCTTTGGAAAAGCTCTTCCTTATTCACGGAACGTCCATTCCTCCACACCCCCTTGCCTGATGGTGAAGTTGTCTTCATCTTTCTGTTCTCAGCTTGGACTCACCTCCTCCCGGAGGGTTTCCTTGATGTACATCTCCATGCCTATCACCTCTGTTGGCATCACCACCACATCCTTGCCCTAAGAGCTAGTTTTGTGCAGTAGTTAAGAAGGCAAGCTCTGGAGTCCAGCTGCCTGATTTCAAATACTGGCTTCAGCTCTTATTGGCTGTTGGGGCTTAGGTAAGTCGTGTGGCCATTCTGAGGCTCATTCTCCTCATCTGTAAAACGGGAATAAAAATAGTAGCTAAGTCTCAGGATTGTTGTGAGTTTTAAATGAGATAGTATATGCAAGTTGCCAGAATGGGGCCTGGTACAGAGAGAGAGAGGGAGCGTGCAGTCAACCTCTGCTGCTGTTGCAATTCTTTACTGTTTTAGAACTTAGCAGGACAATATTGTAATTGTTTTCCAGTTTGTATTCCCAACTTAACTGAGGCCTTCTGGAGTCAGGAACTGGGGTGTCCTTTACTCCCATACCTCTTCGTGCACCTGGCATCCAGATTGGATGTTCACTTAATATTTGTTGTATGAACTCAATCAAAGAAATCACAAATGCAAAGATGGAAAGATAAAACATTTAGAGTTTGTATAATAGAAAAATAACTAAAACTAAAATGTCACCTGGGAGCAGAGAAAATGGAAAATGACTAATAGCTACATGATGTAAAGATTTTACACACATCAATAAAAAATATCTGAGTTGCTAAGACAGATGGGTACAAAGGTCATGAGCAGGCAGGCAATTTAAGTAAGGAAATAGAAGTAGTAAGTAAAATATGGAAGAATAGTCAGTCTTCCACAAATGAGCTACAAATTATAGCAATAGTATTATAGAATGCAGAATTAAATATAGAACTATCCATAACTGAGAAATGTCCAATGGCAGAAGAATGGTTACATAAATAATGATATATTGGCTCAACGGCATGGTGTTCCGCCATAAAATAATTATGAAAATGTTGAAACAAGTGTTTATGACATAGAAAGTTTGCAAGCAGATTGCAAAATTGAACTTAAAGCATGATCACCGTGTGCGAAATGTTCATCTGGACTTGATAAAAGCTTGGCAGAGAATATAAGAAAATGAACACAGTTGCCTTGATAAAAAAGAGAAACCTTACTGAGTGCCCCCATAGGCCAGACTCCATGCCCAGGGCTTCCACACATACAGTCTCACTGAATCCTCCAGTTCTCCCCAGCTCCCTGTCAGCTAAGAGTCATTCCCCTTTACAGGTAAGGCAGCTAAGGCAAAGAGAAGGGCAAGAAAACCTGCCTGAGGAGGTGCAGGCAGTAATTAGCAGAGAGGCGTGCCAACCCTGGTGTGTTGGACTCCAAGTTCGGTGCTCTTTCCAACTCATCAGATGTGTAAGATGGATGTGATCCAATAGCTTTTATTTCTCTTTAAACATTGCCTTTAGTGCTGTTTAAATGTCACTTGCGCAATTAAAACACAATTAAAAGAAAAACCAAAGCTGTCTCGGGAAGGCAGTTTAGTCTCTGTTCCTCCAGAGAGCTCCATGGACCAGAACCCCACCCTCTCCTGGCCGACGCCCTGGGTTTTGCCCAAACAATCCCAGGACACAGCCCTGCTGAATTTTCTGTCCCTCTTCATTGGATTTAAAGCACATGGGAGGCATCTGGCGTTTCCTTCACCCCTCTCACCAAGACTCTCCTTTCATTTGAAGTTGAAGGTGACTAGGAACTCTAGTTACCCTGTCATGGGGACCCCAGTACTATTGTCAGTATTTCAAAAAGCCAAATAGAAATTGTGCTTTCATCCTAACAAGGCCTTGTGGGCTGATGAAGTGCCCTTAGTGTCCATCCTTGGATGAAAATATGTCCTGATCCTGTGCACCAGGAGAAAAGGTACAGAATCCCAGGTTGCTGAGTTTGGGGGAGTCAGGGAGTCCCTGGGGAGTGGACTTTTCCAGCTGAGATCTGGAGGGCAAAGAACAGAAGAAAGAGGCTCACTCTGTTGTCCAGGTTGAAGTTCAGTGGCACAAGCATAGCTCACCATGACCTTGAAGTCAAAGCAAAAGTAACACAAAAGAGAACACACTGATGCAACATGTAAGATAGAAATGAAGAAAGAAAAATTAAATGAGAAAAAAAATTTAAAGTTTACATGATAAGAGAAAAAATGTGAGACCCTGTCTCTAAAAACAACAAAACGGGCTGAGCACGGTGGCTCACGCCTGTAATCCCAGTACTTTGGGAGTCAGAGGCGGGTGGATCACCTGAAGTCAGGAGTTCAAGACCAGCCTGACCAACATGGAGAAACCTCGTCTCTACTAAAAATACAAAATTAGCCAGGCGTGGTGGCACATGTCTGTAATCCCAACTACTCAGGAGACAGAGGCAGGAGAATCGCTTGAACCTGGAAGGCGGAGGTTGCGGTGAGCTGAGATTGCGCCATTGCACTCCAGCCTGGGCAACAAGAGCAAAACTCTGTCTCAAAAAAAAAGCCCTGAGACAGGAAAGATGTGGAGCTTTCAAGGAAATGAAATGAAAGACGCACTATGGACCGGGTATGGGGGCTCATGCCTGTAATCCCAGCACTTTGGGAGGCTGAGGCGGGCAGATCATTTGAGGTCAGGAGTTCAAGACCAGCCTGGCCAACATGGTGAAACCCCATCTCTACTAAAAATACAATGACCCTAAAAAACTATATACACATATCAGAGTCACTGAAGAAGGAAACTCAAATAATGGTATCAAAACAATATTCTATTATATAATGATCAACATCAAAATATATTATATTGGCTGGGCACAATGGCTCATTCCTGTAATCCTAGCACTTTGGGAGGCCAAAGTGGGTGAATCACCTGAGGTCAGAAGTTCAAGACCAGCCTGGCCAACATGGAGAAACCCTGTCTCCACTAAAAATACAAAAAATTAGCTGGGCGTGGTGGCAGGCGCCTGTAGTCCCAGCTTCTCGGGAGGCTGAGGCATGAGAATCGCTTGAACCCAGGAAGCGAAGGTTGCGGTGAGCCGAGATTGCACCACTGCACTCCAGCCTGGGCAACACAGCAAGACTCTGTTTCACACACACACCATATATATATATCTATATCTATATCTATCTATCTATATATATATACACACACACACACAAACACACACACATATGTATATATGCTATTTAAAAATTATTAGATTTTAAAGTTAAGAAAGATTCCTTTGAGAATCTAAACATAAAGGAACAAGTCACTTAAAAATCCCAGGCTGGCCTCTGGCTTCTTCACAGCAATATCCAGCATTAGCGTACAATAGAGAGATACCTACAAAGTCATCAAGGAGAGAAAGTGTGACTCAAGAATTTTATTTTCAGCCAAACTGTTGTTGAAGGAGAAAGGCAAAAGACAAAAGTTTTGAACGTGTGTAGGAAGTTTGGAGGCTGAGGCAGCCACACAGTCTGGATTTGTTGGAAGAACAGGATTTTTTTCCTTATGGTGACCCAGAGTTTTACTTAGGGGTTCATTTACACATTTATCCAACAGATTTTTTTTCTCTCTCTCTCTTTTGAAACAGGGTCTTGTTCTGTTGCCTAGGCTGGAGTGCAATGACGTGATGACGGCTCACAGGAGCCCGGACCTTCTGGCCTCAAGCGATCCTCCCACCTCATTCCCCCACCCTGACTAGCTGGGACCACAGGTGTGTGCCACCACGCTGGGCTAATTTTTTTTTATTTTTTAACTTTTTTGTAGAGATGGGGTCTCCCTAGTTTGCCCATGCTGGTCTTCAACTCCCCGCTCAAGTGATCTTCCTGCCTCAGCCTCCCAAAGTGTTGGGATTACAGCTGTGAGCCACCATGCCTGGCTTAAACAGATTCTTAAAGACTCAAGAAGGTGGCCAGGCGCGGTGGCTCAAGCCTGTAATCCCAGCACTTCGGGAGGCCGGGACGGGCGGATCACGAGGTCAGGAGATCAAGACCATCCTGGTTAACAAGGTGAAACCCCGTCTCTACTAAAAATTACAAAAAATTAGCTGGGCGAGGTGGCAGGCGCCTGTAGTCCCAGCTACTCGGGAGGCTGAGGCAGGAGAATGGTGTAAACCCGGGAGGCAGAGCTTGCAGTGAGCTGAGATCCGGCCGCTGCACTCCAGCCTGGACGACAGAGCAAGACTCCGTCTCAAAAAAAAAAAAAAAAGACTCAAGAAGGTGTTGGGCTCTGTGTCCAGAACTGTCTTATACCAAATGCTAAGAAGGGTGAGGGAGAAGTGTCTTTGCAGAGGTCAGTTGGCCTTTGAAGGTGAGTCAGAGTAACTGACAGGAAGGGGATCCCAGGCAAAGAAAAGGGCATGAGCAGCCGGGCGCGGTGGCTCACGCCTGTAATCCTAGCACTTTGGGAGGCCGAGGTGGGCAGTTCACAACATCAGGAGATCAAGACCATCCTGGCCAACATGATGAAACCCTGTGTCTACTAAAATACAAAAAAGTAGCCAGGCGTGGTGGCACACGCCTGTAATTCCAGCTACTCGGGAGGCTGAGGCAAAGGAATTGCTCGAACCCGGGAGGCAGAGGTTGCAGTGAACTGAGATCGCACGACTGCACTCCAGCCTGGCAACAGAGCAGACTATGTCTCAACAAAAAAAAAAAGAAAAGAAAAGAAAAGAAAAGGGCATGAGCAAAGGCAGTGGTCATGGACGCACGGAGCAGATACTCTAAGGCAAAGGCCAAGCTGTCATCATGGATGGGACCTGGAATGTCCAGGTGTTTGGAATGGGAAATGGGTAAACCTTGAAGGCTCATGGTTGGGAAAGAGGGAGAGAGCCTGGACAATGGGCTTTCAAGAGGCTTCAACTTGGCTGGATGCGGTAGCTCATGCCTGTAATCCCAGCAATTTGGAAGGCTGAGGCAGACAGATCACTTGACACCAGGAGTTTGACACCAGTCTGGCCAACATGGTAAAACCCTGTCTCTACTAAAAATACAAAAATTAGCTGGGCTTAATGGCACACACTTGTAATCCAGCTACTCGGGAGGCTGGGCACAAGAATTGCTTGAACCTGGGAGGTAGAGGTTGTAGTGAGCTGAGATTGTGCCACTGAACTTACTCCTGCCTGGGCAACAGAGCAAGACTCAATCTAGGAAAAAAAAAAAAAAAAAGGCTCAAACTTTATCCCGCAGGCAGGCAATGTGGAGCCACAGAATGAGTGAAGCAGGAAAATTCAAGGAGACAAGGAGATATCTTGAAACCTTCGCAATGAGAAAAGGTTCAGATATTTTGTGAGAATGCAGCCATTCCCACAATTGCTTATAGCAGTCATACCTAATGGTGCACACTAGAATCATTTCCTGCAAAGTCAGGAATAAGGCACGCTTGCCTTCTATTGCTGCTTTTGTTCAGCATTGTATTGAAGAGTCCTACTAGCACAGAAAAAGAAAGACCTGTGACCATCTACATATTTTTCATTGCTGAGTCAAGGAAGGTGCTTGTATATTTCCCTCTTTCTTCATCTTTATGTTTTTCCTGGAGTTTTAAATTGCCTTTCTTTTGTTCTTACACTATCTGCCTTTATTACTGAGGGCAGAAACTTCCCAACAAATTGGAAAGGTGGATATTCCTATTTCCTTTCTACAGATAGAGGAGGCTCAGAGGAATTGGCAAAGTCCACAGGAAATACCCAGTGGAGCTGGGATTCTTATCTATTTCATGGGATGACTCTATCAATCCCTGGGCTGGCCCCATACAAAGAGCTGGAGTATGCATTGGCAGATACAGAGGTGCAGTGGGTATGTCTCAGTTATCCCAACTTCATAAAGTTCACAAAGAAGAGGACAGTTGCAGGAAATTCCAGAGGGCACCAAATGAAAGAAGGTCCTATGAAGTGATGTGCGGAGGCCCAGCCATGCTGCCCAGTGTTCAGCTCTCCGAAGAGCCAAGCCACCTCTGTGCAGCAGCAGGGCTTTTGGATTTTTATCCCCTTGCCTAGAATGTTCTTCTCTGCTCTTCCTTGGGTTGGCACTTGGGTAGCACTTCCTTGGGTTGCTCAAGGCTTTGTTACCAAGTCAGGGTCCCACCTTCCCTAGGCAGAATGCTTCATGGAGGCTCCCCAGGCCTTGTGCAAATGGGGGTCTATCGCATCAGGTCATCAGACTAGCCCATTCCTGTTGCAGCCTTGGGACTTGTGGACACCATCTCTGGCCCTTGCAGAAATACATGAAATTAAGCACTTGGAAAATTCCATGTTAATCAGCACCTGGAAGGAGATGAGCACGAGTGAAACCCCCTCAAGGGCTCCCAGAAATACCTGGCTTCTCTCTCTCTCTCTCTCTCTCTCTCTCTCTCTCTAAACTGCCACATCTAATCATCTATTTACTCAATACATTGCGTGAGCACTTCCCCGGTGCCAGCCTGTGCTAAGCACTGAACACCAGGGCAGGCTGTTCCTGGCACAAGGGAACACAGCCCAGGGGCAAGTAGGGCTGAGATCCAGCCCAGGGACCGTTTGCCAAGCCGTGGGCTCAGAGAGCAGCATCTGCCCCAAAGGATTCCTTTTTCTAATTCCCTCAAAAACACTGCATGGGCTGGCTGCAGCCCTGCACATTAATGAATTAAACCCACATGGTCCCTGCCCTTGTGGAGCTCCAGTCCAGTGCAAGACAGACACATAATTAAACAATTAAACATATGATTAGAAATCACCCTTATTTTGCTGGTGAGGAGACTGGGTTTCCTAGAAACCAAGTGACTTAGACAGTGAGTGACAGGGTCAGGGTTCAAACTCTGGTCTCCTGGCTCCAAAGCCACAATCTGCTCTGCAGCACGAAAGAGGCATTTGAGCTACATCAGCATTCATTCTGAGCATCAGCCCCAATCTCCAGCATTTCAGATTCTCCCTCTTTCTGACCCACTTAATTATAAGCTCTGGTTGCCCTGATCCTGAAGGTCCCTCCTCTTGACCTTGCCAGCTCTTTCAGCTTATCCGAGCCTCTCTCCTCCCTCTGGCTGCCAAACCTCTAGCTTGGATCCACCTGCTTCCTGTTGCCAAGGCTTGCAACAGTGAATGACTCTTGCAGCTGGTACTTCCTGTCTCAGGTGTCTTTTGGAGCCAGTCATGCATCCCAGAGGCTGGGCTAGGGACAGAACTGAGCAACAGTCCCTGGGTCATACTCAGAATTCCATTCCCAGTGGCAACACAAGCCATCACAAATCTAGGAATAAGCTGATATGAATAAAATTATGAAGCTTTATTGAAGGTCATAAAAGGAGATCTGAATCAACGAGAGACATGCCATGCTCCTGAGTGGAAAAACTCAGTACCATAAAGATGTCATTTCTCTTCAGAGTAATCTACAAATTTAATGTGATTCCAATCAAAATAGCAAAGGCATTTTTTGGCCAGGCATGGTGGCTCACACCTGTAATCCCAATGCTTCCAGAGGCCAAGGTGGGAGGACCACTCGAGGCCAGGAATTTGAGACCAGCCTGGGCAACATAGCAAGACCCTGTCTCTACAAAAAAAAAAAAAATTTTAATTAACTGGGTATGGGCCGGGCCTGGTGGCTCACCCCTGTAATCCCAGCACTTTGGGAGGCTGAGGCAGGTGGATCACCTGAGGTTAGAAGTTCAAGACCAGCCTGGCTAACATGATGAAACCCCATTTCTACTAAAAATACAAAAAATTAGCTGGGTGTGGTGGCATGCACCTGTAATCCCAGCTACTCGGGAGGCTGAGGCAAAATCGCTTGAACCCGGGAGGCGGAGGTTGCAGTGAGCTGAGATTGCACCATTGCATTCCAGCTTGGGCAAGAAGAGTGAAGCGAACCTCCGTCTCAAAAAAACAAAACAAACAAACAAAAAAAACTGGGCATGGTGGCAGGAGCCTGTAGTCTCAGCTACTCAGGACGCTGAGGCAAGAGGATCCCTTGAGCCCAGGAGTTCAAGGCTGCAGTGAGCCCTGATCACACCATGCATTCCAGCCTGGGAGAGACAGAGCAAGATCCTGTCTCTAAAAAAATAAAAAATAAACGCATTTTAAATGGAATTTGACAAGCTGATTTTCAGGTTAATCCGGAAGGAAAAAAATACAAAGAAAATACACAGGAATAGAATATCCAAGAAAAAACTGTCAGTAGTTTTCATTGTGGTAAAATATATATAACATAATATTTATCATTTAAACCATGTTTAAGTGTACAGTTCAATGACATTCAGTACCTTTACACTGATGTGTAACCACATCACCGCCATCCATCTCCAGAACTTTCCATCTTCCCAGCTGAAACTCTGCACCCATAAACACCAACTCCCCATTCTCCCTTCCCCACAAGAAAAAAAATTTAATGAATAAAAATGAGAAAACCATCAAGCCAGAAATAAAGACACCTTATAAAACAAGATAAATTCTATCAATCATAAATGTAGCATTTCAAGTCCAAGAGGAAAAGATAAACTATTTAATAAATGACGTTAGGACAAATGGTTCTCCAATTTTAAAAACAGAAAATTTGAACTCTACCTCCACCAGACACACACACAAAGTCCTCTGAATTTAAAGAACTCAATATAAAAAAGCCCATAAAATCATTAGAAGAAAAGTAAGAAAGATGGGCAGATTTGACTACATAAAAACATTTAACTTCTGAATAACAGAAGGACTCGATGAGCAAAGTTAAAAGACAAATAACAGGCGGGGAAAACAAACCCACCATAGACATGCAGAAATGCAACAAAAACATATCTTGAAATAATAACAATTTTGCTTTTATTTTTCCCACTTCCTCACATCAATCAGAAATTTAAAATTACCTCCAGGAGAATTTGTGCTTTTATAGCAGGAATATAAAGAGAGAGAAACAGTCAGTGTTTAGATGTCATTGTTTTTTTAACTTTCTGGATAGTCTACTGAAGCCCACATCAGAAATCACACTTTTGAAAAGCAAAGTCTTTTGATTTGCAAGAGGCTGCTTTTGCTGAGAGAAGAAAATGCTCTTGAAAATCAAAAGGGAAGGTCTTGGAGGAAGCTGAAGATAAAATTTATGCCTTAACAGTGGATTGAGAGGGAATGGAGAAGAGCCAGGTTGTGTTTCCCTGAGGGAAGTAAATGGGGTCACTGAGCTAGGAAAGAGAAAGGCAGTAGGAGTGAGATGACCTTGGAAGAGGTCGGGGGATCCGGGATGGGGAACTGGACCTGTGGGACCCAAGGAGAGGAGTGGAGTCAGTGCCCAGAGACAGCTAAGCCCACTCTGTCACCATTACTGAGGAGCTTCCTGGGGACTGGGCCATCACCAGCAACCCTTCTGTTGCCACTCAACTGGATACGACAGGCCACCTTGGCTGAAGAGCCACATTAGTCATTGTATTAATCCATTCTCTCATTGCTGTAAAGAACTACCTGAGATTGGGTAATTTATAAAGAAAAGAGGTTTAATTGACTCATGGCTCTGAAGGCTGTACAGGAAGCATGGCTGGGGAGGCCTCAGGAAACGTAAAATCATGGCAGAAGGTAAGGGGAAGCAAGCACATCTTACATGGTCAGAAAAGGAGGAAGAGAGTGAAGGGGAGGTGCTACATACTTTTAAACAACCAGATCTCATGAGAACTCACTATCACGAGAACAGCAAAGGGGATATCCACCCTCATGATCCAATCACCTTCCACCAGACCCCTCCTTCAACACTGGGGATTACAATTTAACATGAGATTTAGGCGGGGACACAAATCCAACCCATATCAGCCATTCAGCTCTGCACTGTCTGACGAGGGCCTTCATTGACAGCTGTCTGGAGTGCTCAGCAGGCGTGATACCTACTCATGTCCTGATACTTTGCTGAGGACCCCCATCCACACTTATCGCTAGTAATGCCTTCCCTTTTCACATGGCTCAGGACATTCACCAGCCTCCCAAACCAAGGGTGGGATCTTTGATACCCATAGAGGAGGCAGTAATATGGAGTGAAGACCGCCTGCAAGCTGTCCTTGGGTAGAACTAGATAATGGTATAATCTACCTGGGCTAAAGTGATCCACAATATATAAAGAGCTCCTATAAATCAGCAAAAGGAGGCCAACAACCTAATAACTAAGTTGGCAAAAGATATGGAAAAGAGGATTCACAGAAGAAATACAGATGTCTAGTAAGTGTATGAAAAGATGTTCGGTGACTGTTCTAATTAGAAAAATGCAAGTTAAAACAACAATAAGATACATTTTGTTTAGCAAATTGGCAAAAATTTAAAAGGCAGAAAAGGGAAAAAAGCACCCTCCTTTGCCATTGGTGGAATTATCCATGGGTGAAGGGCAATTAGGAAAGGGCAATTTGGTAATTCCATTGAAATTTTAAATGTATACACTTTTAAACCCAGCAATTCCACTTCAACCAAAATGTCCAACCAGGGGATGGTTGAGAAAGTCATGAGCAAAGGGGCCTGTCCGACATGTGTGTGTCGAATGGTTTTGCAACATCATTGTTACGAAAAACTGGATTGGGAGTAAAGTTGGGAATGTTGCCATTGAGGTGGGGATCATGATAGGCTGGCCTGAGAGCACGATCCTTGAGTGACCCATAAAAGAGGTGAGAAGTGGCCCATGCATATTTTTGGGAGAAGACACTCCAGGAACAGGAAATAGCCAGTGTGAAGGCCCTGGGGGGAGGTGGGAGCCCATGCCTAGCATGTTTGAGAAAGTGATGCCACTGTAGCTAGAGCAGAGTGGCGGGGGGAGGGAGGGGGTCTGAGAGGAGGGCACACCAGGGAGATCCCCAGAGGGAAGGTGGAACCAGTAGGCACCTCACTCAGGGCCTTGCAGGCCATCATAAAGGCACTTTGGTTTGGCTCAGAAACTGGAAGCCACTGAAGGGATTTATTATTAACATTAAAAAAGCAGAATGTAAAATCAAAGTATAGGATGCTATGTTGAAAAAGTCATTTTAAAAGGTTGAAAGGGAATCATCAAAATTGACCACAGCTGCCAAGTTAGGGTGAAGGGATTATGAATTTTTTCCTCTATCCAACTTTTAATGCTTCTGTGTTGCATGTTTGTGATTAAAATATGTTTCTAAGAGTTTTTTAGGTTGTAGTGGGTTTTGTTTTGTTTTGTCTTGAAAACTGACTCTCGATAGGCAGAAAACTATTATGAGGAGCCAGGCACAGTGGCTCACACCTGTAATCCCAGCACTTTGGGAGGCCGAGGCAAGCAGATCACTTGAGGTCAGGAGTTTGAGACCAGCCTAGCCAACTTGGTGAAACCCCATCTCTACTAAAAATACAAAACTTAGCCAGGCATGGTGGTGCACACCTGTAATCCCATCTACTCAGGAGGCTAAGACAGGAGACCTGCTTGAACCCGGGAGGCGGAGGTTGCAGTGAACCAAGATTCTGCCACTGCACTCTAGCCTGGGTGACAGAGGTAGACTCCATCAAAAAAAAAAAAAAAAAAAAAAACCTATTGTGAGGGAGGAGGAGGGGTGCAAAGAGCTATGGAGTTAGAGGCGGGTGGAGGGCAGGGCCAGGACCGAGAAAGAAGAGGGGCTGGGGTAGGGAAACCGGTACAGAGGAGTGATGGGAGGGAGAGAGGAGGACACTGAGGCAGACAGAGAGATGGGAAAAGTGAGACCAAGAGAAGTAGAGGTGAGAGATAGAGAGAGACAGAGACCAGGACAGGGGCAGGGGCCCCTGGAGGAGGCCAGCTCCATGGTACTCCCTTCAGGACCTCAACATCCCATCAACCTCTCAAGACCCCTATAAGACCCACGGGCCCAGGTGCTTGACTCAGGCAGCCCAGCAGTGGCCCATCCTCCAGCCCTCCTCCAGCATCTCAGGGTCTGGGAACTCAGGAGCCATCAGTGCCGCTTGGATGACCTTAAGCAGGGAAGTGGCATGACCAAGCTCGAGTGTCACAGAGCCCCTGTCTGCAAGGAAGAAATGGGTTGGGTCCAGGAAAACTACTCTGAGAAATATCGGGTACTTCTAAGAGCAAGGCAGGGCTACAAAGCACTTTCATATCACACGCGCGCACACACACGCGTGCACACACGCACGCCCACACACCATGGGGAGCCTACACATCCGTTACAGCCCACACAGAGAAGTTCTGGTATGTGGTGAGGGCCAGAGCTCTCACATCTGCTGGAGGCACCTAGCAAGGCCAGAAGTGCACCTGCAGCAGGGACTCATCTGCTGAGACACCGTACAGACCCTGGTGGGGCGCTCCTCACACCTGCTTGGCCTTGACTCAGGGCATTCAGGGGGACCGTTGTGTGCACCCTGCTTGAACCCCATTTCAAATGCACCCTGCAGCTTCCCTCAGCTTTTCTGCCTCCGGGCTTTCTCCTTAGCTGCAGAAGGCCACTCAACCCTCCAGCAGACACAGCTTAAAAGCTCAGGAAGTTGATGTCCCTAGGGCAACCCTCAGCAATGAGGGACTGGAATCATGGACAAATGCGTCAGCTTTCCGACCTTCTGGGGAACAATTCTGAGGGTATTCCTCATGGTTTCTCCAAGGGGCCCCAGCAGGATATGCCCAGTTGCCTACAGTGGGAACCAGCTCAGAGAGCACCCTCGTTGAAGGAATCATTGGTCCTGTGGAGCCCCACGGCCTGGGTGTATCTACTTGCCTCATTGTAGTATCATTTGGTTGCTTCTCCATCCCTTGTATTTCCTGTAGATAGAAGTCCGGCCTCAGATTCAACTCTCTGGCAAAGCGCCAGAGCAGGCACTGCTGGTGTCCCACCATGTTCCGTGGGTCAGTGCTGGAGGCCACCTGCAGACCTTCTGGGTCTTGCAACCCAAGGGCATTTTCTGCTCCTGAGAAGAGCCAGGGAGTTAACATCCCCAAGCAGCCTTTGACCAGCACTGGGTGGAGATTGGTGGCTAAATAGCCCAGCTCCTCACCTCTCTAGGGAAGGTTTCCAACATATTCTGTATAGCCTTTCAGAGGGCCCCCAGAGGAACGGAGCTCCAGTTCCCGGAGTAGAGACCCACTCATGAATTCACTTTTTATCGGCTTTCTGCCTTTCCCTGCCTCACTTCCCTATTCCCTTAAAGATTGATGCTTTCTGGGATCATCTTCCAAATAAATCACCTGCACCCCGATCCTTTTCCCAGATAGAGTCTGCTTTTTTGGGAAATCCAAACTAAGGCAGCCTGTTCTCTGCATGGGGCTGTATACTGCATGTGGCTTCATGTCAGGAGATACAAGAGCAGTGCTAAGGTGGGCCCGTGGGCTCAGGTGTGACAATCTGATCCCTCCATTATGAAATTCTCCGTCAACCTTTCACATTAATAATTTCATCCATAGGGGATTATTGCCTGAATCCATCATTTTATTAGGAGTTGTGAAAAAATATGGTTTTCTAATCCTACCAATCCTTTCACATTTATTATCAGGAATTTTTTTTTTTTTTTTTTTTTTTTTTTTTTTTTTTTTTTTTTTTTGAGACGGAGTCTTGCTCTGTCGCCCGAGCTGGAGTGCAGTGGCCAGATCTCAGCTCACTGCAAGCTCCGCCTCCCGGGTTTGCCATTCTCCTGCCTCAGCCTCCAGAGTAGCTGGGACTACAGGCGCCCGCCACCTCGCCTAGCTAGATTTTTGTATTTTTTAGTAGAGACGGGGTTTCACCGGGTTAGCCAGGATGGTCTCGATCTCCTGACCTCGTGATCCGCCCGTCTCGGCCTCCCAAAGTGCTGGGATTACAGGCTTGAGCCACCGCGCCCGGCCTTATCTGGAATTTTTTAATAAAGAACTTTCCCTCATAAACTAGGGCTTTTAAATTGAGATGCAATAGTAGAAAAATGACAGGATGAGGGCCTAATTCTTTCTTTCCATTGTTAATTCTCAGGACAAGGAATTGCACCCTGGTTATCTCCAGTGGTGTTTAATGATACGTGTTTGATTTAGGGCTTTCTATCAGTATGAGTAAATGAGTGTTTACATAGTGTATTTCAATCAATTTCAGTCATTATTCTTTCTGATGATAAATTGTCCCATCTTTAGCCAGTGACTGTCCCTTCTTGTTGACCCCTATGCCCTTTGGATGTGATCCCATTACTCTTTTACGAGTCCTTGCTCTCTGGCCCAACAGGATGTCCCAGACTGTATGCTGGTTTTTTTTTTTTTTTTTTTGAAACAGTCTCCCACTGACTCTCAGGCTGGAGTACAATGGCACAATCTCAGCTCACTGCAACCTCTGCCTTCCAAGTTCAAGTGATTCTTCTGCCTCGGCCTCCTGAGTATCTGGGACTACAGGCGCATGCCACCACGCCCAGCTAATTTTTGCATTTTTAGCAAAGACGGGGTTTCACCATATTGGTCAGGCTGGTCTTGAACTCCTGACCTCATGATCCACCTGCCTTGGCCTCCCAAAGTGCTGGGATTACAGGCGTGAGCCACCGTGCCCAGCCATGTGTCTGCTTCAAAAGAAGCAGGCTGCCTGGCAGATTCCCAGACCTGGAATCTGCCATGCCTCCAAGGAGCCCTGGTTCTTGGTAGATGGCGAACACAATCTGTGCACACATTGCTGCCTGGTTATTATTGTTTCTAAACCTTTTCAGTGGACAGAGCTAGGAAATACATACTTTTGAACAGGAAAAACAAAAGGATTAAGAGTTTCTGCTGATAGTTCCAATTCCAATCTAACATTTCAGGGTATTTATTTAATCTCTTTGGTCTTACTTTCATATCTTTTTTCTCATACACTGAAGATTTTAGATTCCAGCACTAACTATTGCTTATTTGCATTATCCTATAATTTTTATAAAATAGTTTCAAAAATAATGCCAGTATTTTTATTAACAACAAGATTTCCAGATGAAGATGAACTATTAAGACCTCCAGGAGGTAATTAAACATGAGGGCTCTCAGCCTCAACCTCCTGGGCTTCAGCCATCCTCCCACCTCAGCCTCCCTAGTAGCTGGGAATATAGGTGCATGCTGCCACGCCTGGCTAATTTTT
The DNA here is from genome assembly GCF_002776525.5 of Piliocolobus tephrosceles. NCBI lineage: Eukaryota > Metazoa > Chordata > Mammalia > Primates > Cercopithecidae > Piliocolobus > Piliocolobus tephrosceles. The sequence goes on along the minus strand of NC_045434.1, from coordinate 190,883,472 downwards.
GTATTTTTTGTAGAGATGGGGTTTCACCATGTTGGCCAGGCTGGTCTCAAACTCCGGGCCTCATGTGATCCGCCCGCCTCGGCCTCCCAAAGTGCTGGGATTACAGGCGTGTGCCACCATGCCCAGCCCAGTTCATCTCTTACTGATGAACATTTGGATTGTTTCCAAAATTTCAAATAATGCCACAATGTGCATAAGTCATTTTGGTATTTTTATCTATGTACCTTTAGGTTAGAACTCGAGAATCGGGATTGCTGTGCCAAAAGGTAAATATTAATATATTAATATACAAGTAATTATATATTTATTTATTTATTTATTTATTTATTTATTTATTTATTTATTTATTTTTGAGACAGAGTCTCACTCTGTCACCCAGGCTGGAGAGAAGTGGTGAAATCTCCGCTCACTGCAGCCTCCATCTCCTGGGTTCAAGCGAATCTCCTGCCTCAGCCTCCTGAGTAGCTGGGACTACAGGTGCGTGCCACCATACCTGGCTAATTTTTTTTTTTTTTTTTTTTTGTATTTTTAATAGAGACAAGGTTTCTCTGTGGTAGCCAGGATGATCTCAATCTCCTGACCTCATGATCTACCTGCCTTGGCCTCCAAAAGTCCCGGGATTACAGGCGTGAGCCTCTGCGCCTGGCTGTAATCATGTATTTTTTAAGGTGTAGCCAAGTTTCCCTCCAAAAGAGTTGTTCTGTTTTGCATTCCCATTAACAACCATTTTTCATTCAATAAACACATGTTGCATAGCACTATATGTCAGGCACTGGCTGGTTTGCCGAGGATGCATACAGCAGAGAAAGAGACACACGGCCCCTGCACTCAGGAGCTTCTAGTCTGGTAAGGAAGCAGAGGGTAAGCAGATAACCCCACAAATAATCACTTATGATATGTATTAAGAAGGAGAGGCTATTGGCGATGGCTGACGCCTGTAATCTCAGCTACTTGAGGGGCCGAGGCAGGAGGATCACTTGAGGTCAGGAATTTGAGACCAGCAACATAACTAGACCTCGTCTCTACAAACAATAAAAAATTAGCTGGTGGTGCACTCCTGTGGTCCTAGCTATTCCAGACGCTGAGCCGGGGGATTGCCAGAGCCCTGGAGTTGGAGGCTACAGTGCGCTATAATCGCACCAGTGCTCTTCATCCTGGGCAACAGTGAAAGTCTGTCTCAAACATAAGAAGAAAGAAAAGAAAAAAAGAAAAGAAAAGAAGAAGGGAAGAGAAGGGAAGGGAGGGAAGGGGAAGGAGAAAGAAAAAGAAAGAGAGAGAGAGAGGGAGGGAGGGAGAGGAAGGAAGCAGGGAAGGAGGGAGGGAGGGAAGAAGGAAGGAAGGAAAAGGGGAAGGAAGGAAGGAAGGAAGGAAGGAAGGAAGGAAGGAAGGAAGGAAGGAAGGGCCAATTTTATAAGAGTTTACAATAAGGAACCTTAACTCATTTGGGGATCAAGAAGGCCTTCCTGAGGAATAAAGACTAAGCTGAAATCTGATGAACAAATAAGAATTAGCCAGGAAAAGTGAGTGAGGGGAAATACCTGAGGTCAAAGAGGAAATCCAACCAGAAATTACAATAATCAAAGTAGTTAAAAGAGAAGCCCTTTAAAACAAAACCTATAGGGTAGTGACCAGTAGTCCAAAGATAATTTATAACTTTAAATAATTTTGTTGCTTTAAAAAAACTGAAAATCCAGTGTGATCCACTGGCAATCTCAGAGGCAGCTCGCCGACAGCCTACCCTACATTCCCTTGTGAAACATAAGAACGAGGACTGGCCTATCCTGTTCATTATAACAGTAATAATTGGAACAACAATAATAAAAACCATAGGCTGCTTGTCCAGCTTGAGTTGCAGGGTCAGTCGTTACAGTGGCTGAAGGATGCAGTCTGGGGCCCGGCCTAGGTTGGGTCACGCTCCTCCACTTCATGACTGAGGCAACTGGGGCACTGTGATTGATAACTCCACCCAGGTCACATGGCGCTGGGGGCAGTTACCCAAGGAGTCATAAACCTGTGGATGATCACCATGCCCTGCAGGCACTCCAGCAATTTCAGACAATGACAATGGGAAGATTTCCCAATCTGTTCTATACTCTATTGGTTCCTTCCCATTTTCGTTGCCTGACTGGAGGCATGATAAACCGTGACCTCAAGTCAGACAAGGCCACAAGGCTAAAATTTAACTGGATACCATCTCAAATGTCATGTATACGACATTTAACACATACTCGGGCACCCACCTTGCTCTGGGCACGGGGGAATCAGTAAGGAACAAACAGAATTTCCAACAAGATCTGTCTTCGGGGTGCTCACATCCCGTCCATGGAGTTGTGGGGTCTCAAGAACATGACAGAATGAAAGATCGAATCCAGTTCAAAGGTCTTTGTTATAAAACAAAATACCATGTTTACATATCTTAGGAGACAAAGAAATGTGAAACCTAGCCCCAATCTGAGTAAGAGTGCAGCCTTCTCAGGATGAAGAGAATAATTAGATCATGTGAGTCACTGGAATCCAGGGAGTAGCCTACATGAGGCTCCCATTTTGTAAGTTTCAATGAAGCAATTTAAAGTAACGGCTAAACGCACAGATTCTTAGTTCAACTCTCAGCTCCACTACTTACGGGCTGGGTGATCTTGATTAAGTCTGTTATCTTCTTTGTGCCTCAGCTTCTGGGGTCAGGCCCCAGACTGCATCCTTCAGACACTGTAAAAGTGGTAAAAAAAATATATTTATCTCATGGATTACACATACAAGAAGTATTTATTGAGTGCTTACCAAATGCCAAGTATTATTCTAGGCATTTGGTAGACATCAGAGAACAAAACAAAGATCTTGACCTCTCGCAGGGGGAGACAAACAGCGAATGCAATAAGCAAGCAAATTATACGTATTTTTGGAGATGATGAGTGCTGTGGAAGAAGAAAAAATTAAACAGAGAAAGAGGGAGAAAGAGGGGAGGGAGGGCTTGCTAGATTCCTAGAGTAGTCAGAGTTGGCTTCATTGAGATGGTGAACTTTGAGAGGGAACTTGAAGGAAGTGAGTGAGTCAAAGCAGATATCTGGGGAAAGAGCTCCCCCAGCACAGGGAACAAATAGCAGTGCAAAGGCCCTGTGCCAAGTGCTTGTCAGGGAGTGTTGCAGAAACAACAAGAAAACCAGATGGCTACAGCTGAGGAGGGGAGAAAGGAGTAAGAAAAGGAATCAGGGTCGGGTGCAGTGGCTCACACCTGTAGTCTCAGCACTTTGGGAGGCCGAGGTAGGTGGATCACGAGGTCAGGAGTTCAAGACCAACCTGACCAACATGATGAACGCTGTCTCTACTTAAAATACTAGAAATACCATATGACCCAGCCATCCCATTACTGGGTATGTACCCAAAGGATTATAAATCATGCTACTATAAAGACACACCCACATGTATGTGTATTGCAGCACTATTCACAATAGCAAAGACTTGGAATCAACCCAAATGTCCATCAGTGACAGACTGGATTAAGAAAATGTGGCACATATACACCATGGAATACTATGCAGCCATAAAAAAGGATGAGTTCGTGTCCTTTGTAGGGACATGGATGCAGCTGGAAACCATCATTCTCAGCAAACTATCCCAAGAACAGAAAACCAAACACCGCATGTTCTCACTCATAGGTGGGAATTGAACAATGAGATCACTTGGACTCTGGAAGGCGAACATCACACACCGGGGCCTATTATGGGGAGGGGGAGGGGAGAGGGATGGCATTGGGAATTATACCTGATGTAAATGACGAGTTGATGGGTGCTGACGAGTCGATGGGTGCCGCACACCAACATGGCACAAGTATACATATGTAACAAACCTCTACGTTGTGCACATGTACCCTAGAACTTAAAGTATAATAAAAAAAAAAATACAAAAATTAGCCAGGCATGGTGGCGTGCACCTGTAATCCCAGCTACTCAGGAGACTGAAGCAGAAGAATTGCCTGAACCAGGGAGGCAGAGGTTGCAGTGAGCCGAGATCACGCCATTGCGCTCCAGCCTGGGCAACAGAGCGAGACTCCGTCTAAAAAAAATAAATAAAAGGAAAGGAATCAGATGGTGGCAAGCCCTCGAGGGCACTGCAAGGACTTTGGCTTTTACTCTGAATGATATGGGAGCCACCAAAGGTTTTGAGCAGAGGAGTGACATGATCTGATCACATTTTAAAGAATCCCTCTGGATTCTATGTTGAGACTAGAAGATAAGTGAACAAGGTAGACACAGGAAGAACAGTTAGGAAATGCAATGGCTGTTACAGCAATCCATGCGAGAGATCACGGTGGTTCAGATAAAGGCAGTAACAGCGGAGGTGGTAAGAAATGGCCAGATTCTGGATGCATTTTGATGGTAGAACCAACAGAATTTCCCAACTGGAATATGGGGTGTGAGGAAGAGAGGGGAGTCATCCATTTCTGGTCTGAGCAATTGGAAGGACACTCATCAGCTGAGGTGGGGGGGCAGTGCTCCAGGTGGAGCAAGCTTTGGGGTAGGGGAAAGATCAGGAATTCAGTTTCGAACATGTTCAGTTTGAGACGTCTATTTTTATTTTCTTTTATTTATTTACTTATTTATTATTTTTTTTGAGAAAGGGTCTCACTCTGTCCCCCAGGCTTGGGGTGCAGTGGCGTGATCACAACTCACTGCAGCCTCCAACTCCTGGCTCAAGCAATCCTCCCCGCTCAGTGTCCTGAGTAGCTAGGACCACACGTGCGTACCACACACCCGGCTCTTAGATGTCTATTAGACATCCAAGTAGAGAGCTCCACTAGGTGGTTGGATACTTGAATATGGAGTGAGAAGAGAGCTCTAGGCTGACAATAAAACTTCGGGAATCATAGGCATATAAGAAAATGTATAAAGACCAGCCAGGGAATGAGAGCACATAAAGAAGAGAGGAGCTTTAATGGAACTTGCCAAGACCCAGGACATCCAACATGAACAGAGACGAGGGAAGAGGAGGAACCACCAAGAAGACTTAGCGTAACGAGTGAGGTAGGAGGAAAACCCAGATAAGGTGAAGTCCTAGGAGTGGTGTCTGCAGGAAGAGAGGGCGTGTCAGACGCTGCTGCTGGGTCCGTCCACTAAGATGAAGGAAGATGATCAAGGCAAGTACTGAAGAGAAGGACTGACAGGGTGGGTTTAGAACAGCCTGGGAGGAGAGGAATGGGGAGCCAAATCCACCACTCTCTTGAGGAGTTTTACCGCAGCGGTGAGTAAGAAAAAAATGGGGTAGTAGCTGGCTGGAAAATCTGGTCAAAAACGTTTGTTTTGTCTTGTTGTGTTTTATGAGATGGGAGAAATCACAGCATGTCTGCTTGCTGGTGGGGATGACTCAGTGGATCCTTGCAGGGCAGGTCACTGGCTGAGAATGAGACGGGAGAGGTGCTGGGAGGTTGACGAGAGAGCAGGATGTGTGAAACACTCACTTCAGGGCACGTGGGAGAGTGAAGGGTCTGCGGCAAGGTGTGTGCTTGCTAGGCAGCCTTCCAGGCCCACTCGAGGGGTGTGGTCACGGGTCATGAGAATTAAATGCATTAACGCATAATACATGGGAAGCATTTAGAACAGAACCTGACACATAGAAAACACTATACAAGCATTAGCGATCATTATGTAAAATTAAGTATAGAAAGGTCTAAGACCATCAAAACCGTAGTGTTTTATGTATTTATAATATTTAAGAGTATTTGGCCTACTAGAATGACAATCTTATAACTCTATTTGAAATGTGTAATGGGGAAATTGATTAAGACTTATGATTTCAAATTGAAATTCTATTAAAGTAATGCACAATACTGGAAAATCTAAGTGAGTTTTAGGCTCACCATATTTATTAGTTTAATTTTCTAGATTGATAATAATTATTTTGTACTTAGGGAAGTTTTGCTTGTTAAGTGAGAAAACTTAAATACTTAAAAAAGAAATCAAATATATTTAAATTTATCAGTGCGGTTTTATAGTTGTAAAGGTGTTTAACTGAGTTCTTAAGTGGGACCAAATGTTATTCAAAGTCACCTTAAAAGTTATTGTTGACATTTATTAGGCTTATAAATAGAATAATAAGATTTGTAAGCTGAACGTAAAAGCCTAAGTAGGAACCAAGTTTTTTGAATTTGTAATTTTAATAAATCGACTCCATTTTTAAAACCAAAAATAAACCTTCTTAGTAGTCTTCTCTGCAAACAAAAATCATCCTCAAGGACATCAAAGAACAGCGTCAGCCAGTTCTAGGAGTGGCTGGTTCATGTGGGAGATGAATCAGAGCCCAAAACAAACTACCTTGCCTTGGAGGTCATGTTGGGGGCTGAGCTCCATGAGTGAGCAGCATGTAGAGAAGGAATGGAATGGGGGCTGGAAGGAGAGGGGATAGTCACCCAGCTAGGGTGGGAGTTGAGGGTGAAAGGCTGAGTCTTCAAGGCAGCTGGGAGGTGAGTGAGACGAGAGGCAACTTCAGGTATGAGCATTCTTCATTGAATCCTGTATTATTAGTCAGAGTTCTCCAGAGAAGCAGAACAAATAGGATGGATGGATGGATGGATGGATGGATGGATGGATGGATGGATGGATTGGATGGATAGATAAATAGATTAGATAGATGATAGATTAGATAGATAGAAGATAGATTAGATTGATAGGTAATAGATTAGATAGATGATAGATAGATAGATAGATAGATAGATAGATAGATAGATAGATAGATAGACAGACAGATATAGAGATGAGATAGAGATTACGGGTGTGGTGGCTCACACCTGTAATCCCAACAGTTTGGGAAGCTGAGGCAGGCAGATCCCTTGAGCTCAGGAGCTCAAGGCCAGCCTGGGCAACATAGTGAGACCCTGTCTCTACTAAAAATACAGTAATTAGCTGGGCATGGTGGCACATGCCTATAGTCCCAGCTACTTGGGAGGCTGAGGTGGGAGGATCACTTGAGCACGGGAGACGGAGGTTTCAGTGAGCTGAGATGGAGCCACTGCACTCCAGCCTGGGTGATAAAGCGAGACTCCATCTCAAAAAAAAAAAAAAAAAAAAAAAAAAGCTAGAGATTAGATAGATACAGATGAGATGGATGGATAGACAGATGAGAGGAAATTTACTGTGGAAATTGGCTCACATGATTATGGAGGCTGAGAAGTCTCATGGTATCTCATCTGCAAGCTGAAGAGTCAAGGAAGCTGGTGGTGGCATAGCTCAGTCCAAGTCCAAAGGCCTGAGATCAGGGTAGCCAATGGTGTACCTCTGAGTTTGAGGCCAAAGGCCTGACAACTTGGCGGGTCACTGGTGCAAGTCCTGGAGTCCAGAGGCCAGAAAACCTGGAGTTCCAACGTCCAAGGGCGGGAGAAGATGAGTGTCCCAGCTCCAGGGGAGTGAATTTTCCTCTCCTCTGCTTTATTGTTTTATCCAGACCCTCAGTCATTCAGGTGAGGGTGAATCACTGAGAATCAGGTTACTCAGTCCACTGGTTCAAATGCCCGTCTCTTCCGCCCTCACAGACATACCCAGAAATAATGCTTTACCAGTTGACAGGGTTTCCCTTAACCCAATCGAGTTGATGCCTAAAATTAACCATCACAAATCCTTTTTTACAGTATTCAGGACATACCAGTAAAAACGTGAAGTGCAACCAGGTGAGATGGCTCAGGCCTATAATCTCAGTACTTTCAGGGACCAAGGCAGAGGATCACTTGAGCCCAGGAACTCAAGACCAGCCTGGGAAACAAAGTGAGACCCCATCTCTACAAAAAAATAAAAATAAAAAGTTAGACTGGCATGGTGGTGTGCACCAATAGTCCTAGCTACTTGGGAGGCTGAGGCAGGAGGCTCCCTTGAGCTCACGAGTTTGAGGCTGTGGTGAGCTATGATCATGCCACTGCACTCCAGCCTAGGCAACAGGGCAAGACCCTGTCACTTTATTTAAAAAAAAAAAAAAAAAAAAAAAGAATTGCTTTTACTTTGATTGCAGAAGTCTTTCTTCTGATAAAATCCCAGGCCAGGATTGACCATGTAGGGCCCTGGCTTAGGAGAATCTGAGGCCTCCAGGCAGAAAACCAATTGTTCAGCTGGTCCCCGCATCTCTGTTCTGGCAAGAGGTGCTAATCTGGAAGGCACAGAAGGAGTGCTATTGAGGACAGAGATAGATTGTTCCTGACGCTTTTCCTCAGTCTGGAAGCAGCCATCCTCAGAACGGCTCTTCTCCCTTGGCCTGATTCCTGGTTCCGCCTTCTGGGTTTGGTTTTGTTCCATTCTGTTTTCCAACTCCCATCTATTTAGTGTTTACTATATGCCAGGCAATGCTCTCAGTTCTATACTCAATCATCTTAAGATGAGAACTCATGAGAACTGTAGGGGAAGGTCTCCCAACTCCCCAATAAGGTCACCTGACTGGTTAGCCTGTCCTGAGAGCTCAAACTCTTTTTTTTTTTCTTTGAGATGGTGTCTCACTCTGTCACCCAGGCTGGAATGCAGTGGTGCAGTCTTAGCTCGCTGCAGCCCCCACCTCCTGGGTTCAAGCAATTCTCCTGCGTCAGCCTCCCAAGTAGCTGAGATTATAGGCGTGTGCCACCACGCTCAGCTAATTTTTGTGTGTTTTTAGTTGAGATAGGGTTTCACTATATTGGCCAGCCTGGTCTCGAACTCCTGACCCAGGTGATCCGTTCACCTAGACCTCCCAAGGTGCTGGGATTACAGGTGTGAGCCACTGTGCCCCGCCGGGCTCAAACTCTTAACCACTGCAATGGTTTGGATGTGTGTGTCCCTCCAAAACTCATATGCTGCAACTGAAACCCCAAGGTGATGGTATTAACAGGCGGGGCCTTTTGGGAGGTGATAAAGTCATGAGGGACTGCCCTTGTGAATGGGATTAGTGCCCTGATGAAAGGGCTCAAAGGAACTAGCTAGGCCCCTTTCTGCCCTTCCTCCTTGTGCCACGTGAGGGTGTCGTGGTAAGAAGATACCACAATCTGAGCAGGCCCTTCCTGGACACTAAACCTGTCAGCACCTTGGTCTTGGACCTCCCGGTCTCCAAAACGGTGAGAAAATAAATGTCTGCTCTTTATAAATGACTCCATCTCAAGTAGTTTGTTATAGTAGCACAAATGTGCTTAGACAACCACCATGCTACATTGATTTTCTGTAACAAAGTTTACCTCCCAGAGACCTTGACATCAGGCTTAATGGCGGCCTGTCTGAACCTCAGTATCCTCAGGTATGAAATGGGAATAATGCATCCTATGTATTAGGCAGTTCTATGAATTAACAGGGACAACTGTTCCAGGGCATAGAAAAAGAAGAAAGTATCCTTGGTTTTCTTTAGGAAGATCTTGTCCCCCCAACTCAACAAGGATCGTGCAGAAAAGAAAAAGACAAGACCAACCTCCCTTACTCACATTGCTACAAAACTCCTAAATAAAATTGAGGCAGGATGAGAAATGTTGCTGGGCATGGCGGCTCACACCTGTAATCCTAGCTGTTTGGGAGACTGAGGCAGGAGGATAGCTTGAGGACAGGAGTTCCAGACCAACCTAGGCACCATAGGAAGACCCTATCTCAAAAACTAAAAAAGATTAAAAAAAAAACCAGGTGTGGTGGCACGTGCCTGTAGTCTGAACTACTTGGGAGGCTAAGGCAGGATTGCTTGAGCCCATAGGTCACTGCATTCCAGCCTGGACAACACAGCAAGACCCTGCCTCTAAAAAAAGAGAGAGAGAGAAAAAAAAATGCTATATTTCTTATACAACTGAGTTTACAGGCTGGGAGTTCATACTCTTAAAAATATTAGCAAGGACAACTTAACAGTGTATTAGGATAGAAATATACTTTGATCAAGTGGTGTTTATTATAGGAATGTTAGGATGGTTCAATATTAATAAATCTATTAATGTGATTTATTCTAGGAAATAGTCTATAATAATAGTTTAAAATAAAAATATGCCATGACCAAGTGGTATTAGTTACAGAAATAAAAAGATAAATATTAGAAAATCTACTAATATAATTTATCTTATTAATAAGTACAAAAAGAAAACCATATATTAAAAGATAATGAAAATGCACTTGATAAATATTATATCCATATAACTAAGTTTTTAAAGCCTTTGTAAAATAGAAATACTTTCTTATGATGCTTTAAAATGTCTCAGACCAACTTTAAGCATCATGTTTCACAGTGAAACTCTAGTTCCATTAAGCAAAGAACAATCAAGGGTCCCAGTCACAACTCTTAATTAACATTGTTCTGAAAGTCCTAGTTAATTTAGTTAGGGAAACACAAGAAATGATATATAAATATTAGAAGGAAGGAGGCAAAGTAAGCATCGTATAAAGTTAATATGACTATATATCTAGAAATCCCCCAAAAAATTCATTAAAAATATTAAGTGAGTCCAGGAACATAGCCAATTATAAAGCAAATATACAAAAATCAATTTCATTCTCAACAGACAATAAAAAGTAGTTAGAGCCTGAATGCAGTGGCTCATGCCTATAATCCCAGCACTTTGGAAGGATGAGGTGGGCGGATCACTTGAGGTCAGGAGTTCAAGATCAGCCTGGTCAACACAGTGAAACCCCATCTCCACTAAAAATACAAAAAGTAGTTGGGCATGGTGGCACGTGCCTGTAGTCCCAGTTATTCAGGAGGCTGAGGCAGGAGAATCACTTGAGCCTGGAAGGTAGAGGTTGCAGTGAGCCAAGATCATGCCACTGCACTCAAACCTGGGTGACAGAGTGACACTACATCTCAAAAAAAAATTGTTTTAAATAGTTAGAAAATGTAATGGGCAAATATTCCATTCATAATATTGTAAAGGCATATCCACCTATTTCCCTCAAATTAACATTAAAATTTACATATTCCCACTCAAAATCCCTAAAGACCTTATCTTAGAATTTAGAAATCAATTCTAAAATTAAATTGAAGCATAAAGCTATAAAAATATTCAGGAAAAATCTGAAAAATAAGATTGAGAAGGGACTTGCCCATCCATTAAAATATATTACAAAGTTTTAGAAATTAAAACAATATGGCACTGGCACAGATGTTTCAAAATTTAAAAGGATTTTGGCTGGGCGCAGTGGCTCATGCCTGTAATCCCAGCACTTTGGGAGGCCAAAGAGGGCAGATCACTTGAGGTCAGAAGTTTGAGACCAGCCTGGCCAACATGGTGATACCCATCTCTGCTAAAAATACAAAAATTAGCCAGGCATGGTGCCATGCACCTGTAATCCCAGCTGAGGCAGGAAAATCATCTGAACCCAGGAGACAGAGGCTGCAGTGAGCCAAGACTGTGCCACTGCACTCCAGCCTGGGAGACAGAGCGAGACTCCGTCTAAAAAAAAAAAATATGTGTGTGTGTGTGTGTGTGTGTGTGTATAATAAATATGTGTGTGTGTGTGTGTGTGTATATAATATATATGTTTAAAAGGATTTTATTCTCATCAGACATGGTAAGGCGACAGACATAGACAACTTCCCTTGAAAGAAGGGTTTATTATTGACAGTATCCAGAAGGAGGATGCGTGCCACACCATGCAGAGCCACACAGAGAAGCACCAGGGTCAGTCAACAGGCAGAAGGAGCAGGGGAACACATGGGCCGGGGCCTTTTTGTGGAACTCCTGGGAAGGAGTGGGTGAGGCCAGGTAAGCATCTGAACAGGTTTAGAATTGGATAGTCTGAATAATTTCACTAGCTCTGGGATAAAGAGGTGGCCCCTGATTGTCCAATACCTGGCTCTGCTGCAGTTTAGGGCAGGAGGAATTTTGGGTTGGTGTGTTAGATAAGAAGATAGTTTCTGATATGGGCTCCAGATTGGTTGGTTTTCATACAGAATAATGCATTTAAACAACTTGTTCACAGGCAAGTTGTTTACTAAGAATTAGCTAGCCCTGGGAGGTGTGGACCCCCAAGATGTCAAAGCATCATAAATAGAATTTAAAATCATAATGAATAAAACAGAATAGACAAGTGATCAATAAAACAGAATAGAAAGATGAGGCCAGGCTGGGCGCGGTGGCTCAAGCCTGTAATCCCAGCACTTTGGGAGGCCGAGACGGGTGGATCACGAGGTCAGGAGATCGAGACTATCCTGGCTAACCCAGTGAAAGCCCGTCTCTACTAAAAAATACAAAAAAAACTAGCCGGGCGAGGTGGTGGGCACCTGTAGTCCCAGCTACTTGGGAGGCTGAGGCAGGAGAATGGCGTAAACCCGGGAAGTGGAGCTTGCAGTGAGCTGAGATCCGGCCACTGCACTCCAGCCTGGGCGACAGAGCGAGACTCCATCTCAAAAAAAAAAAAAAAAGAAAGATGAGGCCAAAGTACATAAAAGAATTTGATGAATGATAAGATGGTTTTCCTCATCAGTGAGAAATTGCTAGATTATTCAATAATAACGTTGGGACAACTTCCTAACCACTTAAGAAAAAGTTAGCCGGGTGCAGTGGCTCACTCCTATAATCTAAACACTTTGAGAGGCCGAGGCGGGCAGATCACCTGAGGTCAGGAGTTCAAGACCAGCCTGGCCAACATGGTGAAGCCCCGTCTATACTTAAAAATACAAAAAATTAGCTAGGTATGGTGGTACACACCTCTAATCCCTGCTACTTGGGAGGCTGAGATGGGGGAATCACTGGAACCCAGGAGGTGGAGGTTTCAGTGAGCTGAGCTGGTGCCGTTGCACTCCAGAATGGGGGACAAGAGTGAGACTTCGTCTCAAAAAAAAAAAAGAAAAAATTAAGTTAGAATTATATCTTATAAAATAAACTTGAAATGACTCAAAACACCTGTGCTATAAATGTGCACATGTGGTATTTTTTATAAACTTGGGGGGGGTGGCCAGATAAAATACAGATAAACACTATGAACTATTTGGGACATACTTATACTTTAAAAGTATTTCTTGTTTATCTTGAGAACTAAAAATAAAGTCCTTAGCACTCCCAACCACCGAACAGACACCCTGGTGACCATGCAGGCTCCGAAGAAACCTTAAAAACTGAGTTCCCAGCCATGACAGGACAGGAGATAGGATGTACCTCGTTATACCCTCTCCCTTTTGTGGTTTAGACACAACAATTGGCCAGCATTGATGTTAAACTGGAGAACACGAAGGCAGGGCGAGGTGGCTCACGCCTGTAATCCTAGCATTTTGGGAGGTCAAGGCGGGTGGATCACTTGAAGTCAGAAGTTTCAGACCAACCTGGACAACATGATGAAAACCTATCTCTGCTAAAAAATAGAAGAAATTAGTCAGGTGTGGTGGCACGTGCCTGTAGTCCCAGCTACTTGGGAGACTGAGGCATGAGGATCACTTGAACCCAGAAGGTGGAGGCTGCAGTGAGCCAAGATCGTGCCACTGTACTTCAGCCTGGGCCAGAGCAAGGAAAAAAAAAAATAGTGATCGTAAGACTGATGAAACAGATTGTGACAATAAGATACCAAATTATAAACAAGACATAAGGCAATGCCAAGCTAGGGTTAAGTCATGCTCCGCTACACTTGTAGAATAAGTTATGGGCCAGGCATGGTGGCTCACACCGGTAATTCCAGCACTTTGGGAGGCCGAGGTTGGACGATTGCTTGAGGCTAGGAGTCCAAGACCAGCCTGGGCAACATAGTGAGATCCCATCTCTATTTTTAAAATAAAATAAAATAATAAAAATAAAAAATTTTAAGAATAAACTAAGCTGAGCATGGTGGCTCACACCTGTAATCCCAGCACTTTGGGAGGCCAAAGTAGGTAGATCACTTGAGGTCAGGGGTTCCAGACTAGCCTGGCCAACATAGTGAAACTCTGTCTCTACTAAAAATACAAAAAATAATAATAATAATAACTGGATGTGGTGGCGTGCAACTGTAATCTCAGCTACTCAGGAGGCTGAGGCAGGAGAATCACTTGAACCCAGGAGGCAGAGGTTGCAGTGAGCTGAGATTGTGCCACTGCACTCCAGTGTGGGCAGCAGAGAGAAACTTGGTCTCCAAAAAAAAAAGAAAGACAGAGAGAGAATAAACTATGTTCTATTTTCTTTTTCTCTAGCAGCTAAACAAGCCCTAGCTTTGAGACAAGAGATAGTCAAACAGTTGCAGCTCATTCACCATGAGACTCTGACTAACTGACCCCCTCCCAACCCTGCTCCACAAGTCATAACTATGGCTTTGAGTGGACAAGACACTCATTTCGGTAACCTTCTCCTGATAAGAGATCACCACTCATGGACTGGTTCTGACTGGTTTACAGAGGCTGCACTTGAGTGCCTTCCTGTTCCTACTTCACCTTTTGATGTATAGTGCTTAATTGTAAGGCATTTAAATGTTATGTCTCCACCCCAAAGTGAACATGGGATGCATGTAACATGCATGTTTGTTCAGTACTCTACTCATGTGACAGGCCCCCACTTCGTGAATATTCACGGATCCTCCTATAACCTGCTGAATATATTTACTTTGACCAACCCATTCAGCATAAATCCCTGTTCCATTCTCCCCTCTCCCCAAGTGCCTAAGGGGCCTCTGCTGGAGGCTGTGCTTCTTACCATGCAGAATGGCCAACCTGTAGGCTGTAACCCTTTCCAAGAAATAAAGTCTTTCCAAATTTATAAATGGTGTGATTTTTTCAGTTAACAATCGGGAATTCAGCTTTACCTGGGCATCTTATATTTTATTTGCTAAATCTAACAACCCTGGGAGGGGTGACTCTTCTAAGAAAAGCAAATGACCAATTAACCACACTGAAAATCAAATAAATGCAAATAAAAATAGTGAAAAGACACTTTTACTTATCAACTAAGGAAAGATTAAAAACTGGGCTGGACACGGTGGCTCACGCTGGTAATCCCAGCATTTTGGGAGGCCAAAGTGGAAGGATCACTTGAACCCAGGAGTTCCATGAGACCAGCCTAGGTAATACAGGGAGACTCTGTCTCTACAAAAAACCAAAACATTAGCTGGGCATGGTGGTGCACACCTGTAGTCCCAGCTACTTGAGAGGCTGAGGTAGGAGGATGGCTTGAGCCCAGGAGGTCAAGGCTGCAGTGAGGCATGATCACACCACTGCCCTACAGCCTGAGTGAGAGGGCGAGACCCTATATCAAAAGCTAAATAAGTAAAAATTAATAAATTAATAAATTTTTAAAACTGGCCAAATCCAGTATTGGTAAAGTGGTGGGGAGATAGGCACGCCCCTCCAGCTAGGACCGCCACTCATTTTCCTTAACATTTCTGACCCCGTAGAGACCCGACCCTCAGTATTTGCCTCCTCATCTCATTCACTCCTCAACCCATCATAGTCTGGCTTCTGCCACCCTCACACCGTTAAACAGCTCTTCCTCATCTCCAAACTCAAGGGGACAGCTCTCCCCTTGGTCTTACCCAGTGTCTTTGATCCTGTTCCCCCACTCCTTCGTCATGATCACCCTCTTCCGTAGCGTCCATGGGCCCCATCCCTCTCGTCTCCACCTACTTTTCCCATCACTACTTCCCAGTCTTCTTTCTCCGTCCACCTTTTCGGTACGGGCGTTCCTCTCTCTTCTCTATTAAATCCGCCTCCTTCCACAATCTCCATGGGAATTCTCATACCACAGATCAAGGACTTGGCCGCCCACTGACATCTGCCTTCAGGGCACCAAACCTACAAATCCAGCTGTTTACTAGACTCTGGTGCTCCACAGAGCATCTCAAGCTCAAATGACCAAAATGACAAACATCATCTTCACCACTAATCTTTATCTCACAAAAGGCCACTGCCGTCGAATGAACTGTTCAAACCAGAAACCTGGGTGTCATTCTGAACTGCCCTCTCTCCTTCTCCACCCACAACCAAACCATCACCAAAATCACCATCTATTGTGCTTTCAAACTTCTCTCACATCCTTCTACTTATTGTCAATTTCACTGCCACTTCATCACCCAAATCAGCTTCAACTCCTTCATCTCCCTCGCCCCCTAAAACTCAAAAGAAAACAAGTAGAAGGTGAGAACAAGAAATTTGCAATGGCAGGGTGCAGTAGCTGACACCTGTAATCCCAGCACTTTGGGAGACTGAGGCAGGCGGATGACTTGAGGTCAGGAGTTCAAGACCAGCCTGACCAATATGGTGAAACCCCATCTCTACTAAAAATGCATAAAAATTAGCCAGGTATGGTGATGGGCGCCTGTAATCCCAGCCACTTGGGAGGCTGAGGCAGGAGAATCGCTTGAACCCAGAAGGCGGGGGTTGCAGTGAGCTGAGATTGTGCTATTGCACTCTAGCCTGGGCAATAAGAGTGAAACTCTGTCTCAAAAAAAAAAAAAAAAAAAATTGCAAAAGAAATCCAAATGACCAAAAAACACGAAAGAATGATCAACTCTGTTAGGAGTTAAAGAGACACCCAACTTTAAAATGAACGAGAAAAAAATGAAATACTGCCTTTGCCTAAACAATTAGCAAAGATAAAGAAAATGACCATCCAAGGTAGTAATGAAGTTCTGGAGCAATGGGATATTCTCACACTGGAATTAACCCATTTGAAGGGATTTTTTAATTCAAAATTTAATTTCAAAATTCTGAATGAGCAGAAACTGCAACCCAGAAATTCCTCTTCAAGGAATTTATCCTAAAATGGCTGGGCACAGCACTGAGCACTTACTCTGGGTATTTTCTCGTTTAATTTTCACAGCAATCAGCCCTGTGAGGCTGGGAATATTGAGTCTATTATACAGAAGAGCAAACTGAGAGTTAAACAAATAACTCCCAGGATGCTTCTAAGTATCAGGGCTCAAACCACAAACTTAAAAGTCCCCACTGTGCTGTCTCCTTGGCATAAATGTCTTGTCCTGTGGAGGAAGCAGACTCAGGAGAAATATCTTCTGGGTGCTTCCTGCCTGGCTGGGTCCTAGGGAGGCAGTAACGCAGCAAGTAGGAGAAGGGACAATTACGGAACCACAAGGGCAGCCCTAGAGTCCATGGAGAGGCTTGGAGGCAGTCATCTGGCCATGGGGTGGGTTCCTAGGGAACTTGTTTTGTATTGTACTTACATAGAAAATAAGTGTTTTTACTTAACTGACTTGGGGGAGTGGATGGACGTTATAGAGAAATTGGCCCCAGTGGGAATATTTACACCACGGAAATGAGTGAACGCTACAGATCAGAGTGTATCAGTTAGGAACGGATTCAAGCACACATAAGCCAGCCAACAGTGTCTCAAGTGAGTAGAAAGATTTTATTTTATCTCCAGCACCCATATGGCTGGTAGCTGCTTCTGTCTTCTTGCTCTGCTGTTCTGTGGCTCTGGCATCATAGCCAAGTAAAAAAGAGGAAACCACGGATATGGAAAATATGATGAGCAGAGTCTGCCACAAGGGGATAGAGTCCCCAGGCCACCCTTGCCACTGCCACTGTGGTGCCTTGGTTCAGAAATAAAATAATGCCCAAGTGTAGTGGTTCACACCTGTAATCCCAATGCTTTGGGAGGCCAAGGCAGAAGGACCACTTGAGGCCACGAATTCAAGACTAGCATGGACAATGTAGCCAGACTCCATGTCTACAAAACTTTAAAAAAAAAAATAGGTGGGGCTAGGAGTGGTGGCTCATGCCTGTAATCCTGACACTTTGGGAGGCCGAGGTGGGCAAATCACTTGGTCCCAGGAGTTCAAGAGTGGCCTGGGCAACATGGTGAAACCCCATCTCTACCAAAATTACAAAAATTAGCCTGGCATGGTGGTGCACACCTGTAATTCCAGCTGCTCAGGAAGCTGAGGTAGGAGGATCGCTTGAACCTAGGAGGTGGAGGTTGCAGTTAGCTGAGATGGCGCCACTGCACTCCAGCCTGGATAAGACTGCATCTCAAAGAAAAAAGAAAGAAAAAATAGGCAGACATGGTGGTTTATGCCTGTAATCCTAGCTGCTCAGGAAGCCGAGTCGAGAGGATCACTTGAGCCCAGGAGTTCCAGGTCACAGTGAGCTATGATTGTGCCACTGAACTCCAGCCTGAACAACAGAGTGAGACCCTGTCTCTAAAAACAATAAAATAGAATATAAAATGACATAACATAGATTCTAAGAGCTCTGAAAGCCAGATGATGAGACAAGCAGCTGAGGGAAGTTTTGGAGGACCCTGTAGCTTCGAAGCTCCGTTCTGTTTCTGTATGTACGGGACGGGCAGCCCTTGCCTTCACCTCTGTCTCCCTGAGCATATATGATACAGTGCGCTTGGCAGGGACATTGGCTTTCTCAGGCTGGGCAGTGGTGACCGGGGCTTCAAGAGCCTTCCCCATGGGGCCTCAGCTAGAGAGTTGATGCCGCCTGGTGACTGTAGTTTACTGACTAGTTTGGGGACCCTCGTATTGGTAAACTGGCTCAAAATTTTTCTTTAAGAAAACCACCCTGATTTGTAGCACTCATTAATTTCCATGGTATAAATACTCCCACTGGGGCCAATTTCAAGCTACCACCGAATAACAAGCAGCTCACAGGATTCCTGAAGATTTAACAATTGGCTCTAGGGTGCCTGTGCATGCTGACTCTAGCACGCCACTCCTGTGAGCCCTACTTTGGGGACTCCTAGAAATAACTGGGGATTCCTCTGAGGAGAGACTGAGGATTTGTCATCACATGAATGGGGTGTTGAGGCAATCAGGGAACGAAACCCGACTTTGCAATAAGAAGCTGATAAAGTTAGGTACCCAAGCTATATATGCACTAAAATATTTTAATATGCATTCTTACTGTAAATAGACACAATGCAGATTTATCCATTCAATAGGCATTTATTGAGAACCTCTTCTGTGCCAGGAACTGTTCTAGACACTAAGGATGATTAAAGTGAATAAGATAAAATTTTTGTCCTTTTAGAGTTTACAGTCTAGAACATATGAAATAACGTCAGATAGTTACAACTATTATGAAGAAAATTAAAGCAGAGAAGGGGATAGAGAGTATTAGGACTGCTGAGTGTGGTGGCTCACACCTATAATCCCAGCCCTTTGGGAGGCTGAGGTGGGTGGATCACTTGAGGTTCAGAGTTTGAGACCAGCCTGGCCTACATGGTGAAACTCCGTCTCTACTAAAAATACAAAACTTAACCAAGCATGGTGGCATGCGCCTGTAATACCAGCTACTCAGGAGGTTAAGGCAGGAGAATCACTTGAACCCGGGAGGCAGAGGAGGTTGCAGTGAGCCAAGATCGTGCCACTACACTCCAGCCTGGGCAACAGAGCAAGACTCTATCTTAAAAAAAAAAAAAAAAATTAACCAGACATGGTGGTGCACGACTGTAATCCCAGCTACTCGGGAGGCTAAGGCAGAAGAATTGCTTGAATGCAGGAGGCAGAGGAGGTTGCAGTGAGCCAAGATCCTGCCACTGCATTCCAACCTGGACAATAGAGCGAGACTCCATCCCAAGAAAAAAAGAGAATGCTAGGACTACCAGTTTAGGAAGGATGGTCTGGGAAGCTCTTCCTGATGAACTGACATCTAAGCAGAGAGGAAAATGAAGTGAGGGAGGGAGCCAGATCACAATGTAGGGGCACGTTCCAGGCAGAAGGGAGAGCAGGAGGAAAGGCCCTGAGATGGATGTAAAGTGGGCATGAGTGAGAACAACAAGGTTCCAGTGTGACTGAAGCTCGGTGAACCAGGGAGAGCAACAGCATGAAATCAAGTCAGAGAAGTAGCTAGGAGTCAACTGTGTACACCAAGGATGGAGTTTGTATCTTATTCTATTTTTGTTTTGTTTTGTTTCGTTTTGTTTTGAGACGGAGTTTTGCTCTGTCCTCCATTCTGGAGTACAGTGATGGGATCTCGGCTCACTGCAATCTCTGTCTCCCAGGTTCAAGCTATTCTCGTGCCTCAGCCTCCCGAGTAGCTGGGATTATAGGCACCTGCCACCACGCCCGGTTAGTTTGTGTATTTTTAGTAGAGACAGAGTTTCACCATGTTGGCCAGGCTGGTCTCGAGCTCCTGACCTCAAGTGATCCACCTGCCTCGGCCTCCCGAAGTGCCGGGATTACAGGTGTGAGCCACCGCGCCCAGCCAAGTTTTTATCTTATTCTAAATGTGATGCGAAGACACCGGAGGGTTTGAGCAGGGAAATAACAATATCCCCTGTGCGAGGCGGGTGAATCACGAAGTCAGGAGTTTGAGCTCAGCCTGGCCAACATTGTGAAACCCCATCTCTACTAAAAAAAAAAAAAAAAAAAATTCAAAAAATTAGCTGGGCGTCATGGCAGGCACCTGTAATCCCAGCTACTCGGGAGGCTGAGGCAGGAGAATCGCTTGAACCCAGGAGGCAGAGGTTGCAGTGACCCGAGATCGTGCCACAGCACTCTAGCCCAGGCGACAGAGTGAGACTCCATCTCAAAATAAATAAATAAATAAATAGATGTTATCAAAAATAGAATGTGGGCAGGGGGCAGTGGCTCACACTTATAATCCCAGCACTTTGGAAGGGTGAGGCAGGCAGATCACTTGAGTGCAGGAGTTCGAGACCAGCCTGGGCAACATAGTGAGATATCTTCTCTACAAAAAATAATCAAAAATTAGCCAGGTGTGGTGGTGCATGCCTATAGTCCCAGCTACTCAGGAGGCTGAGGGATGGGAGGATAGCTTAAGCCGGGTGGTCGAAGCTGTAGTGGCCCATGATCACAGCCATTGTACTCCTGTCTGGGCGACTAAGTGAGATCTTACCTCAAAAAAAAAAAAAAGAATGCGGGAGAGGAAGCAGAGAAAACAATAACCAATAGGACATATTGCTACAGTTTGGGTGAGAAATGGTGGTGATGGTGGTTTGAGCTAAGGTTGTAGAAGTAGGGGAAGTAAGAAGTGGCTGGATTGAACTAGAGTAGACAAGATTTAACAAAGAACTGGATATGAGATGAAAGGAAAAGAAAATGAATCTTGGATAACTCCAATACTTTTGCACTCCCCACTCAAAATTTTAGGATTGCTAGGGAAAAGCAAGTTTGGGTGGGAAGAACTAAGAGGTCAGTGGAATGATCATATGTCTTTATTTTGCCTTCATTCCTGAAGGATATTTTTGCTGGGTGTAGAATTCTGGGTTGACATTTGTTTTCTTTCTGTGTATTAGACATTTGGAAGAAAAACAACCATAAAGGAGACATTTTCAGACAAATAAAAACTGAAACAGTTTGCCACCAGCAGATCTAAATATACCAAAGACATTCTAAATATTTTATTTCTAGCAGATAGAAAATGATCTTGGCTGGGAGTGGTGGCTCACACCTGTAATCCCAGCACTTTGGGAGGCCGAGGCAGGCAGATCTCTTGAGCCCAGGAGTTTGAGACCGGCCTGGGCAACGTGGGGAAACCCCATCCCTACAAAAAATACAAAAATTGGCTGGGCGCGGTGGCTCACGCCTGTAATCCCAGCACTTTGGGAGGCTGAGATGGGAGGATCATGAGGTCAGGAGCTTGAGATCATCCTGGCCAACATGGTGAAACCTCTTCCGTACTAAAAATACAAAAAAATTAGCCAGGCATGGAAGCATGTGCCTGTAGTCCCAGCTACTCAGGAGGCTGAGGCAGGAGAATCACTTGAACCCAGGAGGAGGAGATTGCAGTGAGCCGAGATCATGCCACTGCCCTCCAGCCTGAGCAACAGAGCTAGACTCTGTCTCAAAAAAAAAAAAAAAAAAGCCAGCAGTGATGGCATGTGCCTGTAGTCCCAGCTACTTGGGAGGTCAAGGTGAGAGGATCACTTGAGCCTGAGAGGTCGAGGCTGCAGTGAGCCATGACTGTGCCACTACACTCCAGCCTGGGTGACAGAGCAAGATCCTGTCTAAAAAAAAAAAAAAGAAAGAAAAAGAAAAAAGAAAAAAAAAAAAGATGTCAAGTAGGAGGTCTATTTTTGAAATGGAGTTTTGTTCTTGTTGCCCAGGCTGGAGTGTAATGGTGTGATCTCCGCTCACTGCAACTTCCACTCCCAGATTCAAGCGATTCTCTTGCCTCAACCTCCCAAGTAGCTGGGATTAATGGAAGGCACCACCACGCCTGGCTAATTTTGTATTTTTAGTAGAGACAGGAATTCACTATGTTGGTCAGGCTGGTCTCGAACTCCTGACCTCAGGTGATCCAACCACCTCGGCCACCCAAGTGCTAGGATTACAGGTGTAAATCACTGCTCCCAGCCCTCAAGTAGGAGTTTTAAATGAACACTGCATGTATATAAAATAATAATAATAGACTAAAAGGTTTAAAACAAATATTTCAATCAAAAGGCAAAGATTACCAGACTGAATAATAAAAATATAATTATATATTGTCTGTAAGAAACACACCTAAAGCACAGATATACAAAAAAAGTTGAAAATTGGGCTGCGTGTGGTGGCACACACCTGTATTCCCAGTACTTTGGGAGGCTGAGGCAGGCCAATCACTTGAGCCTAGGAGTCAATAACCAACCTAGGCAAGCTCATCTCTAGTGAGATCTCATCTCTACAAAAAATAGAAAAAATTAGCCAGGCATGGTGGCACATGCATGTAGTCCCAGCTACTCAGGAGGCTGAGGGGAGGATTCCTTGACCCCAGGAGATTGAGGCCATAGTGAGCCAAGATTGTGCCACTGCACTCCAGCCAGGGTGACAGAGCTAGACTTTTCTCAATTTTTGAAAAGAAAAGAAAAAAAAAAAAGTAAAGTTGAAAATGGAAAAATAGAAAAAGTATATTATGCAGAACTGTCTTGGGCTGCTATAACAGAATATCTAAGACTGGATAATTTATAATGTACAGAAATTTGTTTTCACAGCTCTGAAGACTGGGAAGTCCAAAATCAAAGTGCTGGCATCTGGCAAGGGCCTTCTTGCTGCATAATAACATGGTGGAAGGCAGAGAGCAAAGAAGGAGTGAAAGAGAGCAAGAGACAGAGAGCAAGAGACAGAGAGAGAGCAAGAGAGAGAAAAAGAGAGAGAGAGAGCAAGAGATAGAGAGAGAGCAAGAGAGAGAGCGAGAGCAAGAGACAGAGAGAGAGAAAGCAAGCGCACCAGATAGGGCTAACCCACTCCCAGCATTAATTCGTTCATGAGGGTTAAGCACTTATGACCTAAACACTTCTTAAAGGTTCCACCTCTCAACACTGTCAAAATGGCAATTAAATTTCAACATGAATTTTGAAGGGGACCAACATCCCAGTCATAGCAAATACTAAACAACAGAAATCTGTTGAAATTAAATAAATTTGAAATAAGGTTACAGAAGAAAATAGACTTTAAAGCCAAAATCATTTCATAATGGGAGAGGTCATTTCATAATGATAGAAATGTAATTAGCCAGGAAAATATAGCAATTCTAAATTGGCATGTACCTAATAACATGCTTTTTCTTTTATTATTACTACTATTATTTGAGACAGAGTTTCACTCTTGTTGCCCAGGCTGGAGTGCAATGGCATGACGTCGGTTCACTCACTGCAACCTCTGCCTCCTGGGTTCAAGCGATTCTCCCGCCTCAGCCTCCAGAGTAGCTGAGATTACAGCTGCCTGCCACCACACTTGGCTACTTGTTTTTGTATTTTTGGTAGAGACGGGGGTTTCACCATGTTACCCAGGCTAGTCTCGAACTCCTGACCTCAGGTGATCCACCCACTTCAGCCTCCCAAAGTGTTGGGATTACAGGCATGAGCTACCGCACCCAGCTACAACATGCTTTTTAAAAGATATAAAGTAAAAAATAAAAAATGGCAGAATGACAAAGAGAAACAGATAAATCCATAAGCATAGTAGGAAATGTTAACATATCTCTCTCCATTAGTTGCTAGAACAAGCAGACAAAAACAATCAGTAAGAACACAGAGGATTTAATGATTAACTAACCTGGCCTAGTAGACTTCTCTAGAACACAGTATGCAACCACTGCAGAATCCATGTTGTTTCAGCACTCATGAAGTATTTCTAGAAATCAACTATATCCTGTTTCCTTGGCCATTAAGCAAATCTGAACAAATGTCAAAGTATTAAAATAATACAGAATATGTTTTCAGATCACAATGTATATATGCTATAAATTAATAAAGAAAACGTAATCATAAAATCCCCATGTATTTGGAAGTTAAGATGTTTCTAAATAATCCATGATATTCACTGACTACATAAAATCAAAATAATAATATCTTTTGGGGGTTAACAAAATAAAAAAAACATATAGCAACAATAGCATATAAGCTAGAGGCTGGTTAAAGAAGTTAAAGTGCTTTGAGGTTGTTTCATAGTTCAGGGGAAAAAAAGGCATTGATTAATTTTAGACTTTGATAAGTCAGGAAGCAAGCTGAAATTACTAGGGTAACTACTACAAGAATAGAAACAGAAAAGAGATCTTTCAAACTAGAGGAAAAAGAGAACAAGACAAAATAACAGACCTCTCTCATAATTGATGGAAGCAGTAGACAAAAATCTAAGTAGGGATTTATAAGATTTGAATATATGTGAACTTCCACATAGATGTTAAAAAGGCCACTTCCAGCTATAGCTGGGACTGGCTGAGACTGGTTTAGTGTGTTTAGGTTTAGTTCACTAGTGGAATCTGGGCCCTGGGAGCATTGGTCCCAGGATGGAGCCCCCACCATATCCCTCAGACCTCATCACTTCAGTCTGTTTCACTCAACTTTCATCTTCCAGTTTCTGCATCTCATTACCTATAGGCAATTTTTTTTGGCTTTTTTTTTTTTTTTTTTTTTTTTTTTTTTGAGACAGAGTCTCATTCTGTTGCCCAGGCTGGGGTGCAATGGCACGATCTCAGCTTACTGCAACCTCTGCCTCCTGGGTTCAAGCGATTCTGGCACCTCAACCTTCCCAGTAGCTGGGATTACAGGTGCCTGCCACCATGCCTAGCTAATTTTTTGTATTTTTAGCAGAGGTAGGCTTTCACCATGTTGCCCAGGCTGGTCTCAAACTCCTGAGCTCAAGCAATCTGCCTACCTCAGCCTCCCAAAGTGCTAGGATTACAGGCATAAGCCACTGCACCCGGCCAAAGCTTTTTTCATTTTACTTTATATTTTATTTTTATATATTTTTTGAGACAGAGACTGTTCACTCTGTTGCACAGGTTGAAATGCAGTGGCATGATCTTTGCTCACTACAGCCTTGACCTCTTGGGTCCCAGTGATCCTCCCACCTCAGCCCCCTACATAGCTGGGACTATAGGCATAATGAGCCACCAGCCCAGCTAATTTGTGTGTGTGTGTGTGTGTGTGTGTGTGTGTGTGTGTGTGTAGTAGAGATGCACTTTTGCCATGTTGCCCAGGCTAGCCTTGAACTCTTGGACTCAAGCGATCCATCCAACTCGGCCTCCCAAAGTGTTGAGATTACATGTGTGAGCCACCACTCCCAGCAGGCTTTTCTCAGAGCTACAAAAGACCTCTCTACCTGGAAAGTGACTGGCAGGATAGGTGTATAAATACCCCAGCTCCCTCTCCCATCTGGGAAGAGGACCCTGAGGCTCTCTTCTGCTTCCTCATGACCTTTAGCTCTAGTTGCCCAAAGTGATCTCTGGTGTGATAATACACCCTTTACTGGGAGCCTTCCCTTTCTTGTACACTTCTCAGTTCTCTAGTGGTGTTTCCTGTACTTCCTGAATTACTGTGCACTGAAGTCTATGTCTCAGGGTCTGCTTCTAGGGGAAGCAGACTTTTGCTGACATGTCTCCTGTGCCACTTCCCAGGATCCGTGTTAAAGAGAGGCAGTTCCCCAAGTGTCTATTAGACACAAGAGCCACCCCTGAGTGGCTGCTGCTCCAAGGGCTGTGTGCTCATGAAGGCCACAGATCTGGGCCATGGGAGAATCTTCTCAGTTTGGCAGAGAAGCACAAGACTCAGCCTTGGGCTGGCCAGCATCTAGGCCTCAGCTGGCAAGAAAGTCTGCAGGACCTGGTGTGTGTCTCTTGGGGCTGAGAAGACAGCAGGCAAACGAGCAGCTCAAGACCATGTGGCCTCAGGCTGGGGTAACCCAGATCAAAGCTCTTCTGATCAGTCCCCAGGGAAGACTTTGTATCTTTGTTGCCAAGTACACAAACTTTCTTAAGGGGAAATGAGTCCAGGACTTTTTGGCTCCATCCGGGTTTCAAAAGAGCTAGATAGGGGACCTTCCAGGCCCATTGGCCACCAATCCTTCCCATTCTGTGGCTGCAGCAGCACAAAGGGAATTTAGCAAACCTTATTTCAATAGTTGGAACCCAGCACAATTTGGAGGAAAGAGGATAGGTTTTAGAATCAGGAAGAGCTCCATTCAAATTCCAGTGTTGCCCCTTGCTAGCTGGATAATGCTGACAAGTGACTCAGCCTCTCCAAATTGCACTTTCCTCACCTGTAAACCAGGTATAATAAGTGTATTACCTTATAGCATCACTGTGGGGATTAAATTAAATAATGCTTGTAAAAAACTTAGTACAGTATCTGGTACATAGGAAATAATAAATGGTACATTTTTTATTACCAAAAATGGTAACATTGTTACCATGTTTGCCACAGCTTGATTATAATAACAAAAAATTGAAACAACCTAAATTCTACCAATGGGCAATTGGTTAAACAAAAGTGTTGGCCAGGCATTGTGGCTCACACCTATATCTCAGCACTCTGAGAGGCCAAGGCAGGTGGATCATTTGAGGTCAGGAGTTGGAGACCAGCCTGGCCAACGTGGTGAAGCCCCGTATTTCTCTACTAAAAATACAAAAATGAACCAGGCACAGTGCCACGTCCCTGTAGTCCCAGCTTCAGGAGGCTGAGGCAGGAGAATCACTTAAGTCAGGGAGGCAGAGGTTGTAGTGAGCAATGATTACACCTCTTCACTCCAGCGTGGATGACAGAGCCAGACTCTGTCTCAAAAAAAAAAAAAAGTTACATCCCTATATGCAGTAGGATGCTGTGCACCCATTAAAAATTATAATGCAGGTTTATACCTGTTGATGTGGACAACTGTTCATATATTTATTATTTAGTAGGAAAAAGCAGGTTACATATCAGTATATACAGTGTGAACTGATTTTATGTTTAAATGCAAGTTTGGGCCGGGCACGGTGGCTCACGGCTGTAATCCCAGCACTTTGGGTGGCCAAGGCGGGTGGACTACCTGAGGTCAGGCATTCGAGACCAGCCTGGACAACATGGCAAAACCCTGTCTCCACTAAAAATACAAAAATTAGTCAGGTGTGGTGGCACACACCTGTAGTCCCAGCTACTCATGAGGCTGAGGTGGGAGGATGGCTTGAATCCAGGAGGTGGAAGTTGCAGTGAACCGAGATCTTGCCACTGCAGCCCAGCCTGGGCAACAGAGCGAGACTCCGTCTCAAAAAAAGCAACAATAATAAATGCAAGTTTGTATATGTGTATATTGATGTATGTATAATTATAGGTATAAATGCATAGAAAAATATTTGGAATAAGATATACCAAACCATTTATAGTGCTTATCACTGCAGGGTGGTACATGGGTAGATTTTTTTATTTCTGCTTATCTGTATTTTAACTTTTTAAAATAATGACCATGTGTGACATGTGTAATAAAAAATAATAATAAAACATGCATTGAGTGCAGTGGCTCACTCCTGTAGTCCCAGCACTTTGGGAGGCCAAGGCAGACGGATCATGAGGTCAGGAGTTTGAGACCAGCCTGACCAACATGGTGAAATCCTATCTCTACTAAAAATACAAAAATTAGCTGGGCACCTGTAATCTCAGCTACTCAAGAGGCTAAGGCAGAAGAATCGCTTGAACCCCGGAGGCAGAGGTTGTGGTGAGCTGAGATGGCATCACCATACTCCAGCCTGGGCGACAGAGTGAGACTCCATCTCAAAAAAAAAAAAAGAAAAGAAAAGAAAATGTGTGGTCAAGAGCAAGAAAGAGCTCCAGATGAGATCTGCCCAACACAACACCAGCCGTGTGGCACACCCCTAACCCCAGGCAAATTACTAACAACCTCTCAGCCTCAGTTTTCCTTTCTGTAAATTGGGTTATTGTAGATTAACTGAGATAATACACATCAAATCCTCAGCTTGGTGCCCAGCACATAGTGAACCACTGATCTTCAATAAGGCATTTAACCCAGGACTCCCAAGTCCAAGTTCATTACTATTCTCAGTCCATGAAACTGCCTCCAGCTAGGCACAAGGTCTGTTTCCTCAGTCACGGTGCTCCCTGCCATGTGGTGGGGACCTTATGTCTCTTCAAAGATAATGACTGGCAAGACTGTTGTCGAGAGAGAGGGGAGAAAGAGAGAGACAGTGGCGGGGAGAGAGAAGAAGAGGGAGAGAGAACTGTTAGGCAGAGGTGGAGAGAGTCCATATCCTTCTGAACTATTTGGAAAAAAAAAGAAAAAGACTTGTTCATGAATTTCTTTTCAGGTTTAAAGATGTGGGAATAAAATTCTTTTCAACAATTTGAATTAACAAACTACTGAGTTACTCCTTCAGCAGGAAGCCCTTTTCCTTCTGCAGAGCAAGGTTATTTCACAAAGTTTAGTCTGAGGACCATCTATATTAGGATCCTGGGCCCCACTCCGCCACCGCCTGCTCCAATGAATTAGACTTTCTGGGGCAGCAGAAGAGAGGGGGAGCCTGCTTAGCCTCACTTTAATTAGCTCCCCAGGTAATTCTTAAGGACATCAAAGTTTAAGAACTACGACTTTATGAATCCATGGGCATATCAAGCACTTATAAATGCTACCTTCCCTGCAGTCTATGAGATTATATCACAGTTCAGTAAGTCAAGTGAATCCACCTGTGATTTTGTCATTATTTACTGTGCAAACTAAAATTATTCACCCTGTAATCTCATGGTCCTACTAATATCACTGGTCAAATGCTGCCTCAACTGGTTAAGAAATTATAATGCAATACTGTGTAAATATAGAACAAGAATGAGGAGGCTTTTTCCATTGTATTGTGGACTAAGCTCTGAGCTATGTAAAGTGAAAAAAAATCAGTGTTCAACAACGTGTTTGGTCTGCAAGCACTTGTGTAAAAAGAACGCCCCCCCCCCCACACATATAAGATATACACATATATATTTGTATATGCAAATCTTTGTATATGCAAATATCTGGAAGACTATTTAAAGAACTGGGGGTGGGGAGGAGTTGTGGTTACCTCTGAGGACAAGGGGTGGCTGAGGACATGAGGAAGATTTTTCAACAGTACTGTACACCCACCCTTGCTTTTGAATTTTGAACCATCTGAATGCATTCCTTTTTCAAAAATAAATTAAACTCAAATGTAAAAATATGCTGCCTGGGTGTGCTATCTTTGAGCTGCTCTGAATGCAGGAGCCTCCTTCTTAGCTCATCCCTGTGGCTCTCTGATACTCAGACTGTCTTTTCATCTAAGGCTCCCCTTCTACGAGTCAATCACTGACCTTGTCCATCCACAGACATATTTTGATCGGACTATTAAGCCAGACAACTCCTCTTGCACTTAACATTCCAGTCCAGAGGCAGCGAGAGCACACTTGCAAAAGATTCCATGATTTTAGACTTTGGCAAGAAGCAAGAGGTCAGTGTGCTTATGTAAGTCAACATTGCTTCTCAAAGGCGACGTGCTCAGGAAGGTAACGTTCATTCTCAGCCTAGCTCAGTCCACAGCAGCAGCAGCAAGACTTGCACAGGATGAGAGGCAGCTTGGAGGGAGTCAAGAGGGAGAGAGCTGAGTCCCCATCCTGCTGAGGGACCTCGACCAGTCCCAAACTGATTGGTTTAAGTAAAAAAGAAATCTGTGATTAAGAGTAGCATAAGGGTAGCCCGGGTTGGCTCACACCTGTAATCCCAGCACTTTCGGAAGCCAAGGCAGGCGGATCACGGAATCAGGAGTTCGAGACCAGCCTAACCAACACAGTGAAACCCCGTCTCTACTAAAAATACAAAAATTAGTCAAGCATGGTGGTGCATGCCTGTAATCCCAGCTACTCAGAAGGCTGAGGCAGGAGAATCCCTTGAACCCGGGAGGCAGAGGTTGCAGTGAGCCAAGATCGCACCACTGCACTCCAGCCTGGGCAACAGAGCGAGACTCTGTCTCAAAAACAAAACAAAAAAGAATAACCTAAGGGTAACATATGGTCCAGTCATTCCACTCCTAGATTTTTGACCCGAGAGAAAAAGAAATACCTATGTCCATACAAAGACTTGCACACACGTGTTCATAGCAGCTTTATTTGTAAAAACCCCAATCTGGGAACAGCCCAAATGCCCACCAATAGATAAGTGGATAAACATTATGGCATACCATACAATGGAAGAATCCTCAACAATAAAAACGAATGAACTATTGTTACATGAAACAACATGGATGATTCTAAAAATAATGATGCTGAGTGAAAAAAGCCAGACAAAGAAGAGTGCATACTGTACAACTCCGTTTATAGAAAACACTAGAAAATGTATGG
Source organism: Piliocolobus tephrosceles (assembly GCF_002776525.5). Taxonomy (NCBI): domain Eukaryota; kingdom Metazoa; phylum Chordata; class Mammalia; order Primates; family Cercopithecidae; genus Piliocolobus; species Piliocolobus tephrosceles. The sequence goes on along the minus strand of NC_045434.1, from coordinate 190,853,102 downwards.
CCGGGTGTGGTGGCTCACGCCTGTAATCCCAACATTTTGGGAGGCCGAGGCGGGCAGATCACGAGGTCAGGAGATCAAGACCATCCTGGCGAACACGGTGAAACCCCGTCTCTACTAAAAATACAAAAAAACTAGCTGGGCGTAGTGGCGGGTGCCTGTAGTCCCAGCTACTCGGGAGGCTGAGGCAGGAGAATGGCACGAACCCGGGAGGCGGGGATTGCAGTGAGCCAAGATCACGCCACCGCACTCCAGCCTGGGCGACTGAGCAAGACTCCGTCTCAAAAAAAAGTAAAAAAAAAAATATATATATATATCCGTATAATCAGGTGTAAAGCCCCTGAGGCAGAAACGGTGGCATGAGAGGCCGGGGTGGCTGAGCTCAGCGGGAAGGAGATTGGGAGGAGATAAGGCCGGATCCTACAGGGTTTTGCAGGGCAGAGAGAGAAATTTGCATTTTATTCCCAGTCTCTTGGGAAAACTCTGGAAAGCTGAGGCAGAAGAATGGCTTGATGTAATTTTTTTTTGTTGTTGTTGTTGTTGTTTTAAGACAGAGTTTAGCTCTTGTTGTCCAGGCTGGAGTGCAATGGTGTGATCTTGGCTCACCACAGCCTACACCTCCTATGTTCAAGCAATTCTCCTGCCTCAGCCTCCCGAATAGCTGGGATTATAGGCACCTGCCACCACGCCCAGCTAATTTTGTATTTTTGGTAGAGACGGGTTTCTCCATGTTGATCGGGCTGGTCTCGAGCTCCCAACCTCTGCCCGCCTCGGCCTCCCAAAGTGTTGGGATTGCAGGCATGAGCCCCCACTCCCGACCATAAAATTTTTTTTAAAGCTCCTCTGGCTGCCATGAGAATAGACTGTAGTGGGACAAGAGTGGAGCAGAGAACCAGGAGAAGCCTACTGTGGTCGGTCACATATTTGGAGGGACAGCCAACAGGACTTGCTAATGGATCAGGTGTTGGGAGGAAGGAGGCGAGAGACAGGGAAGAGGAAGGCCCTCAAAAGAGAAATAAATTGGATAAATGCAGCAGGGCAGGCAGAGTCTGGGTTACTAACAAGGCATCTTCCAGCTGATCACGAGGCTGAAGGTGGGCCCGGGGTGAACAAGCAGTCACTGTCATAGCTGCCGATTTTAAATTCCCTCTCTAGGCCAGGCATGGTGGCTCAGGCCTGTAATTCCAGAGCTTTGGGAGGCTGAGACAGGAGGATAGCTTGAGGTCAGGAGTTCAAGACCATTCTGAGCAACGTAACAAGATCCCCCCACCACCAGTCTCTACAAAAAATGTTTAAAATTAGCCGGGCATGTTGGCGCACACCTGTAGTCCCAGCTGCTCTGGAGGCTGTGACAGGAGAATCGCTTAAGCCCAGGAATTCAAGGTTGCAGTGAGCTCTCGCCACGCCACTGCACTCCAGCCTGGGTGACAGAGTAAGCAGAGGTGGAAAGAGTACATATTCTCCAGAACCTAGCTCTGAACACACACACAAAAAATCCTCTCTGAATCTCTCAGGAACCTGGTCGGGAAAAGAAGAGGGTTGGAATAGTCTCAGTGGTTCTCAGTGAGGGTGGAACCACTCACTATAGCATACGGACATTTACAGGAGGGGACCAAGGATGCTAGACATCTGGAAACACGTGGGAAATCCCACCCAGTAAAGAAGGCCCCATGTCCCACTTCCAAATATCACACTAAGCATTTATGAAGATGAAAAGCCTGTATATGCGAGTATAGTTGTTTAAAAATACTTCCCATGGCTGGGCACGGTGGCTCACGCCTGTAATCCCAGCACTTTGGGAGGCCTAGGTGGGTGGATCACCTGAAGTCAGGAGTTCAAGACCAGCCTGGCCAACATGGTGAAACCTCTTCTCTACTAAAAATACAAAAATTAGCCAGGTGTGGTGGTGCCCACCTGTAATCCCAGCTACTCGGGTGGCTGAGGCAGGAGAATTGCTTGAACCCGGGAGGCAGAGGCTGCAGTGGGCCAAGATCACAACACTGTACTCCACCCTAGGCAACAGAGCGTGTCACCAACAACACTCATGGCTTTTGAGGTGCAATACACTCAAATCAATCTGAATTTATAGCTGTGACATCTGGAGTGATTCTATGCATAGGTGCAAACATCTATTTCAGTCTCTTCCTAGGGTAATCGTGCCTCGATATTTACAAATTTAAAGCACATTTATAATATTATATGCATCTATTTCTCTTCTTTTGTACAGTTCAATTGTAAGCCTAAGCATATTTTATATTTATATACATACACATACATTTAATCCTCAAACAATTCTATGAGGAAACACTGCCATTAGTTCCATTTTATAGATGAAGAAACTGAGGCGCAGAGTGATGCCAGAGCCCACAAGGCTGGTGAGCAGCCGAACAGGCATTTGAACCCAGGAAGTTTACTCCAAAACTCATATTGTCTAAAGCACCATATCATATAGACTTCAGGTAGATTATTTTATCTATGAATTTTATTTCAGAATAGTAAGGTACTTACTAAATACTCGTCCGATAAAAATGAGATGCAGGCCGGGTGTGGTGGCTCAAGCCTGTAATCCCAGCACTTTGGGAAGCCAAGACGGGCGGATCACGAGGTCAGGAGATCGAGACCATCCTGGCTAACACGGTGAAACCCCGTCTCTACTAAAAAAATACAAAAAACTAGCCCGGCGTGGTGGCGGGCGCCTGTAGTCCCAGCTACTTGGGAGGCTGAGGCAGGAGAATGGCGTAAATCCGGGAGGCGGAGCTTGCAGTGAGCTGAGATCCGGCCACTGCACTCCAGCCTGGGCGACAGAGTAAAAAAGAGATGCAATGGTCTCAAATCTCTCTAGGTCTCTCCTAGCTCTAAAATCCTTTTCTTCTAGCTATGTTCCTAAACACTCTTCTCATTCAAGTTCACTTGGAAGCAAGAGAACTTTCCTGAAGAGGCACCGTGTTATATCAAATTAGCAAGGCTATTTTGCTTTGTTTGTTTATTTATTTATTTTGAGACAGAGTCTCACTCTGTCACCCAGGCTAGAGTACACTGGTGTGATCTCAGCTCACTACAACCTCCGCCTTCCAGGTTCAAGCGATTCTCTGCCTCAGCCTCCCGAGTAGCTGGGATTACAGGTACGCACCACCACGCCCAGCTAATTTTGTATTTTTAGTAGAGACAGGGTTTTTCCATGTTGGTCAGGCTGGTCTCGAACTCCTGACCTCGGGTAATCTGCCTGCCTCAGCCTCCCAAAGTGCTGGAATTACAGGCGTGAGCCACCTTGCCTGGCTACTTTGTTTTTTAACCATAGTACTCAAGTCTAGCAAAGATGCAATACAGGTTCTTAAGCATTCCTGGAGGGAAGGCAATGAATGATCCCTTCTCAACATAAATTCAGCAACATGCCCCAAGAATTTAAAAAATGCTCACATTCTTTGACTCTGGCTTCACTTCAGAAAATCTTTCTTAAGTAAACATTTTTGATTGTGGTAGAAGAGACATAACATAAAATTTACCATTTTAACCATTTTAAAGCCTGTGATTCGGTGGCATTTAGTACATTCACAATAGTGTACAACCATTACCACTATCTAGTTCCAAAACATTTCACCATGCAAAAAGGAAACCCCGTGTCCATTACACAGCCACTCCCCATCCCGCCTCCCTCGGACTCTGGCAACCACTCATCTGCTTTCTGTCTCTATAAATTTGACTATTCTAGATATTTCATATAAATGGAATCACACAATATGTGACTTTCTCTGTCTGCTTCTTTCACTTCAGCAAAATGTTTTCAAGGTTCACCCACATGGTAGCATGCATCAGTACTTCATTCTTTTGTTTTTATTTCTTTTATTGACATAAAATTCACATAAAATTAAATATTTTAAAGTATACAATTCCATAACATTTAGTACATTCACAGTGCCCTGAACTACCACCCTATTTCCAAAACATTTTCATCAGCCCAAAATAAAACCCCATATACATTTTTCCCCCTCCCCTTATCCCCTAGCAACCACCAATCTGCTTTCGTTCCCCTCTAAAGTTAACTATTCTGGATATTACTCATATAAACAGAATCACACGTTATGTGACTCTTTCTGTCTGGCTTGTTTCATTTAACATTAGGTTTTCTTTTTTTTTTTTTTTTTTTTTTTTTGAGACGGGGTCTTGCTCTGTCGCCCAGGCTGGAGTGCACTGGCTGGATCTCAGCTCACTGCAACCTCCGCCTCCCGGGTTCACGCCATTCTCCTGCCTCAGCCTCCTGAGTAGCTGGGACCACAGGCGCCCGCCACCTCGCCCGGCTAATTTTTTGTATTTTTAGTAGAGACGGGGTTTCACCGTGTTAGCCAGGATGGTCTCGATCTCCTGACCTCGTGATCCGCCCGTCTCGGCCTCCCAAAGTGCTGGGATTACGGGCTTGAGCCACCGCGCCCGGCCAACATTAGGTTTTCAAGGCTCATCCACATTCTGGCATATATCAGGACTTCAAGACTACACATCTTTTTATGGCTGAGTAATATTTCTTTTTTTTTTTTAATGGAGCCTTGTTCTGTCACCCAGGTCGGAGTGCGGTGGCATGATTTTGGCTCACTGCAACCTCTGTCTCCCAGGTTCAAGCAATTAATTCTCCTGCCTCTGCCTCCCAAGTAGCTGGGATTACAGGCACCTGCCACCATGCCTGGCTAATTTTTGTATTTTTAGTACCTACGGGATTTCACCATGTTAGCCAGGCTGGTCTCAAACTCCTGACCTCAAGTGATCCACCCACCTTGGCCTCCCAAAGTGTTGGGATTGCAGGCGTGAGCCACCGCGCCCAGTCTGGCTGAGTAATATTTCATTGTATAGAGATACCACATTTTCTCTGTCCATCATGGGTGATCATTTCCACTTTTGGATTATTATGAATGCTGCTATGAACATTTGTGTACAGTTTTCATTTGAACACTTGTTTTCTTTTTCTTTTTTTTTTTTGAGACGGAGTTTTGCTCTTGTTGCCCAGGCTGGAGTGCAATGGTGTGATCTTAGCTCACTGCAACCTCCGCCTCCCAGGGTCAAGCGATTCTCCTGCCTCAGCCTAAGTAGCTGGGATTACAGGCATGCACCACCACACAGGGCTAATTTTGTATTATTAGTAGAGACGGAGTTTCTCAATGTTGGTCAGGCTGGTCTCGAACTCCTGACCTCAGGTGATCCGCCCGCATCGGCCTCCCAAAGTGCTGGGATTACAGGCGTGAGCCACCATGCCCAGCCTCAACACTGGTTTTCAATTCTTTTGCGTATATACCTAGAAGTGGAATTGCTGGGTCAGACAGTATTCTATGAATTCTATGTTTAGCTTATTGAGGTCCTGCCAAATTGTTTTCACGGCAGCTGCACCATTTTACATTCCCACCAGCAATGTTCCAATTTCTCCTTCTCCACATCCTCGCCAACACTTGTTACTTTTCTTATTATAACCATCCTAGTGGGTATGAAGTGGTATCTCATTGTAGTTTTATTTGCATTAATCTAATGACTAATGACATTGAGCATCTTTTCATGTGCTTTTGGCCATTTGTATATATTTGGGGAAATGTCTACTCGAGTCTTTGCCCATTTTTTTTTTTTTTTTTTTTTTTTTTTGAGAGGGAGTCTCGCTCTGTCGCCCAGACTGGAGTGCAGTGGCCGGATCTCAGCTCACTGCAAACTCCGCCTCCCGGGTTTAGGCCATTCTCCTGCCTCAGCCTCCCGAGTAGCTGGGACTACAGGAGCCCGCCACCTCGCCCGGCTAGTTTTTTTGTATTTTTTTAGTAGAGACGGAGTTTCACCGTGTTGGCCAGGATGGTCTCGATCTCCTGACCTCGTGATCCGCCCGTCTCGGCCTCCCAAAGTGCTGGGATTACAGGCTTGAGCCACCGCGCCCGGCCATCTTTGCCCATTTTTAAATTGGGTTGTTTGTCTTTTTGTTGTTGAGTTGTGCCTAAGGAAGTAATTTTAAATTTTAGCCGGGCGTGGTGGCTCATGCCTGTAATCCCAGCACTTTGGGAGGCAGAGGCGGGCAGATCACTTGAGGTCAGGAGTTCGAGACCAGTCTGACCAACATGGAGAAACCCCGTCTCTACTAAAAAATATAAAAGTAGCCGGGCATGGTGGTGCATGCCTCTAATCCCAGCTACTTGGGAGGCTGAGGCAGAAGAATCACTTGAACCTGGGAGGCAGAGGTTGCGGTGAGCCGAGATTGTGCCATTGCACTCCAGCCTGGGCAATAAGAGTGAAACTCCATTTCAAAAAAAAAAAATTTTTTTTGAAACAATATTTAAACATAAAGATATTTATCACAGTATCATTAACAATAGTGAAAAGACTAGAAATCACACTAATGTCTAACAATAGGGTACACAACGACAGTTCCAGCCCTTAAGGGGCACTTTGTCTTTTTGGAAAGGCACCAGAAAAAAACCCCAAAATTTAGTAAGTCCCAAATTCTGGGTATACAGAGAGTGCCAGAGCAGTTCAGAAGATCAGCGGGGAGAGTGTCAGGGGAGACTTCTCCAGGCAGGTGAAGAAATGTGAGGGTAAGGGTATGAGAGGCAGAAAGAATGGCATTCATCAAGAGTTGTGACAAAGAATAGTATGGCCAGGCTCACGCCTGTATTCCTAGCACTTTGGGAGGCCAAGATGGGTGGATTACCTGAGGTCAGGAGTTCAAGACCAGCCTGGCCGACATGGTGAAATCCCGTCTCTACTAAAAACATAAAAATTTACCAGGTGTGGTGGCGGGCGCCTATAATCCCAGCTACAGAGGAGGAGGAGGCTGGAGAATCGCTTGAACCTGGGAGGCAGAGGTTGCAATGAGCTGAGATTGCGCCATTACACTCCAGCCTAGGCAACAGAGCAAAACTCCATCTCAAAAAAAAAAAAAAGGAAGAAGAAGAAGAAGAATATGACCAGGGAACTGCAAACAGTTTTATGGGCTGTGGTATAAGGTTCAGTGCAGAGAAGCAGGAAGGAACTGGAACTAGGATTTTTTATGCTAAACCTTTACCGGAAAGCCCAGGGAGCTTCAGAAGGAGGTCACGTGATCAACCTATGTGTTGAAAGGATCACTCTGACATCCCATGGAGGAGGGACTATGGTGGGGCCAGACTAGGGTCTACTCAGGAGGCTGTTGTGAGACAAAAGGAACTAAGACAGTCGCTGTCAGGGGGACAGGAAGGAAGACATTAAGAACTGCAGCACCATTAGACTGTGAGCCACACAAGGTCAGAGAGCAGACATGATTCCTGTATCAGAGTTCCTCTCTGTTATGGGTTGAATGCTGTCTTAGTCCATTTGCGCTGCTATAACAGGGTGGCTTATAAACAACAGAATTTGTTACTCATAGTTTTGGAGGCTGGGACGTCCAAGATCAAGGCCCTGACAGCCTCGGTGTCTGGCGAGGGCCCACTTTCTGGTTCACAGATAGTGCCTTCTTACCATGTCCTCACATAGTAGAAGGACCAGGCTAGCTCTCTGGGGTCTGGGCACTAACCCCAATCATGAGTGTTCTGCCTTCCCAAAGACCCCATCTCCTAATGCCATCACCTTGGGAGTTAGGATTTCAATATTTGAATTTGAGGGGAACACAAACATTCCGACTATAGCAGAGTATGTCTCTCCAAAACAGATACGTTGAAGTCCTAACCCCCAGTACTTCAGAATGTGACCTTATTTGGAAATAGAGTCATTGTAGATGTAATTAGTTAAGAGATCATACTAGAGTAGGGTGGACACTTAATCTACTATTACTGTTTTCCTTATAAGAAGACAGTCGTCAAGAGTTCGAGACCAGCCTGGCCAACGTGGCGAAATCCCGTCTCAACTAAAAATACAAAAATTACACGGGCGTGGTGGCACACGCCTGTAATCCCAGCTATGTTGGAGGCTAAGGCAGGAGAATCGCTTGAACCTGGGAGACAGAGGTTGCAGTGAGCCAAGATCGTACCACTGTACTCCAGCCTGGGCGACAGCGTGAAACTCTGTTAAAATAAAAAAAAAGAAAGAAAAGAAAAGAAAAGAAAAAACCTGAAACACAGAGAGGGCAAGCAAATTTCCCAAGGGTACAAAGCTAGTTAAATGGCAGAGCCAGGATCTGATGCCTGGCAGGCTGACTTCAGGCTGCAGTGCTCTTACCCAATATACTAACCAGCTGTTCTAATAAATATTTGCTGGAAACTTCAATGGATGGATAAATGAATGAATGGATCAATCTGGATTTGGTACCAGAGTAAAAAGTGAAGATGGGTGGGGTGTGGTGGCTCATCCCTGCAATTCCAGCACTTTGGGAGGCTAAGGTGGTAGGATTGCTTGAGGCCAGGAGTTCAAGACCAGCCTGGGCAACATGACAAGGCCTCATCGCTATAAAAAAATAAAACAATTAGCTGGGCGTGATGCCCTGCACCTGTAGTCCCAGCTACTCGGGAGGCTGAGGTGGGAGAATCACTTGAGCCTGGGGAGATCGAGGCTGCAGTGAACTAGGATCAGGACCCTGCACGGGTTCGATGGCTCATGCCTATAATCCCAGCACTTTGGGAGGCCGAGATGGGTGGATTGCTTGAGTCTAGGAGTTCAAGACCAGACTGGGCAACATGGAGAAATCCCATCTCTACAAAAATGCAAACATTAGCCGGGTGCCAGTGATGTGTACCTGTAGTCCCAGCTACTCAGGGGGCTGAGGTGGGAGGATCACTTGAGCACGGAGGCAGAGGCTGCAGTAAGCCGAGACTTGTGCCACTGCACTCCAGCCTGGGCAACAGAGTGAGAGCCCGCCTCAAAAAAAAAAAAGTGAGGATGACTCCCAGGTGTCTGGCTCAGATGACTTAATAGGTAAGGTATGTCCATTTAGTGAGACAGGAAAAAGAGAGGTGATATCAGATTTGCGAGGTGGAGGTTGGAGTCTGGGGAAAAAACAAATATGTTCTTGAAATGCTGAGTTTGAATTGCCAAGAAGACAAACAAGTGATGTCCAATAGACTGCTGGACATGTGGGTCTGGAACTCCAGAGAGATGCATGGGTTAGACTCGGGAGCCATCGGTATACTTAATATCAGGGTTTGAATGAGATCACCAAAGCACAGTGTATAGAAACAGAAAGCAGACCACCCAAGACAGAGCCCTGAGGACACTGGAATTCACGAGGCAAGTGAAAGAAAAGGATCCTTTACTTCCTAGCAGAGGGTCTGTCATGGAAACGACAAGTCAGGTTGTAGTGGCTTGAGGAATGAATAGAAAATGAATCACAGGGTAAATGTATGTGTTACGGGTGAGAAAGTGACAGAGACGGATTGATGGGCTGTGGTAGAGAATCAGTGTGGAAATGACTGACTAGACATGGTGGTTTGTTGGTTGGAGCCAGCTTGCATCAAATGAGAGCTGATTATTAAATTTCAGAAATGTTGCAAGCTGGTTGTTAGATGTAGCCTTTTTTTTTTTTTTTTTTTGAGACAGAGTTTCTCTCTTGTTGCCCAGGCTGGAGTGCAATGGCGCAATCTCTGCTCACCACAGTCTCCTGGGTTCAAGCGATTCTCCTGCCTCAGCCTCCTGAGTAGCTGGGATTACAGGCAGGTGCCACCAAGCCCAGCTAATTTTGTATTTTTAGTAGTGATGGGTTTCTCAGGTCAGGCTGGTCTCAAACTCAGGTGATCGGCCTGCCTTGGCCTCCCAAAGTGTTGAGGTTATAGGCGTGAGCCACTGTGCCCAGTCAATATAGTCATTATTAAAAATTTAGTTGAAGAGACTTACAATCAAATATAAATTAAATTAATACCAAAGGTCATAATTTCTTAAAACTCTTCACTTCCTAATTATCTTACTAGGCTTTATTGTCTATGCTCTTATACTTAGTGTATCTGTATGGTGGATATACCATAATGACATGCCACTGCACCTCGTTTCCCAGCTCTGTGTTCAGTGATGTCAACTGGTAGCTTGAAACTAACCATGGAAATTACCAAATGCTATGAGTCAGAACTTGATTTATTTATTGTTTTATTGATTGTTTAGACTTAAGAAAGTAAAGGAGAAAATGTTAGCAATGCGGATTTCACTTAAAAGTGTATCATGGGCCGGGCGCGGTGGCTCAAGCCCGTAATCCCAGCACTTTGGGAGGCCGAGACGGGCGGATCACGAGGTCAGGAGATCGAGACCATCCTGGCTAACACAGTGAAACCCCGTCTCTACTAAAAATACAAAAACTAGCCGGGCGAGGTGGCGGGCGCCTGTAGTCCCAGCTACTCGGGAGGCTGAGGCAGGAGAATGGCGTAAACCCAGGAGGCGGAGCTTGCAGTGAGCTGAGATCCAGCTACTGCACTCCAGTCCGAGCAACAGAGCGAGACTCCGCCTCAAAAAAAAAAAAAAAAAAAGTGTATCATGTCTGTAGCCATCACATTGTGAACAGAATTTTTAAAAACTGAAGAAATACTCTTCCAGTATTCGAAAACAGTTACCTGGCCAGGCGTGGTGGCTCATTCCTATAATCCCAGCACTTTGGGAGACCAAGGCTGAAGGGTCATTTGAGACTGGGAGTTCAAGATCAGCTTAGGCAACAGAGAGAGGCTCTGTCTCTACAAATAAATTGGCCAGGCATTTGACACACGACTGTAGTCCTAGCTACTTGGAAGGCTGAGATAGGAGGATCCCTTAAGCTCAGGAGTTTGAGGGTACATTGAGCTATAATGGTGCCACTGTGCTCCAGCCTGTGCAACAGAACAAGACCCTGTCTGTAGATGAATGAATTAATTAATAAAATAAAACTATTATCCAGTTCCTCAAAGAAGTCACTCATATCACTAATGAATGAGTGAAGTTCTGACATATGTCTTCATTGTTTAACTTCCACGTCCTTAACATAAAGGCAAATATAAACCAACATTTATGTTGGGTTTGTTAATTGCAACCACAGGTTGCCCAGGACATAAAAATTTGGCAAAAATCAACAAAAGCATTATGTGACAATCAATTGTCTATATTGAATTTATAATACAATTTAATTATGTGTTACATATCCATTATGTCAGTAAAATGTATAGTAAACTAATGTGTATGTATATATGTATACATATACATATATATCTATGTATATACACATATACATACACACAATTGCTTTTCCCCCCAGACATTATTCAACCTCCTGACAACATAAGAGGCAGAGCAGTCCCACTGCCATGGGAATAGGTCATTAAAGTTAAAGTAGTAAAGGCCTTCAGCACTGAGAGGGCTGGAAGAGGCACAGAATTCATGCAGGATAAAAGAATGACTAAGGGATGTGGGTCTGTCAGGCCCAAGAAACTCCATGCATTGCGTGATGAGAGGACGCCATGCATTGAGAGAAAGGTAGCAATGAGGATGAGTAGTTGTAACAGCCTGACGATAACTATCTCAAGCTGGTACTACCCAAGAACAATGGTCTGGATGTGACTGCAGGGGGCTGACTCCTTGGTTCTCACTGGCCCGTAGTATATGGAGAATGAGTAGTCCCCATTTGTTAGGTCACAGAGAAAGAAGTGTCCTCAGGAGACAACCTGGTCTCAGTTCATAACAATAGCTTCCATTTATTGAATGCAAGGGGACCGTGGTACAGCAGTGTGATCAGAGCTTCTGAGTTAGACATTTCAGGTTAGAATTCAAGCTTGGCCACTTACTCTACATGTGAGACTGAGCAGGCTACTCACCTTCTCTGAGCTTTCATGTCCTAGTGTGTAAAATGGAGAAAACATCATGTACCATGCAAAAGATAGTACACTTAAAAAGTAAGCATACAAGATAAAACAAAAGGCATCCAAATAGGAAAATTTCTAATTCCAAACAGGAAATTTCGTTTCTTTGCTGACAATATGATTCTATACCTAGGAAACCCTAAAGACTCTACCAAAAGGCTCCTGGAACTGATAACTTTAGTAAAGTTTCAGGATACAAAATCAATGTACAAAAATCAGTAGCGTTTCTATGTACCAATACTGTTCAAGCTGAGAGTCAAATCAAGAATCCAATCCCATTTACAACAGCCACGAAAAAATTAAAATGCCTAGGAAAACAGCTAACCAAAAAGGTGAAAGATCTCTAGAAAAAGAACTACAAAACATTGCTGAAAGAACTCAGGGACAACACAAATAAATGGAAAAATATTACATGCTCATGTATTGGAAGAATCAATATCTTTAAAATGGCCATACTACCCAAGGCAATTTACAGATTTAACACTATTCCTATCAAACTACCAATGTAATTTTTCACAGAATTAGAAAAAACTATTCTAAAATTCACATTGAACCAAAAAAGAGCCCAAATAGCCAAAACAATCCCAAGCAAAAAAAAAAAAAAAAAAAAAAAAAAAGCCAAAGACATCACACTATCTGACTTCAAACTATACTATAAGGCTAGAGTAAATAAAACAGCATGGTAGTGGTACAAAAACAGGTGCATAGACCAATGGAACAGAATAGAGAACCCAGAAATAAAGCCATACACCTACAACCATCTGATCTTCGACAGAGTGGACAAAAACAAGCAATGGAGAACGGGCTCCCTATTCAATAAATGGTGCTTGGATCACTGGCTAGCCATATAAAGAAGAATGAAACTAGAACCCCATCTTTCACCATATACAAAAATCAACTCAAGATGGATTAAAGATTTAAATGTAAGACCTCAAACTATAAAATCCTGGAAGAAAACCCAGGAAATATCCTTCTCAACATCAGCCTTGGCAAAGAATTTTTGGCTAAGTACTCACGAGCAATTGCAACAAAAACAAAAATGGACAAGTGGGACCTAATTAAACTAAGGAGCTTCTGCAGAGCAAAAGAAACTCTCAACACAGCAAACAGGCAACCTACAAAATGGGAGAAAATATTCACAAACTATGCATCTGACAAAAATCTAATATCCAGAATCTATAAGGAACTTAACAAGCAAAAACCAAATAACCCCACTAAAAAATAGGCAAAGGGGCCAGGCACAATGGCTCACACCTGTAATTTCATTACTTTGGGAGGCCAAAGCGGGAGGATTGCTTGAGACCAGGAGTTCAAGACTAGCCTGGGCAACAGGGCAAGGCTCTGTCTCTACAAAACATTTAAAAATTAGCAGGGCGTGGTAGTGTGCACCTGTGGTCCCAACTCTACCTGAGAGGCTGAGGCAGGAGGATCACTTGAGCCCAGGAGGTCGAGGCTGCAATGAGCCATGTTCATGCTACTGCACTCAAGCCTGGTTGAAAGAGTAAGACCCTGTCCCCCCGCCAAAAAAAAAAGAAGAAGAAGAAGAGGGCAAAGGACATGAATAGATACTTCTCAAAAGAAGACATACAAGTGGCCAACAAACATGAAAAATTGCTCATCACCACTAATCATCAGAGAAATGCAAACCACAATCACAATGAGATGCCATCTCACACCAGTCAGAACAGCTATTATCAAAAAGTCAAATAATAACAGATGCTGGTGAGGCTGCAGAGAAAAGGGAATGCTTGTCCACTATTGGTGAGAATCTAAATTAGTTCAGCCACTGTGAAAAGCAGTTTGGAGATTTCTCAAATAACTTAAAACAGAGCTATCATTCAACCCAGCAATTCCATTTCTGGGTATATACCCAAAAGAAAATAAATTATTCTACCAAAAAGACACATGCATTCATACGTTCATCACAGCACTGTTCACAATAGCAAAGACATGGAATCAACCTAGGTGCCCATCAACAGTGGATTGGATAAAGAAAAGTAGTACATATACACCATGGAATACTATGCAGCCATAAAAAAAGAAGAAAATCATGTCCTTTGCAGCAACATAGATACAGCCAGAGGCCAATATCCTAAGCAAATGAATGCAGGAAAAGGAAACCAAATACCACGTGTTCTCGCTTATAAGTGGGAGCTAAATACTGGGTACTCATGAACATAAAGATGAAAACAGGCTAGGCGCAGTGGTTCATGCCTGTAATCCCAGCACTTTGGGAGACCGAGGCAGGCAGATCACCTAAGGTCAGGAGTTCGAGACCAGCCTGGCCAACATGGTGAAAATCCGTCTCTACTCAAAATACTAAAAATTAGCTGGGCATGATGGTGCACGCCTATAGTCCCAGCTACTTGGGAGACTGAGACATGAGAATCACTTGAACCCAGGAGGGCGGAGGTTGCAGTGAGCCGAGATTATGCCACCACACTCCAGCCTGGGTGACAAAGTGAGATTCCGTCTCAAAAAAAATTTTTTTTTTAATAATAGTAAAGATGAGAACAATAGGGCGGGTGCAGTGACTGACACTTGTAATTCCAGCACTTTGGGAGGCCTAGGCGGGCAGATCACAAGATCAGGAGCTTGAGACCCACCTGGCCAACATGGTGAAACCCCATCTCTACTAAAAATACAAAAATTAGTGGTGGGCGCCTGTAATCCCAGCTACTTGGGAGGCTGAGGCATGCGAATCACTTAACCCAGGAGGCGAAGGTAGCAGTGAGCCGAGATCTCGCCACTGCTCTCCAGCCTGGGCGACAGAGCGAGACTCTGCCTCAAAAAAAAAAAAAAAAAAAAAAAGTGCTATCTCAGAACATGAAATAATTAAAAAGTCTTCTGTAGTACAAACACACATAACACCTGGGCAAATTATTGCAAAAAGTAGAAAAAATACAAGTTTAGCTCATCCTTCATCACCGATAAAAATAATTGTTAAGTTCAAAGGCCATCTCCTCTTCCCTATTTTCTATCTCATCCCATGATTTTTAAATTTCAAGAGGACTTGTAGTAATGAATATAGGTGCTATAAATTAATCTAAACATGATTCAACTCTTTAATTTATGTATTCATGAAAATTTTACCTGTTATCAATCTTAGGGTTCCAGGTGTTAATGGCAATTCTAAACGAAAGTCAAATATAATCATTTGCATAAAAGCATTAAAGATGATTAATTAGTATTTTCATGCAGCTGTGATCTATTCTGTGCTTTTAGAGCTGAAAATTTTTTACCAAAAACATTTACCTATGCTAATCTACAGGAAATTGCAGAACATTCTCTAGTTTTCTGTGTACTCAGCCACATTTACAGCATTTTCATAACTGGGGTCATATTTCATATTTCCTGACTTTAAAAGGCATCACAATTCTATACCCTTGAAAATTAGGTTGGTTTCCACACCATTCCTTGAATATTTATGTGTTCAGTTCCAAAAGGATGATAGTGATTAAATGTACTCATGTTAACAAATTCCCATTTTTGTGTTTTGCATGATTTGGAGAATATGTATATTCCAGTTTCAAGGAGCCTAAACTTGAGGTGTCCTTAAAACTCAGTCACAAGGCTTAGGTTGAAAAGTGTTTTCAGAGAAATGATTTATCCGTGCTGAATAAAAGCTGTAGCACTGGCAGCTCAGATCCAGCTGTGATTGCTAAAGCATGTCCAGGCTGGTTATCTAATGCCTCTGCAGGAATTTAGGCCACACATTAATGCACTGAAGATAAAATCAATTTGAAAATTTCTTAAATCAAATGCCAATCCTGGTATAATACTTGATGTGCAGGAGAACCAGCCAACAGTAATAGGAAGCCAATTACAGCCTATAAACCACTCTGCTCAAATGTCCTGGTTTGTTACTGACAGGGCCCATTACACACAGTTTGCGTTAAGTTAAATCCACTGATGAGATAGAACTGCTATATGCACACATGCATGTGTGCGTGTCCCAGCTGCACCTAACATAAAGATGCAACTCAATTAACAGGAACGCTTATCGAGTGCAAAAATTCACAGCAACATCCTGAACATGAGATCCCCAAGAAACATCTTCCTGTTCCTCCACAGCAGTGCAACTGAGCAGTGAAGCATTGGTTTTAAAATCAGCCCCAGATTATTTTTTCTTTTCTTTCCTTTTCTTTTCTTTTTGTTTTTTGTTTGTTTGTTTGTTTGTTTTGTTTTGTTTTGTTTTGAGATAGAGTTTTGCTCTGTGGTCCAGGCTGGAGTGCAGTGGCACAATCTCAGCTCACTGCAACCTCCACCTCCCGGGTTCGAGTGATTCTCCCGCCTCAGCCTCCAGAATAGCTGAGATTACAAGTGCCTGCCACCATGCCCAGATAATAATTTTTTGTATTTTTAGTAGAGACAGAGTTTCATCATTTTGGCCAGGCTGGTCTCGAACTCCTGACCTCAGGTGATCCACCTGTCTTGGCCTCCCAAAGTGCTGATATTACAGGCGTGAGCCACCACACCCGGCCCAGGCCCAGATTCTAATACTGCCCCTGCCACCCACTTGCTATTATTTCACCTCCTGATTTTCTCATTTATAAAATGGGATTAGCAATGAAGTCTATGTAGTAGCCTATGAAAACTAAATTAGGTCATTCTTATGAAATTCTAAGAACAGTAGTACTCAACAGATGATGGCCAGTATTATCATTTTGTTTCTCTATCTTCTTGACTGCCAGACCCCAAAACAGCAAAGGAAAAAGAAGTAACATGGCTAATATCACACTTCTGTTAACCTGTTTGGGGTGGTTAGCAGGGTTGCAAGTAGTGAAGAAGATTCTATTTACTTTCATTTGCAAGTGTGATCTGTGAAGAAAATAAGAGCTAAGGGTGGTTTTACAAATATTTCCCATGGCCAGATTTCCCTGTAAGTTAATCTTTTGAAATTAGCATGTAGGCTGGGCATGGTGGCTCATGCCTATAATCCCAGCACTTTGGGAGGTCAAGGTGGGTGGATCACGAGGTCAGGAGATCAAGACCACCCTGGTTAACACGGTGAAACCCCGTCTCTACTAAAAATACAAAAAATTAGCCAGGTGTGGTGGCGGGTGCCTGTAGTCCCAGCTACTCGGGAGGCTGAGGCAGGAGAATGGCGTGAACCCGGGAGGCAGAGCTTTCAGTGAGCCGAGATTGTGCCTCTGCACTCCAGCCTGGGCGACAGAATGAGAGTCCATCTCAAAAAAGAAAGAAAGAGAGAGAAAGAGGAGAGAGAGAGAGAGAGAAAGTGAGAGACAGAGAGAAAGAGAGAGAGAGGAACGGAAGGGAAGGGAAGGGGGAAGGGGGAAGGGGGAAGGGGGAAGGGAAGAAATTAGCATGAAGATATGCTGGCTACCTTTTCATGTAGATCTGGGAGCTGGTGGCTAAAAGGAAAGTCTCCTACCCCATCTGCTGCTCCCTTAGTTAAGGCCCCAACACTTCTGTCCTGAACTGCTGCAACTACCATCCACCCACCATCCATAAATGGTCTCTCAGCTTCTAGTCTCTCCAATTCATTCTCATTCATTCAGCTGATTATTGTTGCACACATAGTACAAATCAGGAACTGGTTTGTACTATAACAGGTATGGTCTCTAATTTAAGGAACTCCTTGAATAACTTTCTGAGCATAGATCTGAGCATGTAACTGCTGTGCTTACCAACCTTCATGGCTCCCCTCCGCCCAAAGCAGATTCACAACTAGAGACTGATTCAGAATGATCTGGGTGGTACGTGGACATGGACATTTTAAATAAACCACATAGTTGAGTCTGATGTCTTCTCCAGATTGAGAAATGATCAATAAAGTTTCAAATTTCTTGCTTTCTGCAACATTTGCCTCCCGGGCTCAAGCAATCCTCCCACCTCAGCCTCCCGAGTAGTTGGGACTACAGGTATGCACCACCATGCCTGGCTAATTTTTGTATTTTCTGTAGAGATGGGGTTTCACCATGTTGGCCAGGTTGGTCTCAAACTCCTGAGCTCAAGTGACTCGCTTGCCTCAGCCTCCCAAAGTGCTGTGATTACAGGTGTGAGCCACCGTGCCTGGCCTCAACCTTCTTAATATGCTACATAACTCTCTGCAATATGACCCCAACGACCTTCCCAGCCTCATCAAATCAACACAATTTGGTCTCTAAGTTTATTCTTCACTCCTTGCTATGTTCCAACCATAAAACCCACACTGATGTTCCTTGAATGCACCAAGCCTATTCTCTCAACTTTGCATATACTGCTACACATACTGTATGGGAAGTGCTTCCAGTATCTTCTCATAGCATTTGCACACAGCAGGCTCCTTTTACCTTCCACAGACTTTCCCCAACCACTCCTGTCACATATAACCCCAGTCACTATCCCTTTACCTGTTTTATTTTCTTCCTATCTTTGTTGCACTGATCACTATCTGAAAATAGATTACTAATTGATGTACCTGTTTATTCTCTATCTTCTCCAGTAGAATGTAAGCCCTACTAGGGCAGAGCGTGTTTCTTGCTTCTCACTATATCCTCAGTGCCTAGAATAGTGTATAGGATGTAGCATAAATCACCACTCTACCTATAGGAGCTTCAGTCACAGCATTTAACATGCTATTTGTATAATCCCTTCTAGTCAAGCCTCTCTTGGTTATTAAGAAACTGACTCAACCGGGTGCTGTGGCTCATGCCTGTAATCCCAGCACTTTGGAAGGCAGAGGTGGGCAGATCACCCGAGGTCAGGAGTTCGAGACCAGCCTCAACATGAAGAAGCCCCGTCTCTACTAAAAATACAAAATTAGCCGGGCATGGTGGTGTATGCCTGTAATCCCAGCTACTAGGGAGACTGAAGCAGGAGAATTGCTTGAACCTGGGAGGCGGAGGTTGCGGTGAGCCGAGATTGTGCCATTGCACTCCAGCCTGGGCAACGAGAGTGAAACTCCGTCTCAAAAAAAATAAAAATAAAAAAGGACTCAAGCTATTTTAAACAAGGGGCAAGGGAAGGGACAGAAACCATCGAAAGGACTTCAGGGGAGGACATGCAGCTGGGCTTTATGGAAAAGAACTCTGAATTCAGGGGCATTGCTCCCCTAATCCCAGGCCACAGTCTCTTCTCTCTTCTCCCCTGGGCTGCTTCTCCATCCTCCTTCTTCTGTCCTTTGTCTACTCATCTCACATATGACCCAATATACACAATGGCCCTACTGGCCCCTCACATCCAAGAGTCTGCCTCAGTTGAAATTGAGAATCTGGGCTGGGCGCAGTGGCTCACACCTGTAATCTCAGCACTCTAGGAGGCTGACGCAGGTGGATCACTTGAGGTCAGGAGTTCGAGACCAGCCTGGCCAACATGGTGAAACGTCATCTCTACTAAAAATACAAAAAAAAAAAAAAAAAAAAAATAGCCAGGTGTGGTGGCATACACCTGTAGTCCCAGCTACTTGGGAGGCTGAGGCAGGAGAATCGCTTGAACCCGGGAGGCAGAGGTTGCAGTGAGCAGAGATCATGCGACTGCACTCCCGCCTGGGCAACAGAGCAAGACTCCATCTCAAAAAAGAAAAAAAAAAAAAAGAAAAAAAGAAATTGAGAATCTGCTGGCCAATGTCAGCAGTTGGGTCAACTGTCTATCCCTGATCCAATCATCTGTGGCCTTGCGGGTAGACGGGGAGGCACAACGAAGGAGTGTCTAGCATCTCTTCTAGTCTCATGACAACCAAACCTGCCTAGCACAAATCCAAACCCTCCAGAGAGACCAATTCTTGCCCCTTCTCCCCAACATACCATGCTCTTTCATACTTCCACTGCCTTGTATTATTTCCTTGACCTGAAATGTACTGTCCCCACATCAACCTTTCTTTGTTAAGTGTACAACTTAGCAGCATTTAATACCATCACACTGTTATGCAACCATCACCACTGTCTAATTCCAGAACACTTTGATCACCACAGAAAGAAACCCTGTCCTCGCCCTAGCCCATGCAACCATAATGTCTTCATTTCCCTTGTATATACCTAGAATGGAATATTGGACATATTGGAATTGCTGGGTCATATGGCAAGTGTTTAACTTTTTGAGAAACTGCCCAATTGTTTTTCAAAAGTGACTGCACCATCGCTTTATATTATTACCCGCAATGTACGAAGGTTCCAATTTCTTCGTACCCTTCCCAAGACTTGTTATTGTCCATCTTTTTTACGATAACCATTCTGATGGATGGAACGTGCTATCTCATTGTGTATCAACCTTAAAATCCAGCTCAAACATGCCCCCTGCAGCATCTCCTGATGTGCTCCCGGGCAGTTTTAGTTACTCCCTAGTGTCATAGTACCATCATTGGTCTGTCTCTATCTGTACCCATTCATTCAGTATCCACTGAGTACCTGCTGCATGCCAAGGTACTATTTGAGGTGCTGAAGATACGGTGAATGAAACACAAAACAAAAAAACAGCTATGCCTTTGTTAAGCTTATATTTTGGTGGGGGAAACACATAATCAAAAAGTTGAGGCTGGGCACGGTGGCTCACGCCTGTAATCCCAGCACTTTGGGAGACTGAGGCAGTCAGATCACATGAGGTCGGGAGTTTGAGACCAGCCTGATCAACATGGAGAAACCCTGTCTCTACTAAAAATACAAAATTAGCCAGACGTGGTGGCACATGCCTATAATTCCAGCTACTCATGAGAATTGCTTGAACCCAGGAGGTGGAGGTTGCAGTGAGCCGAGATGCATTTGCACTCCAGCCTGGCAGCAAGAGTGAAATTAAAAAAAAAAAAAAAAAGGTTATGAGATGGTGGTATTATAGAGGACAGTAAAGCATAGCAGGACAAATAGGGTGGTCACAGAAAGCTTCACTCAAGCTAACGTTTGAGCAGGGACTGAAGTTAAGTTTCAACTATACATATCAGTGAGAGATGACAGGGAGGTACTGGTTATGGGTCCAGAGTCCAGAGAATAGAGTCCAGGGAGATAGAACAGAAGTGTAGAAGCTAATGAGGAACCAGAAACCCAAACTGAGGTGTGGTCACTCAACTAGGTGAAAACTCAGGAGTGTGGTGTTCTAGAGGCAAAAACCTGCATTTGTTTTCTATTAGTGCTATAATAAATTATCACAAATATTGTGGCTTAAAACAACAGATTTATTCTACAGTTCTGTAGAAATCCTACATGCAACCAAAATCAAGGTGTTAGCAGACTAAGTTCCTTCTTGGAGGCTGTAGGGAGAATCTGTTGTCTTGCCTTCTCCAGGTTCCAGGCTGCCGTCACTCCTTGGCTCCTGGCTCCTTCCCTTCACCTTCAAATAATCTCTGTTCCTTCTATCCTAGACACATCTCTCTCTGACCTCAGCTAGGAAAGGTTCTCTGTTTTTGCGGACCCATGCTATTAGATCAGGCCTACCAAGATAATCCAGCATATTCTTCCCATCTCAAAACTGTGAACTTAATCACACCCACAAAGTCCCTTTGACATGTAGGATAACATTCACAGGTTCCAGGGATTTAGAACCTGGACATTTTGGGGGGTTTAGGGGAGAAAGGCATTATTTTCCTACATGCAAATGAAGCATTTCAAAGAGGAAGTGGTCAACTGTACCATATGCTGACATGTCAAAGAAGTTATGAAGGTGGGCACAGTGGCTCATGCTCATAATCTCAGCACTCTGGGAGGCTGAGGCAGGGGGATCATTTGAGACCAGGAGTTCAAGACCAGCCTGGGCAACATAAAAAGACTATGTTTTGGCCAGGCACGGCAGCTCACGCCTGTAATCCCAGCACTTTGGGAGGCCGAGGCAGAGGGATCACTTGAGGTCAGGAGTTCGAGACCAGCCTGGCCAACATGGTGAAACCCCATCTCTACTAAAAATACAAAAATTAGCTGGGCATGGTGGCATGTGCCTGTAGTCCCAGCTACTCAAGAGGCTGAGGCAGGAGAATAACTTAAAGCCAGGAGGTAGAGATTGCAGTGAGCCGATATCGCACCACTGCACTCCAGCCTGGGCCACAGAGCAAGACTCCATCTCAAAAAAAAAAAAAAAAAAAAAA
>NC_045434.1:190743522-190831267 GCF_002776525.5 Piliocolobus tephrosceles | reverse complement strand
AAAAAAAAAAAAAAAAAAAAAAAAAAAAAGGCTGTAGAGACTGTCTCTCCAAACAAACAAAAAAAATATTTTATTTTTGGGGACAGAGTTTTGCTCTTGTCGCCCAGGCTGGAGTGCAATGGCATGATTCTCCTGCCTCAGCCTCCGGAGTAGCTGGGACTACAGGCATGCATCACCATGCCCAGCTAATTTTTTATTTTTAGAAGAGACAGGGTTTCACCATGTTGGCCAGGCTGATCTTGAACTCCTGGCCTCAGGTGATCTGCCTGCCTCGGCCTCCCAAAGTGCTGGGATTACAGGCGTGAGCCACCATGCCCAATCAAAAAATTTTAAGTAGCTAGGCACAGTGACATGCACCTGTAGTCCTAGCTACTCAGGAGGCTGAGGTAGGATCGCTTGAGCCCAAGAGTTCAAGATTACAGTGAGCTATGATCGTGCCACTACACTTCAGCCTGAGTGACAAAACGAGACCCTCAAAAAAGTTATGATAACTTACCATTGGGGTGATCTTTTGTTTTTTTTTTTTTTTTTGAGACAGTCTCACTCTTGTTGCCTAGGTTGGAGCACAGAGGCACAATTTTGGCTCACTGCAACCTCTGCCTCCCAGGTTCAAGCGATTCTCATGCCTCAGTCACCCAGAGTAGCTGGGATTACAGGCATGTGCCACCACATCCAGCTAATTTTGTAAATTTTTAGTAGAGACAGGGTTTCACCATGTTGGGCAGGCTGGTCTTGAACTCCTGGCCTCACGTGATCCGCCTGTCTTGGCCTCCCAAAGTGCAGGCATGAGCCACTGTACCCAGCCTCTGGTGATCTTTACATGGGCTGTTCCTGTGGAGTCAAAATGCTCATTGGTGCGAGCTCAAAAGAAGTACAGAGTACAGGTAGATAGCTCTCAAGTTGTACTAGAGAAGAGCAAAGAAAGGGGATGGTAGCTGAAGCAGCAGATGTGGGGTCAAACAAGGATTTCTTTTAATATGGAAGAAATACTAGCATGTTCGTAGGCTCATGGGAATGATCTAGTGGGGGAAAAGTTAATGAGCAGGACAGAGAAGCAAAATGGCTACACATCAGGGCCCTTTGAACAGGTAAGGGATGGAATTTAGCACACAAGTGAAAGAGCTTGCCTTAAATAGGGCAAGGACAGGCCGGGCAGTGGCTCATGCCTGTAATCCCAGCACTTTGGGAGGCCGAAGTGGGCGGATCACGAGGTCAGGAGTTTGAAACCAGCCTGACCAACGTGGTGAAACCCCGTCTCTACTAAAAATACAAAAATTAGCTGGGCTTGGTGGCACGTGCCTATAATCCCTGCTACTCAGGAGGCTGAGGCAGGAGAATTGCTTGCTCCCACGAGGAGGAAGTTGCAGTAAGCTGAGATTGCGCAGCAAGCTGAGATTGCGCCACTGCACTCCAGCCTGGGTGACAGAGCAAGACTCCTTCTCAAAAAAAAAAAAAAAAAAGAGGGCAAGGACAGTCTGTCTATAGTAACTACAAGAAAGACAGAAGCACAGATGCAGGTGGGTGAGTAGATGTGATGGTAGGAGCCTGTGAAAATTTTATTTCTAAATTTAAAAAAAACTCATAAGCTGAGAGAATGGCAAAGCTGTTAAAAATTTAAGAGGAAGTGTAAATGGGATAGAGAAATGTACTAGGATTGAGAGGTTTTGAGGCCCATGTGAGGTCATAGCTTTATTTTTCAAGGCAGGGTCTCACTATGTTGCCCAGGATGCCATGCCGTGGCTGTTCACAGGCACAATCATTTCACAATGTAGCCTCAAACTCCTGGGCCCAAGTGATTCTGCCTCAGCCTCCCGAGTAACTTGAGACTTAATAGGTGCACACCACCTGGCCCCAGGAGGTCATGACCTTAGAGAGACTGAATCAGCATATTCAGTTGCATAAGTACTTAAGTGAACAGAAAGTGGAGTACCGACCTTAACCAAAAATGGAGTTTAGCCAGGGAAGTACAATGAAACAAGAGATGGGGCAAGGCTGAAAAGCTGAGTGATTGCCACAATGAATCACAGAGTCTAAGCTAGATAATGAGGGACATGAAAAGGTGAAGACGACAAGTGACAGGATCAATGAATTCTGAGACTGGTCTGTCACCCAGGATGAAGTGCAGTGGCACAGTATTGGGTCACTGCAACCTCCCATGTTCAAGCAATCCTCTCACTTCAGCCTCCCGAGTAGCTGGGACTGTGGTCCAGATGGTAGTGCGCCACCACACCCGGTTAGTTTCTGTATTTTTTGTCAAGTCGGGGTTTGGCCATGTTGCCCAGGCTGTGGATCAATGAACTATAAATATCATTACTACAACCACCCACTGTAACTGTTTTATGTCTACATATCTGACGCCCCCTCCAGACTGAGGTCCTCCAAAGTGAAATGAGTGTCGCATCTTTTCCTAGTATCTAAGCATGTCGTTAGTTGGGTGGATGGATGCTTACCCATAGTGAAAGGGAAATTCCACACTCCCAAGTTCTGATACATTAATATAGAGTTGTTACTTCCTCACTGTTCTTTAATATGAATTCAAGTACAAAGTTGCAATGCTCCACCAAAACCTATGGTATAAATAAGCTGGGTGCAGTGACAGGCTACTCAGGATGACCACAGTATGTGATGACTGAGTCTGTGAATAGTCACTGCACTCCAGTCTGGGAAGCACTACATGACTGTCTCTAAAAAATAATCATCTATGGTATAAACCAAGCCTTTGACAAGATGCTGAATTCCTACAGGGTTGTATACAAGAACTGAACCAGAAAATGTACTAGATGTATCCCAGCTATGGTTAAGTTGGCTCTAGACTAACACCTTAGTGACATAAAATCTTTGAATTTTCAAGCCTCTATTTTACCTCCTTGAAGTAAACTAGCAGGACCCAAAACAGTCCTTGAGAATAGCAGGCAAAGAAAGGGGAACACATATAAGTGACATTTTGTTTTTGTTTCTTTGAGACAGGGTCTCTGTCACCAAGGCTGGAGTACAGTGGCATGATCACAGCCTCAACCTCCTGGGGTCAAGTGTTCTTCCCACCTCAGCCTCCCAAGTAGCTGAGACTGCAGGTACACACCACCATGCCCAGCTAATTATTAAAAATTTTTTGTAGAGATGGACTCACCACGTTACCCAGGCTGGTCTTGAACCCCTGAGCTCAAGTGATCAGCCTGCCTTGGCCTCCCCAAGTACTGGGATTACAGGCATGAGCCACTGCACCCAGCCTAAACTCTGCTTTATAAGCACAGACATAAACTCATGAGGATGGAGGAAAAAAATGCACAAAGAGCGTGTAAAATACGTTTTATTGTTCTTTAAAAGGGTTCAGGGTTTGGTTTTAAATCAGGCTGCACACCTTTCAAATCAATCTGACATCTCTATGTCAAACTGGCTTCAGCTAGCAATACTTCATTAAATCCAAAAGAAAAAAATTGCTTTAATTTTAAGGAAAAAAAAATCCAGTTTTAAGAACAATTAACATTAGTCTTTAAAACAAAATGAGGGCTAATGTTTCATGTTGCTTTACACATCCTTCTCCTCAATACAGAACCAGGAATGTAATTTTCCTAACTCAGGCACTGATACTGATGGACACTGCGCACGCACACACGCAAGCACGCACGCGCGCGCACACACACACACGCACGCACACGCACACTCTCCCCCCAAACAACAAAATTCAGAGTATGTCAAAGGGAAAAGGTTTGTTATTGTATTGATCAAAACCCAGTGGAGTCAATACCATCTATCTTAGCAGGTATGCTGTTTTGATCTTGAGTCTATATTAATGGCATCCATTGTTGTATTCTGAAATAAAGAATTTTGGATATACTATTATGTTTTAAAGTCCTATAAACAATTTAAAAAGCATTATTTTGTTTTGTTTTCTGGGATGGGAGAGGAGAGAATCTAAAGATTTGCATTTAGTTAAAAATCAAAACTCCAGCAATAGGAAATAGGCAGTTCACATAGCCGGCCAACATTTGAGGTATCATCAGTGTGAGACAAGGTCCCAGTCTGTTCCTACTGGCCTAGCTGACACTAACAAAATGGGAGGCTTATGGCTCTGCACAGCAAATTCCAGCAGGACAAGATGACTTTAAGCCTGTATTCAGAGCCTTAGAAGCAGGGCACTACTGAGTATGTAATATTTAGAGGAGAAAATAGTGCAAGAGCCCCTGATGGTGCCCCTCTACCTGCTTTGTCCATGCAGCTTGATTGTAACTGCCTTCCACAAAGGAGCAGAAAAACAGCTTTTCTAGATCAGTACGCTAAACCCAGCAAACAATCTGCAAAAATGGTACTACACCACTTCACAAGCAACACAGTCCCTTCGCTACTCATTGGGTTGTGCGATGTCTCTCTTCTACCGTTATGGCCTGTGGACACATGCTCACTAGGCATCATTGTTGGTTTTAAAACAGGGATTTTTTTTTTTTTTTTTTTTTTAATCTCCAAAGAACCTAGTAATAACAAGGCAATCAGTGGTTAAACTGAACTTTACACATAGAGGGCAGTTTGGAAAACACACACCACAAGCATTTCTCAAGTCGAAAAATGTGAATTTGCTGCTACTCCTTTGATGGTTCCTGAAAATTCAGAGTATAAGTCCTAAAATAAAAATTTTAAGCTACCAGCATTCTCTGATACTAGACAGAAAATCAGAGTAACGCTACAGCCCACAATTCTACAGGGTGTAGAAAGTACGCTCACTCCCTGGACATCTTTATTGATGGCCCGGAGTCCTCCCTTTTAGAAGACAAGTTTCTGGGATATCCACTTAGTTTCACTGGTTAGGGAAGAGAAGAATTAATGACTCAGCTAAGTTGAGAAGAGACTCCTCTTAAAATGCCGTTTCCCCACTAATTTACCAAAATAAAAACAAAACAAAAGGCTCTTGGCTACTTTGCCTAGTATTAGATAGGGTTTTGAGGAAAAGAAACGAACATGAACACCCCTTCATCAGTAAAGACTAAAAACCACCTGGATCATATAATATATATGTGTGTCACTGTTTTTTTTTTTTTTTTTTTTTTGTGTTTTTTTTTTTTTTTTTTTTTTTAAATCTAAAAGTGCCCAGGTGGGCTTAAGGCTGCCAGACTGCACGCACATCTACAGCAACAAGGGCTTCTATTCCATCTACAACTTGGATCAGGGGAAAAGGGAGGTGTAGGAGAGAACGGAAAAAAGGAGGGAAAAATATACCACCACCCCTCCCCCACAAAAAAAGGGAAAAAAAATCCCACCACAGGGAGATCTAGTGCCAAGCATAATGGAAGAGTGTGCTCCCCAAAAAGATGGTTCTGCACAGGCTAATGTTCTGCTGGTTTTCCTTAGAGACCTATTTTGAAAAAGTTTAAAAAGACAGGAGATTTCAAAATAATTCAATCCTGGCAGAAATTCAAACTCCAAAGCTAGGAGCAAAATCATCCTTCACTGAATTAATTCCTTTTCTCTTTCTCTTTTCTTAAACATTTTATTCATTTTATAGAGAGATTTCTTTTTTGTTTGCTTTTGTTCCAATCATTAGGAGTGGTTGAGGAGTACTGAATCCATCACTACTTTGATGACACAGGTAAGATTCCAGATTCACATTTCCAGGTACCAAGAGTTCCCTCTAAATGCCACAATCAAGTAAGCCTTCGTTTACATGTCTTTCTACTGAACACAGCAATGCCCATTGGTATCTCTGAAGCGTAATCGCATCTTAGGTCGGTATTTCTCCAAGTAAAGCAGCTGTTTGGAATTGAACGCTCCCCTTCTTTTTCTGAAAACACAAGAATGGCAAACTTTATCACGTAAAAAAAGAGCTGTCTGATTCACTGAAATGCATTATTTACATCCGAAGGCCTTTCTAATTCCACACAGCTGAAAACCAGCGTATTTCCCATACTACAACACTTCTTAAAGAGATAAGTTGCAACGTGAACTTTCTAAGTCCTCCTAGAAGGAATAATTTTTCTTGCTGACTGTCATTATAGTCTATTAACCATTTAATAAAGATCAGAATAGTTTATCCAGAAACATCTGACTACATTCTTCCAATTAGACTGATGTATTCTTCAGATTAGAGTTGGTAGCAAGTTTTTAATTTAGGATGCTAAAAAATAATATTCAGATGAAGAAACAGGTTCAAGACATACACAGATAGCATTCCTTGAAATGTGTTACCTTCCTAGCCGCTACCATATATTTCATGCTCTCTGTCGCAAATAGTCTTTTCTTTCGTTTTCTTTTTTTAAAGGCAGGGTTGAAAGGGAAAGGGCAAGACAAAAATTGTCAAAGAATTCTGCATAACAAAATAGCATGACTCGTTATTCCAGATCAATGTCAAGATGCCGCATCCTGATTTTGTCCCTGAATAAATCACTTAAGAGTCCCACATAAGGCCAGGCGTGATGGCTCATGCCTGTAATCCCAGCACTTTGGGAGGCCGAGGTGGGCAGATCATGAAGTCAGGAGATTGAGACCATCCTGGCCAACATGATGAAATCCGTCTCTACTAAAAATACAAAAATTAGCTGGGCGTGGTGGTGCGCACCTGTAGTCCCAGCTACCTGGGAGGCTGAGGCAGGAGAATCGCTTGAACCCAGGAGGCAGAGGCTACAGTGAGCTGAGATCGAGCCACGGCACTCCGGCCTGAGCAACAGAGGGAGACTCCATCTCAAAAACAAAAAAGAGTCCCAGGTGATTAACTGTTCCTCTACACATTCTTCTTGCCTCCTCCTAATAGAGAATTGTATTTGGAAGATATTTGGAATCTATTAAAAGGGGCATTTTCGTAAACAATATACTGGACACAGTCTATAATGTCCAAATTAGAAAACTTTTTAAATCTGGAAACCAGCTGTACTAAGTCTCTATCACCTGCTCTAAATTTTTTACTTCTTCAAATACTTTAAGCCAAAAAAAGCAAATTATCCCATACTATAAATAAATATCCCTTCCATAATTCCTTCCTCGTGCATGATCTTGCCTTCTGTGCTTCTGAACACAAAACTTCATACTCACTGTCTTATAAACTGAACTGCATCTTCATACTTCATTCCACATTCAATCAAAGCAAGTGCAACCAGCACAGGTGCCCTGCAGAAAGAAACCCATATGTAAGTATCCATAAGTCTTGGAATGAAGGATTTTTAAAAACCTGTAACTGCATATTACCAATGCAATACATGAGCTTCTTTATCCTATATACTAAAGTAGCTGGTATCTGCCTAATATAGTAAATATATCTCATCATCATAAATTCTATGATTTTTTTTGGCGGGGGAGGAGGGGGGGACAGACAGACAGGGTCTCGCTCTATCACCCAGGCCAGAGTGCAGTGGCACAACCATGGCTCACTGCAACCTCAACCTCCCAAGACTCAGGTGGATCCTCCTGCCTCAGTCCCTCAAGTAGCTGGGACTATAGGTGCCCGCCACCATGCCCAGCTAATTTTTGTATTTTTAGTAGTTAGTAGAGATGGGGTTTCTCCATGTTACCCAGTCTGCTCTTAAACTCCTAGGCTCAAGCAATCTGCCTGCCTCCACCTCCCAAAGTGCTGGGATTACAGGTGTGAACCACAGTGCCCAGCCTGATTATCTACTTTTAGTAATGCACAAAATTCTAAACCTTAAGAGATCTTCACTCTTTAAAACATCACATTATATATCAAATTTTCTCATCACTAGATATTATCAAAAATCCTTCATTGGTCTTTAGCCATTATCACAGTAAAATAAATGGCCAAACACATTACGTATCTCCAATGTGTCAGAATTTTCATTACCAATTTTTTTTTTTTTTGAGATGGAGTCTCACTCTGTCGCCTAGGCTGGAGTGCAGTGGCCGGATCTTAGCTCACTGCAAGCTCCGCCTCCCGGCTTTACGCCATTCTCCTGCCTCAGCCTCCTAAGTAGCTGGGACTACAGGCGCCTGCCACCTCGCCTGGCTAGTTTTTTGTATTTTTTAGTAGAGACAGGGTTTCACCGTGTTAGCCAGGATGGTCTCGATCTCCTGACCTCATGATCCACCTGTCTCGGCCTCCCAAAGTGCTGGGATTACAGGCTTGAGCCACCACGCCCGGCCACCAATTCATTTTAATATTTCCTTATCAAATGCTAAAAAGGTGCTAGACTTTTTCAAGTAAATCCTTTTGATGAGCTAGGAAAATGCCCAAGAAATGATGACTAGGAAAAGTTCTATCTTTTTAAAAAAATTTAACAAAGGAAATGATGTTTTTATAAAGCCCAATACGGGGCACCAATTTTGGAATACCTAAAACTAGGATAGCTACTAGTTATAAAACTGTCAAGTCAAGTTACAACATTATCTTCAATCGTCAGTATAAGGACTAAAACTTCTAACCTTATGAACAAACAGTACCCCACTACAAAAAAGGAAAATAGCAAACAAAAGGGCAGAGCAGAACTAACAGCCTGAGTCACCACCACCTTGAGGCAATGGCAGCCTACACTAATGTTCTGAGTCAAAGTGTGCATCCTAAATTGGCATTTAATCTGCCGTTGATGACAGCGTTGCAACACCATTCCAAGCAATGCTCAGGGGAAAAGGTTTTAAGATCAAAGTCAATTCTTGCCCATACATCTCCTTTCAAGAGTTTAAAGTTCAGATATCCGTTCTCTACCTATTAACTTCCCATTCATCTCAGTCCAAAATTACCCATGTATAGATTCATCAAACTCTAAAATTATTTTAATTTTGTTGCCTATTTCAGTGACCTGAACTTTTGATTACTTGAAATAGGGAGAAAAATAAAACATCCACTAAATCCACGCTGGCATCAGAATCAGACAACCAGATGAAATGAACAGACTATTCTGAGAAATCATTACACTAGTTTTTCTTCTCATTTCCTTTCCTTTCAGGTAATTTAATGTTACTTAGTAAAATATATGCAAATACCTACCAAAGTGAAACTTTCAACTAACTTAGGCATGGTAATGAATTCAGACAAAAAGAGTAATAAGGGTAAGAGTTTACCTTCCCAATCCCGCAACACAATGCACTGCAACACAGCAACCTGGCTCTTCACGAAATTTGGTTTTTAACAGGTTTAACCAATCATCTACTATCTGATTAGGGGGTGGAGCTCCATCATCAAATGGCCAATCCTGAAAAGAAATCACTTTTTACATTAAATTGATATCTTCTCCAAGATTAACATTCTAATACAGAATAGCTGTGCAGAGTACACACGGCAGGCCTAACTGAACTAACCACACTATATATACCCATTGTTAACACAATTCTGATCATTGCTGTAAAATGATCCAGGATTGAAATTAAAGTCTGCCAAATAAATTAGCCTTCTCAATGCAGCGTCACACACATCTAAATTTACAAAAACTTACAGAAATCTCTATCAGAGTCATAAGAGCTAGTGTTCTCCCAAATATGACATCTGAATATAGTAATTAGACATAATAGACAAAACTGTAATTAAAGCCAAGACAAAGTAAGAGAGGACACAGCACATTTGTCAACATGATTTAAAAGTCCACTCTGGGCCGGGCGCAGTGGCTGAAGCCTGTAATCCCAGCACTTTGGGAGGCCGAGACGGGCGGATCATGAGGTCAGGAGATCGAGACCATCCTGGCTAACACGGTGAAACCCCGTCTCTACTAAAAAATACAAAAAACTAGCCGGGCGAGGTGGCGGGCGCCTGTAGTCCCAGCTACTCGGGAGGCTGAGGCAGGAAAATGGCGTAAAGCCGGGAGGTGGAGCTTGCAGTGAGCTAAGATCCGGCCACTGCACTCCAGCCTGGGCGACAGAGCCAGACTCCGTCTCAAAAAAAAAAGTCCACTCTGGCAAAGCATACCAACTGGTGTTTCATTGGTCTCTACAGATAACTGAAGATTATAATTGAAGATAACTAAGTTATGACAACTTTAGAGAAAGGTTACCTGATAAGAAATCTCCAATAGTTAGCAAATCATAACAAAAACATACTACCATCTTTGTGCTTATTAAAAGGCAAGCAGCAAATATTTTTAAAGTGCTTACTAAATTATATATGTCCCCATTTAACAAGGACAGTGCTGCATGACAGGGTCCTGGGCAAATGGAGACCATTTTGTCAAGTATCCCTTTCTCTTTCTGTATTCACCTATTTGGGCTATCTTTCAATTAAGACTAATCCCACAAGCATTCACAGTATAGGCAGGGGTTTATCTTCCTCACTACTTGGCAAGAGGTCCTAAGAAACCAACACAAAAGGGGAGTGGAGGAGGGGGACTGGGGGCTGACATTTTATAAGCCTTCCCTCCTCCCTTCTAAGCTTCAAGGACAGAAACGCAAAAACAGTTAGGAATTTTTTTTAAAACATAAAGCTATTCTAATGAGATTGCATAAGGACACTTTAAGACACTAGAGGGGGAAAAAGAAAAAAGTGACAGAGCATTAAATTGATTCTGCATTCATTATTGGCACCACTAGAACACTTCACGTAGCCCATTAGCCATAACAGTACATGTCTGAGTTGACAACTACGCCCCGTAATTAAACTGTCAGTGTTATTATAAATGGCACTAGAGAGTTTAACTGTAAATAGCAATAAAACCAGTACCTTAGTCAAGAGCTTACTTCCTCTAATACTCCCTAAAATGCACCTAGTTAAGAAACAACATAAAACATGCTTCACTTACTCATATAAGTAGTGTCTATTTTTAAAAAATCATTAATCATTTAGAAACATTTGACCCTCAAACTGATACAGCTAAAACCACCGTTAGTCTATTCCAACGTGTGTCTGGTTTGCAGAAGCATTCAAAGGATTGACAGGCCTTATTTGGGGATATCCTCTTACCATGAAATGTTCCAAAACCCTCTTCACCTAGCAAAAGTAGATTAACTCTTAAAATCTCTGTCTGGGAAAAGGAAATTCCAAGCTTAAGGCTAAATGCCCTTGTTTTTTCAAGTGTAAGTTAAACCTTTCATTTTATCTGATCATAGCTATTTATTTATTTATTTATTTGTTTTTATTTATTTTTTTTTAATGACTTCTTTTCCTCTGGGTAGATACCCAGTAGTGGGATTGCTGGATCAAATGATAGTTCTACTTTTAGTTCTTTAAGGAATCTCCACGCTGTTTTCTACAGTGGTTGTACTAGTTTACATTCCCACCAGCAGTGTAAAAGTGTTCCTTTCTCATCGCATCCCTGCCAACATCTATTTTTTTTTTTTTTTGATTATGGCCATTCTTACAGGAGTAAGGTGGTATCATATTGTGCTTTTGATTTGCATTTCCCAGATCACAGCTATTTAAAACAAAACAAAAACCTAAATTTAAAGGCCTGGAATAAATCTTAGGCCTACCATTATCTTCTACAAACTAGTTCAAGTTCTTTAGTTCATTTCTATTTCACAAAGATGTTTACCAACATTACTGACTCAAACAGACTATGGTCAATCCAGTCATTTTCTCACTATGCCATCTGTCAAAACAAGTTGATTTTTGTTCACTGGAGAACATATTCATAATGCAGCAAAATAAACTTGTATGCAGCTGATTTTCAGAAATTTAAATTTTATTACTATTTTTTAAACACAGGACTGCATTTGACACGTTTATACTCATTCCCAGTGATTTCCAGCAGTGGATAGTAAAGTCATTTAGAAATCTGACTGCAAGCAAATTATTACCATGCCAAACTATTAAAACACATTATTGACTGATTGATTGATTGACAAGGTCTCTGTCACCCAAGCTGGAGCACAGTAGCACAATCACGGCTCACTGCAGCCTTGACCTCCTGGGTTCAGGTGATCCTCCCACCTCAGCCTCCCAAGTGCTGGGACTGTAGGCGCATGCCCCCACGTCCAGCTATTTTTTGTATTTTTCGGAGAGAGAGGGTTTCACCATGTTGCCCCACTAGTCTTGGAACTCCTGGGCTCAAGTGATCCACCCACCTTGGAATCCCAGAGTGCTGGGAACAGGCATGAGCCACCACACGGAGCCCTAAAACGTTTTTTTTTAAAACACGTTTGGCTATTTAGTTTTTGTTTTCACCAAAATGGATATGAGGAAACTTTATGGATCAGATATGAGAGAACTGCCTTACCAATAGGTCATTATTCTTTTTGCATCAACTGCCTTCCCAACCACTGACCAATATAATAAAGACTACAGAACTACCTCTCAATAAGCAGGAACATAACCTTAAACCAGTATCTTCCTTATTACCTTCTTCCTACCTAACTACCTATATAAAATCTCCAGTTCTCTTCCTACTACGTAACCTTCCCACAATCAAACCAACAGCTCAAGGACACCTAAAACTACAAGAACATTTCATTACATGCTCCTAAAAGCTGCTCCTACAACTTAGGGAAGAAAGAATAAAATGTTAACTAATCTGACGCTCCCATTTGCTATAAGGAAACAGCCTATTTTGGTGCTAAAAAGGAACTTAATTTAAAATAATTCCAATCACTTTGTACTCAAATTGAGCTAGGTAAGAAATCTAATCACCTAAAACTCCTCAGAAACCTAACAAAAAGTATCAGAAACTATGCTGATTACTCTGGAGCAAGATGCCTTCTACCTCTCCTCATCCTCTTATCCCACCTTTTTGCCCCCTACAAGTTATCCACAAAATATTAAGTAACTAATCTTGTACTTGCAAAGTGGCAGAGTTCCATATGGACTTAAGAATGTCTGATGGAAATTACTTTCGTTATATTCAAATTAGTAGCCAAGAAACAAAGCTAAATATTGCATTAATTTCCTAAAAAATAAAAATTGCAAATTTACATTTTGTTAAAATAGGAGCACTAAATTTTGTTTTTTATTAGTTGAAAATACTATGATTTTAGGCTTTAAGAGCACGAATGAACAAAACTCCCTATCTGTTAATCCAAAGGAATTTGAAAGATTGCTATCAATAATGTATTTTCCACTACAACCTTAAAAAATCCAAAAGTACTACTGCCAGGGTTTTTTCATTTTTGTTTTTGAGACAAGGTCTTACTCTGTCATACAGGCTGGAGTGCAGTGGCATAATCAAGGCTCACTGCAACCTTGACCTCCTGGGCTCAGGCGATCCTCTCACCTCAGCCTCCCAAGTAGCTGGGACTACAGATGTGCGCCACCATGTCCACCTAATACCAAGTTTTAAATTTTTTTTTTTTTTTTGAGATGGGGTTTCCTTCTGCCACCCAGGCTAAAGTGTGGTGGCGT
Organism: Piliocolobus tephrosceles; assembly: GCF_002776525.5. Taxonomy (NCBI): domain Eukaryota; kingdom Metazoa; phylum Chordata; class Mammalia; order Primates; family Cercopithecidae; genus Piliocolobus; species Piliocolobus tephrosceles. The sequence goes on along the minus strand of NC_045434.1, from coordinate 190,818,078 downwards.
GGCCACAGCTCACTGCAGTCTCAACCACCTGGGCTGAAGTGATTCCCACACCTCAAAAACGCAAGTAGCTGGGACCACAGGTGTGCACCAACATGCGCCACCAGTTCTTTAATTATCTGTACAGATGAGACCTCACCACATTGCCCAGGCTGGTCTTGAACTCCTAGGTTCAAGTGATCTTCCCACAATATTGGGATTATAGGTGTTAGCCAGTGCACCTGGCCTAGTTTTATAAATGTGTGTTTGAAAGATGTAACTTGTTTGTAGTGAAAAAGTTAAAGACTACACACTCACTAGAACGTGGATTCCTTCTTTTTCAACTGGAGCTTTATCATATGTAGCATCACAAACTCGAACCAAAGTCGTCACTCCATACTTCTTAAGTTCCTTTAAAAAAAAAAAAAAAAATTATAAGGGAACTTGTTTTTGAAACCTACAGCCAAAAACGTAGAAATGTACTATTATAGGCTGGGCACGGTGGTTCACACCTGTAATCTCAGCACTTTGGGAGGCTTGAGGCAGGCAGATCACAAGGTAAGGAGTACGAGACAAGCCTCACCAACATAGTAAAACCCCGCCTCTATTAAAAATACAAAAATCAGCTGGGCGTGGTGGCACGGGCCTGTAATCCCAGCTACTCAGGAGGCTGAGGCTGGACAATCGCTTCAACCCAGGGGGCAGACGTTGCAGTAAGCCGAGATCGTGCCACTGCACTCCAGCCTGGGTGACAGAGGAAGACTCCGTCTCAAAAAACAACAACAACAACAACAACAAAAGAAATGTACCATTATAAATTGAAACAATGAGATATCATTTTTAGACAAAGATCAGAATTGTTCTCACTGTGGTTACATACTTAATGGACACTCATGAAATCTCAGCGGGAGTGTGAGTAAGATTCACCTTTCTAAAGGGCAATTTGGTAGCATAACACAAAAACTTACACAAAAGTTCACATACACTGCGACCTAAAAATTCTACTTCTGGGAGTTTATACAAAAGAAATAAAGAAATATACAAAGATTTAGGTAACAGCATGTTCACCACAAACTGGAATGGTGAAAAATTAGAAACCACATTAACTGTCCAAAAATAAGGGAATGATTAAAACAGTATGGCACATCCATATAGTGAACACTATGACAGCTATAAAAACAATACCAAGGAGGATGGGGAAAGATTTTTAAAAATATATAATGTGATCCTATCTGTATGTGTATTTATGAATATACACAGATACATGCAGAGAAAAACATCTAGAAGCCAATTATTAACAATTAAATGTTGTTAATTTTTTGCTTATCTATATCTTTTTATTTTTATGAAATAAACACTGCTTTTTTTAAAGAAATAAAATTCTGAAATTAGGAGAAAAAGTGGTATATTAAAAAGACAGCTAATGCAATTATAGCCAGAAGCCTTGCTCCTTTAAAACTCTCCCTACGGTGAATGCCTAACCCAGTTGACTACCTATCTTCAAGGGGCTACCAACATCTTTTTTATAGTTGCAGGAGGACAGTGGCCTGTGCCACTTGTGAAGTCTATGGCCAAAGAATCCACAAGTTGAAAATAGTACCACATAGGCCGGGCGCGGTGGCTCAAGCCTGTAATCCCAGCACTTTGGGAGGCCGAGACGGGTGGATCACGAGGTCAGGAGATCGAGACCATCCTGGCTAACATGGTGAAACCCCGTCTCTACTAAAAAATACAAAAAACTAGCTGGGCGAGGTGGCGGGCGCCTGTAGTCCCAGCTACTCGGGAGGCTGAGGCAGGAGAATGGCGTAAACCTGGGAGGCGGAGCTTGCAGTGAGCTGAGATCCGGCCACTGCACTCCAGCCTGGGCGACAGAGCGAGACTCCGTCTCAAAAAAAAAAAAAAAGAAAAGAAAATAGTATCACATAATTCAGCCAGGCTTAAAGCTAACTGAACAATGTGAGGGCATACCAGGCCTAGAATCAACTTGTACACTGTGTATACAAAGTTAAGAAGTTCAGGGAATTATAAGTATAAATAAGCAAGCACAGTGATATTCTTTAAGAAGAGTCCATTATTTAGTTATTTAAAGTGTAAAATTATTTTAATTGCTAAAGGACTTCATTTTTCACAAAAAGGCCTTCTTACAATACCGACTCAGGAAAGGTAGAAGTATTAAGTCAGGAATTTTAAAAATGTTTCAAAATACAAATGAAATCCCATTAAAATAAACTCTGTAATAGTCATTCATTGAAAAGCTGTGATAGAATTTTCTATGGTATTTGCGACCTTAAACAAGTCAAAACCTCTTGCGGTCTCAGTTTTGCCATCTATAAAATGAGAATCACTAGGAGTTCACCCACCTTTCTAAGTCTACTCCATAAATACAGCAAGAGAACTCATTTAAACTCAACAACCCAAGAATGATGAAAAAGCTTATGTTCTGGCCAGACGCGGTGTAATCCCAGCATTTTGGAAGGCCGAGGCGTGCGGATCACGACGTCAACAATCAAGACCATCCTGGCCAACATGGTGAAACTCCGTTTCTATTAAAAATACAAAAATTAGCTGGGTGTGGTGGCGCATGCCTGTAGTCCCAGCTACTTGGGAGGCTGAGGCAGGAGAACAGCTAAAACCTGGGAGGTGCAGGTTGCAGTGAGCCAAGATCATGCCACTACACTCCGTCTCAAAAAAAAAAAACAAAACAAAAAAGGCCGGGCACAGTGGTTCACACCTGTAATCCCAGTACTTTGGGAGGCTGAGGCGGCAGATCACAAGGTCAGGAGATCGAGACCATCCTGGTTAACATGGTGAAACCCTGTCTCTACTAGAAATACAAAAAATTAGCTGGGCGTGGTGGTGGGCGCCTGTAGTCTCAGCTACTAGGGAGGCTGAGGCAGACGAATGGCATGAACCCAGGCAGCGGAACTTGCAGTGAGCCGAGATTGTGCCACTGTACTCCCTGGTAACAGAGCGAGACTCTGCCTCAAAAAAAAAAAAAAAAAAGTTTATGTTCAAATGTTTGCTCAAAGAAGTACAAAGAGTTTTTTCTCCTACCAATAGAAAAAATATTAAGGATCCGACATAAAAATACTACCTCTACCACCTTTTCCTTCCCCCAAGTTTCTGGACCCTTGTATACGATTATTACAACTAAGTAGTCTGGTGGTGTCTTTTCATCAAAGGTGGTTAGAATATCTGAAGTACGTACAGAATGGTTTTTAGTGTCAGACACCTAGGCAAGTACAGCAGTTCCATCACATACTATGTGCCACTATGCAAATTACTAAATGGCTCTGAACCTGTTTTCTCGTGGGTAAGAGGGAAATAATAATGGTATCTACACCTGATAGGGTTTTTGTATTTGTGACCTTAAGCACAAACATTGCTTGTTGCATAATGTTTAACACTGTTGATTATAATGCTGGGTGCATACTGTGTTCAATAAATGTTATTTTTATGACTGAATGTTTGACCAAAAAAAACCTGTCAATAAATGTAGAAAGGACACAGAAAAAAACACTACTAGATACCTCTACAGTCCCCAAATTCCATAAATGTTCTTGAAAAAATCTGCTGTAACTAACCCAACCCAATTCAAACCAGGATTGGCAGGATGACCATCCACACTCCGAATACAGAAATAAATGGCTTTGTGCTAAGAGAATTTTTTAATGGGATTTTACCTAGAAATCAATCCAAAAGGTAGACCACGCTACAATCTTACCTCTGTGAACTTGTTGAGAGTAGCATTGGTAGGGTTGTGAGTTATCAGAAAACGCATGTTCTCATAGGAGATCTCCACAGGGGCTGGACGGTTCATTATGGCAAATAAAAAGTGTGAGCGTGCGTGTGAGTGTGATGGGGAAAGTGGAAAAAAAAAAATCAATAAATCTTGAAATGTTTCACAGCAGAAAACATTAAAAAGACCACTAAAATGCCTATTATCAATCAGTGTTTTCTCTATTCAACTTGTTTATTCCTTATGAAGCTTCTCTCTTCAAGATAAGCAAAGTATTTAGAATCCACTTGAATCCAAATTCAATTTGGGCCTCAATTTCTGCAGATGGATACCTTCGGACTCCAAAAAATCCAACTACATACAAAACTTAAGCAGCCTTTACTACATTTAGGCACTAGTGAGACAAGTTAAAAGTGTAGGTCACTTTCCACTTGTTTACTTGATGCTTAATTTTACTGGAGTCATTAAAAGAAATATGTTTGCAATTAAAAAAAAGAAATCCAACTATTTCTGAGGCCAGTCTCGGTGTCCAGGAGTCTTCAAGGCAATGTTAATTATGGCACATAGAACCTCCAAGCTCACTTGTCAGCGAAAACGCTGTGCTGAGCCTGGCAGAAGTCTGCCCTCACACTCAGAATCGCCATAAATGTGCAACGTATATTCCAACGAAAAACCTGGAGAAGAAAAGAATAAGTAAAATGAACTAGAGGCTGATGGCACAGTAAACACAAATGCCTGAAGTCAAAATACATTCTTTATAAGACCAAAGCAATGTGAAATGTCACCAATTATAAGTTATTATCATCTATGAAGAATTGGATAAAGGGGTATTATCAAGAGTTTTAAAAATCAGAGACTCAAGCCAGGTGTGGTGGCTCATGCCTGTAATCCCAGCACTTTGGGAGGCTCAGGCGGGCAGATCACCTGAGGTCGGAAGTTCAACACCAGCCTGACCAACATGGAGAAACTCCGTCTTTACTAAAAATCCAAAATTAGCCGGGCGTGGTGGTGCATGCCTGTAATCCCAGCTACTTGGCAGGCTGAGGCAGGAGAATCGCTTGAACCCGGGAGGTGGAAGTTGCAGTGAGCCAAGATGGCACCGTTGCACTCCAGCCTAGGCAACAAGAGCAAAGCTCTGTCTCAAAAAAAAAAAAAAAAAAATCAGAGACTCGAGCCAGGCACGGTCCTTTAATCCCAGCACTTTGGGAGGGCGAGGAGGGCAGATCACCTGAGGTCAGGAGTTCAAGACCAGCCTGGCCAACATGGAGAAACCCCGTCTCTACGAAAAATACAAAATCAGCCAGGCGTGGTGGCACGTGACTGTAATCCCAGCTACTCGGGAGGCTGAGGCAGGAGAATTGCTTGAACCTGGGAGGTTGGAGGTTGAGGTTGTGGTTGAGATGGGGGCCTTGCTATGTTGCCCAGGCTGGTCTCAAACTCCTGGGTTCAAGCGATCCTCCAGCTTTGGCCTCCTAAAGCACTGGGATTACAGGCCTCCTGAGCTGCTGATTCTAGCCCCACATATTTTTCAAGTTGCAATCTTCCATACAAGTATAATTTTTTTTCCAAATACCTGCTTGGATGTTCATCTCCAACTCTGTGACCTTAAAATAAGGTGGGAGAGTGGGTGGAGTTTATTAAAGTAACTACTCAAAGAACAATAGTTTGCATGCAATGCAGAGCAAAACACAAGGAAATTCTAACCTATTCCATTCCCTTTGGTTCAATGATGTTATCACTGCAAATGTGTGTCAGCTGAGTAAAGGCACTGAAAGACCTGCATTGTAGTGATAGCCAGGCTTAATAAAGGCTACAGCTCCAGCATTAAGTTTTCCACCTAGTCGCCAGTGTGTGCCCGCTCAGCAAATAGAACAAGCTTTATCCCATCTTACTCCCCCAACTTCATTTTGGAAAGACCATTTCCAGGAATAAAGATAATTCATTATTAGATTTTCAATTCTTAATACTGAGAACCCAGCAAAGGAATTTCTGCCAAAAGAAACAGTATGTTCTAGCACTGTTAACAGACACATGATAAAAACAAGCTTCTGTTCCCTCCCCCTCCATCAAGAGTTCAACTACACATCAACAGTTACATTTTTGCACCTGTCAATTCAGATAAACTAATGTTAATTCCTGTGACACACTTAAGAATGCAAAGCAGTGTGTAAAATATCATAACCTATCACAGCTAGAAAGTACTCAAAAGTTGCAGAACCCTATATTTTAACATAAATTCTGTGCATGTACACCATACAGGAAAATTCTCCTAAAGTTGTCTCTCTGGCATTAATTCTGCTCTATCTACTTAAATAAGTTACTGTTTAAACTTACCAAGTGATGAAAGAGGCTAGTTTACTTGACATATAACAGTGGTAAATTCAAATATACACCCAAATATTCTCTCTGCCATTTAATTTTATCATAAAACCTAACTTTTAAAATGTTGAATTTAGGACATTTCCATTTCCTAGGCAACATTTCCACTTTTAACAAAAGAACATAACTTCAATAAAGGATGAGAAAGGATAGTCTCTGAAAGCGAAGTCCTTTTAAATTAAGAAAGGAGGGAGGTAAGGGATAAAAAAGAAAGAAAAAACCATCCAGAGGTTAGAAAGAATAAAACATCTGTATGAACTGATATGAAATGACAGCTAAAAGACACTAGTAAGTAAAAAGAGCATGGTACATGACAGTATGAACAGTGTGTTTAGAAATATTTGTGAGTACTGTATGCATTCATACACATGGGATATCTGGAAAATTACCAAGACAAGAGGTAACAGTGGTTTCCTGGGGTTGGGGCAGGGCCAGGAACACAGGACTGGAGGCTGGAAGTCAAGAGCATGATTTACTACATCCTAACATATACTTTTTGAATTTTTTTAAACTTTTCCCATGTACATATGGTATTACCTTTAAAAAAAAAATTCTAGGGTGATAAGAACCCTATAATGATTTACAATCAAACTACATTCTTAAACAGTTCTATATCAAGGATCTAGAACTAGAAATACCATTTGACCCAGCCATCCCAAAGGATTATAATCATGCTGCTATAAAGACACATGCACACGGATGTTTACTGTGGCACTATTCACAATAGCAAAGACTTGTAACCAAACCAAATGTCCATCAATGATAGACGGGATTAAGAAAATGTGGAACACTATACAGCCATAAAAAAGGATGAGTTCATGTCCTTTGTAGGGACATGGATGAAGCTGGAAACCATCATTCTCAGCAAACATATCGCAAGGACAAAAAACCAAACACCGCATGTTCTCATTCATAGGTGGGAATTGAACAATGAGAACACTTGGACACAGGAAGGGGAACATCACACACTGGGGCCTGTGGTGGGGTAGAGGGAGAGGGGAAGGATAACATTAGGAGTTACACCTAACGTAATGTTAATGGGTGCAGCACACCAACATGGCACATGTACACATATGTAACAAATCTGCACGTTGTGCACATGTACCCCAGAACTTAAATTTTGAAAAAAGTCCGGGCGCGGTGGCTCACGTCTGTAATCCCAGACTTTGGGAGGCCGAGGCGGGCGGATCACGAGGTCAGGAGATCAAGACCATCCTGGCTAACACAGTGAAACCGTGTCTCTACTAAAAATACAAAAAATTAGCCGTGCGTGGTGGCGGGCTTCTGTAGTCCAGCTACTTGGGAGGCTGAGGCAGGAGAATGGCATAAACCCGGGAGGCGGAGCTTGCAGTTAGCCGAGATGGCGCCACTGAACTCCAGCCTGGGTGACAGAGTGAGACTCCGTCTCAAAAAAAAAAAAAAAAAAAAGTTCTATAATCATAGGATTAGAAAGAGGTTCCAGAGGGCTAGTCCTCTGTCCCAGGCAGGTCTGTACCTACACAATTCCATAAAGTGTTTTCTTCCCTGTTAAAGAGGCTAAATGAATAAAATTCAGGTCCTGCCTCGGCCAACTGTAATTCTAACTACAAACAAAGTGAATTTAGAGGCCAGGCGCAGTGGCTCACGCCTATAATCTCAGCACTTTAGGAGGCCAAGGCGGGTGGATCACGAACACGGTCAGATTGAGACCATCCTGGCTAAAACGGTGAAACCCCGTCTCTACTAAAAAAAAAAAAAAAAAAAAAAATTAGCCGGGTGTGGTGGCAGGTGCCTGTGGTCCCACCTACTTGAGAGGCTGCGGCAGGAGAATGGCGGGAACCCGGTAGGCGGAGCTTGCAGTCAGTGGAGATCATGCCACTGCACTCTAGCCTGGGCGACAGAGTGAGACTCCGTTTCAAAAAAAAAAAAAAAGGTGAATTTAGAGGTATAAGGGAATTTTATAAAAGCAGTCTCATTTAATTTAATCCAATCTTACTGGGCATCCTTTTAAAATTCCTATCAATTAGCCGGGCACAGTGCCTCAGGCCTATAATCCCAGCACTTCAGGCAAGCCGAGGTGGGCGGATCACGAAGTCAGGAGATCGAGGCCATCCTGGCCCATCTCTACTAAAAATACAAAAATTAGCTGGGCGTGGCGGCGCATGCCTGTAATTCCAGCTACTCAGGAGGCTGAGGCAGGAGAATCGCTTGAACCCGGGAGGCAGAGGTTGCAGTGAGCTGAGATTGCGCCACTGTACTTCCAGCCTGGCAACAGAGCTAGATTCCGTTTCAAAAAATTTAAAAATATATATATATATCCTTATCAATCCACTCACATCAAGATTTCTACTAAGAAATCATCTCTTTACATTTCCAAATTAAATGATACAATAAACCTTCTAATTTGGTGGGCTATGCCAGTATTCACCAAATTAAAACAGTAAAATATAAAGGTACAACAAAATAATTCTAGATTTAAGGGAATACAGTCTACAAGCAAAGGTCTAAAAAAAAAACGAGTATGCATATATTTACTATGTTACTTTTCTTACCAGAAATTTTACAGGAAGTAATGCAAATTTGAGTCAGCATGGTTTCTACAATCAGTCAACATGAAAGCCTAATAATGTAATATACAACTAGAACCTTGCAACAATTTTTTCCTAAAGCAAATTCCCTTCATGTCAATAGCCACTTTTATTTCCCCTTAAAATAAGTATAAAAAAATCTAATCTGTCAACAGTAAATAATTTATCCTCCTGAAGAGCTAGGCATTTTCCTCAAATTCTTTCATTAATTCAAATATTTACAGAACATGTACTATGGGTCACATACTCTTACAGGTGCAAGAGCTGTAAGCAAAACAAAAATTTCTGTCGGGATGGATCTTACACTGGGCAGAAAAAAAGAAATAAAAATGTCACTGCTCTGGAGAAAAATTTGAAGTAGGGGAATTAGCAGTGCCAGAGGGAGGGGGGTTCCAATTTTAAATAAGGCTAACAGGAAAGGCTTCACTGAAAAAAGTGACTTTTTATCCAAGAGCTGAGAGTGTGAGCCAAACAGGTATTTGGGGGAGCATTTTAGGCAGAGGATTAACTGCTGCAAAGGTTATGAGGTGGGGACAAGCTTAGAGTATGCTAGGAACAAGGGAACCAATGCTACTGGAACAGAGAGTACAATGGAATGAATAGAGTCAGAGAAATAAAAGCCTTATAGGCCACTAAAAGCATTTGATTTTGATTCAGAGAATGATGCCTCTCCAAATGAAGCCAATGAAAGGTTTCACTCAAGAGTGACAACTCAAAGCCATAAAAAATAATGAAATCATGTCCTTTGCAGCAACATGGATGCAGCTGAAGGCCATTATCGTAAGCAAATTAACGCAGGAACAGAAAACCAAATACCGCATGTTCTCACTTATAAGTGGGAGCTAAACACTGAGTACACATAGACTCAAAGAGGGGAACAATAGACACTGGGGGCCACTTGAGGGTGGAGGGTGAGAGGAGGGTGGGGGCTGAAAAACTACTTATCAGGTACTGTGCTCGCTAGCTGGTGACGAGGTGACAAAATCATCTGTACACCAACCCGAGCGACATTCAATTTACCCATGTGACAAACCTGCACATGTACACGCTGACCCTAACATAAAAGCTAAAAAAGGAGGGAAAAAAAGAGTGACAACTTAGGTTTTACAAAGGATCACTCTATCTGCTATGTCATTACAAAAATTGTAAGGGTGGAAGCAAGGAGACTAGTAGAGATAATGGTAGCCTAGACCAGGGTAACAGCAGGAGGGAAGATATGAAGGGGTCAGTTTCAAGATATACTTTGATGTGGGATTTGTCCACAGACTGGATATAGAGTTATGAAAAACAGTAAAGGCTCTGAGTAACTACAGAACTTGTGGAGTCTAACTTAACATTCAGAGACTACTCAGACAATAGATTGTAAAATCTTCTCAACCATCAAAGTAGTAGGGAAATTACTCTGTAAAATGCTACTGTACCTACTGTATTTTGACCACTTGGGGGAAAAAAGTGTCTGAAAACTTGTAAGCTAAAAAAAAAATCTCGCCTTTACTAATTAAACACTCATCTTCTGATTAACTGGTCTCAAACTGAAAATTTATTCATCTCTTATGACCTACTGCCAAATCAAGTAGATAGAACAACAGTTCTATCTTTCTTTTTTTTTTTTGGAGACGGAGTCTCGCTCTGTCGCCCAGGCTGGAGTGCAGTGGTGCGATCTTGGTTTACTGCAACCTCTGCCTCCTGAGTTCAAGCAATTCTCCTGCCTCGACCTCCCAAGTAGCTGGGATTACAGGTGTACACCACCATACCTGGCTAATTTTTGTATTTTTAGTAGAGACAGGGTTTCACCATGTTGGTCAGGCTGGTCTCGACCTCCTGACCTTGTGATCTGCTGGCCTCGGGCGTCCCAAAGTGCTGGGATTACAGGCGTGAGCCACCACGCCCTGCCAGAAAAACAGTTCTATCTATCCTCTGCGCTACCTTTGTTTGTCCCTCTACTGTTCCATTTGCCAAACTAAAATTGAATAATCTAGCTCCTTGAAACTTAGATTTAAATTAATATTAGTTTTCCTCCCTATCCACAACAACTACAGTACTAGGAAGTTGATAAAGAGGTATCAATTTAATTCTACACAAATTAGAATCCAAAATGTCAGTGAATAAGCCAAAAAAAGATGCTTTTTTACTGTTAAAAAAAATTTTTTGGCTGGGTGCGGTGGCTCATGCCGGTAATCCCAGCACTTTGGAAGGCCAAGACGGGCGGATCACCTGAGGTCAGGAGTTCGAGACCAGCCTGGCCAACATGGCAAAACCCTGTCTCTACTAAAAATACAAAAATTAGCCAGGCGTGGTGGGTGCCTGTAGTCCCAGCTTAGGAGGCTGAGAAAGAAGAATTGCTTGAATCCGGGAGGCGGAGGTTGCAGTGAGCCAAGATCACGCCACTGTACTCCAGCCTGGGCGAAAGAGCAAAACTTCGTCTCAAAAAGAAAAAAAAAAATTTCATAGTTACTCCCTTGGTTATTCCCACTTTTCCACTTCCTCATTTAAGGAGGGAACTCGAGACTCAAGTTCCAGTACAGAAATCAATAATCAGTTCTATAAAAAGAAATCATGACCTTGATGGTGGGAAAATGTCTTAACATTTCAAAACCAGTAGAAGATACATGGCCAGCCACTCAGAAAGGTAAGGGAAGCAATTAGTCAACAATCGCACCTGCTTCTGAGAACAGTGACAGTTATTCACTGAAGTCCTGTGGGTCCTGTTCCCACCAAAATGAAAAGGGAGTGGTTTTTAGATGTGCATGTACCCTGGTGATTAACAGTTGTACTTTTCTAGTAATTTTTACCTCTACAAATAACTAAAAGACAAAAATTGCATTAAATATTTTCAGGCCACACTTAAAAATATTTCCTTTACAATTTTGTACTCCATTTTTCCTCTAAAGATTTGCAATTCTCAAAACGAAATCTCTTGTCCCAAAATGGTATTTTCCTTTCATAAATAAAATTTAAATGCAGGTTAACACCACTATGGCCAACGCTGACTTTCTCTTTAAAAAGTATTTGAATAGCACTGGTAATAACATTTAAAAATCCTAACAGCACAATCCTAATATTGAGTATTAATCTAATTGTTTTCAGTTAATCTTCTAAAAATTACATTAAATAGTTCTACTAAATGGATTCTATTCATCAATAATTTTGTGATAAAAGTATCATGGCTATCTTTTCTATGGGGTTTATGTTTAAAGACTTTATGTGCATTTTAAGACTCCCAAGCCCCTTTATTATAAAGTTTAGGCACATTCTTTTCCTAAATAACTTTGGTAACCTTCTTAAGGATAGGAACTATCTCCAATTCAGTTGCTTCCCCAAAAAGTTAAATCCTAACATTTGTTTTCTTTCCTCCTCCCATCCTACTTTCTTTAATCTCAAAAGGCTAATTTTCTCAGAGAACAACTTAAGTCTTAATCATTTTAATTTAGTTTCCAACATCACTATACGTACATTAACCCAAGAACCACTGAATCAATAATTTCATTAATAAATAACTTAAGATTCTGAACTTCAATTGTAATAAAGCAAATTCAGTAGTAAAAATCCAAAAAAACACCTGGATTCAGCCTGTTAACACCACACTGAAATGTTTTCTGAGCTGTATCAGGACAGTTAGAATGACTGTAACAGCTGCAAGTTCCCTGAGGTTGCAAAATAGATACTTGGGAAAGGTTATTTGAATCACCTTTCAAAATAACCTACAGCACAGGAGCAGCATGCAAAGTAAAAACTTTCAGGCTATTGCTCACATTGTTTCAAATATACTGTGTCTCAGAACTTAGTAGTCTACAGGTCAACTTAACTCTTTTCATTTCCCCATTTTGTCAAATGTACTGGGCATATTTAAAGGTCCTGTTCCAGCATTAACCCCCAAAGAGAGGGAGGGAAACTCTCTATGGACAAGACACAGAATAAAAACATCCCAAAATACATCTTGTCAGCATAAATTACTTTGTTTGAGCCCCAGAAATGTTTCTGCTGCTCAGGCACTCTGGTCCAAGTTTCCCCTATAACTGGGTAAGTTACACTTCACTTCTTCTCCTAAACTTGCTTTTTATAAATTACATTACAGTTCACAGACATATGTTTGTGTACTGGGTATAATACAAGATAAACAGTCAAGAATCCAAATCATTCTATTTGAAGCTGCTGGTGGCCTTTTAAAATGTACTGTCTATCCACTAATTGTCCAATAATGGCATACTTCCACAAAACACAGTAACATTACGATCTTTAAAAACCACACAGTGAAAGTAAATATTTCATACTACATATTAACGTGAAATAAAAATGGTGAAATAACTCTATAATGCCATGTCAAGGAGTTATTCTTTACTCACTAGCTTAGTTCAACATGGATTAACCTTCCTTTTCTTCCTTTTTTTTTTTTTGAGATGGAGTCTCACTCTGTCGCCCAGGCTGGGGTGCAGTGGCCGGATCTCAGCTCACTGCAAGCTCCGCCTCCTGGGTTTACGCCATTCTCCTGCCTCAGCCTCCCAAGTAGCTGGGACTACAAGCGCCCACCACCTCGCCCTGCTAGTTTTTTGTGTTTTTTTAGTAGAGTCGGGGTTTCACCGTGTTAGCCAGGATGGTCTCGATCTCCTGACCTTGTGATCCGCCCGTCTCGGCCTCCCAAAGTGCTGGGATCCTTTTCTTTCTAATTAAAGAATGCAAAATTCAATCTTTCTCGTCCTCTTCCTCCAAATGTTTACTGAGACGAGGGACAATATGTCACCTCTGAATTATACCAAAATGCAGCACAGCCAATCTTCGAACAAGCATTTGCAGAGATGTGTGCACATCATACAAACACTATCCAGGATCAAGCTCCTAGAAGAATCAACGTGGGTGAAAAATGCTTGATTGGTATTAAGTTTTCATATTAACACCATATATTTTAAAGATACAAAGTAAGCGTGAGAAGAATGGAATAGGATTAAGGCTTCTGAAGAAAGGTAAAACTTTTATAATAGAAAACTGGTAGAAACAGTGAAGAATCATGGTAGTGTGACGTGAGAAAGGGCTTAGTCTTTGGTTAGATAACTCTGGAGAAGTCTTGACCAGGCTGAGAATTTCAGACCAATTCAAATGCAATAAAAGCTCTAAGGAATTTAAAAGCAGAATAGTGGTAAAAAGCAAGTCTTTGCTCACTGAGAAAGAGAGCAAATATTGCCGTATTTATGTGCCTCCTCTGATCTACTGAGCAAGCAGCTCCATAATCACCAAAAAGCTTAACAAAAATATTCTTTCAACTTACTAAATCGTAGTCAACAGATAATGAGTTTAACTAAATTCTACCCGTTGATGACCTCCAAATGAAGACCCCATCTAAAAAAACAATTGAGAATACAGTCTGTGACTTGTATTTAAAGTACTTTTCACCCAGAAAGACCAAATTTGCATAACTTAAACTAATCACCAAAAGGAAACTTGTTTGTAACCACACATGTGGAATGAAAATAATGTCACTAGAATCTATTGTTTCTCCATCATATCCTTCTCTAGTTGCTGACAAATCCTGCTGGTGACTCATATCCTTCTGCATTAACCAGTCTCTCCGTTTCCTAATGAAAGGCTTTTCACCAATAATGGAAAATACAATACGCAACTATTTGTTCTGCTACTAAAAACAAATACAAACGTGTACATAAATCCAATTTACAAATACTGTGGTGATACAACCTAGTGAATGTTTCCTGTAAAACAGTGGGGAAAATAAAAAGATGGTCAAATTTAAACAAAAACTAAAGGACAACTGGAAGAAAACAGACCTGATTGTGAATTTGAATTCCTGTCAAACAATACATTTAGTTAACAGCCAACATATCTGACCACCGCAGAAATAAAAATATAAAGTAATTTATCTGATCTGCTAAAACAAATATATCATGTGTACATTTTATTCCAAAAGAATTAAAGTTTTGAGAAGAATAAAATTTCAAATAAAAAATACTATGAGAGAAATTAAATACACCACTTCTCTAAAGGTAAAGACTGTTCTAATGTTCAAAATATTTTTTCAAACCAGACTCAACTAGCAAAAAAAGGGTCACAAAAAAGCCTAATCTTAAAATTCTCAACAATTTAAAAAGCCAACATTGTGTAATGTCAATTTATATTCAAATGATGAAAATTTAGTGTCTAGGCCACTTAAAATGAAGTGGATGCTGTGTTAATGTAACCTGTGGGCAAGAAAATCAGTATAGGCAAACAAAAACCATCTATATTCAAGTCACATAAAAATATCCGTATAGTGGCTCACGCCTTAATTCCAGCACTTTGGGAGACCAAGACGGGCGGATCACGAGGTCAGGAGATCGAGACCTTCCTGGATAATACGGTGAAACCCCCGTCTCTACTAAAAGTACAAAAAAACTAGCCAGGCGTAGTGGCAGGCGCCTGTAGTCCCAGGTACTCAGGAGGTTGAGGCAGGAGAATGGCGTGAACCCGGGAGGCGGAGCTTGCAGTGAGCCGAGATCGCGCCACCGCACTCCAGCCTGGGCGACTGAGCAAGACTCTGTCTCAAAAAAAGTAAAAAATATATATATATATATAATATATATAATATACATATATATAATATACATAATATATAATAGATATTATATATTATATATGTATATCATATATTTTATATATTATATATGTATATTATATATTACACATGTATATTATATATATATTATATATTATATATGTATAATATATATTATATATGTATATTACATATATTATATATGTATATTATATATTATATATGTATAATATATATTATATATGTATATTATATATATTATATATGTATATAAAATCCGTATAATCTGTCAACTCCTCACAGTCATTTTTCTGGGAAAGATTTCAGAGTCCTGTAAATCTACACTGACTGAACAAACAGTGCAGGAAAGGAGTCATTCTCTCACCTGAGTCCTGGTAACTCCACAATGGGGAACTGTGGAAAGCAGACAGCATTGCTGTGCAGCTTCTTTCATGGAGGTGCTAGGGTAGTGACAGTTTCTGGTTGAGCCTAGACCTCTACCACTCCAAAGAGCAAAAAGATTTTCACACAATATGTACCTCAGCTCTACACTAAACAACCTAAAAGGCTTCAAGTGCTAAGACAGTGGCCAGGGAGTCAAGGGAGCCCATAGAATGAGCCCATAGAATAGAATTCAGCCAATAAAACAAAGGATAATGAGATAAAGCTAACTGCCACCTCAATACGTAGTAACAGTTCAAAAGATGAAAATGGCAAAAAGATTTTTTCTTTTTTTTTGAGACCGGGTCTCCCTGTCTCCCAGGCTAGACTATAGTGGCGCAATCTTGGCTCACTTCAGCCTTGACCTCCCAGGCTCCAGTGATCCTTTCAACTTCAGCCTCCCGAGTAGCTGGAACTACAGGCTCATGCCATATGCCTGGCTAGTTTTTGTATTTTTTGTAGAGATGGTGTCTCTATGTTGCCCAGGCTGGTCTCGAATTCCTGGCCTCAAGTGATCCTCCTGTGTCTGCCTCCCAAAATGAGCCACTGTGCCTAGCCAAGACTTTTCTAATATTCACAGATTAAGAGACTCAAATCACCATCTCCCAAAGTAATTATAACTGGTGGCATCCACTGTTCAACAGAGGTTTAAGAACTTTAAGTCCCTAAAAGGAAAAAAAAAAAATTATTCGCTGCTATCTATTGATAATCTTTAACCTAGATTCTAAAACCTGGGATTTAATAATCAAATCCCGGTACTTTGGGAGGCCAAGGCGAGCAGCTCGCGCCTGAGCTCAGGGATTCAAGACCAGCCTGGGTAACATAGCAAAACCCTGCCTCTACTAAAAATACAAAAATTAGTGGGACATGGTGGCGCACACCTATAATCCCAGCTGAAGCAGGACAATCGCTTGAACCTAGGAGGTGAAGGCTGCAGTGAGCTGAGGTCGCACTACTGCACTCCAGCCTGGGCAACAGAGTAAGACTCTGTCTGGAAAAAAAAACAACAACAATCTATCTATAAATAAATGTCCTCATCTGTAAAGCTAACAGAATACTACTTACAGGATTATTGAATTTTAAATGAGACAATACATGATTTGGCATAAGAAAGGAACGTGGAAACCTAAACCCTAAAAGTGTAATACTGAACTTTACCAGTACCCCAAGATCTCTACCATCACGCTATTCAATAAACATAACTAAGTCCGTCATGTTAAAACTAGATCCCATCTTCTATTCAACAAATATAGCTGATGGACTAGCACCCAAATAAATCAACCAAACTTAGTTTCACAAAAACTTAAGCTTCATTCTTCCAAGACCAAGAGCAACAGCTAAAAACGTATGCACCTGCTCCCTCTGCATCTTGTTTGTAAATACATTAGTTTTCTAGGCTTCACTGGTTACCAATCCCCACATTACAACAAAAAGGAAAAAGTATATTCAAATCCTGTAAAATAAATCCGCACTAAATTTCAACTTTGTGTCTGAAAATTGTAAAGTGTTCCTTAATTACTGCATAAGGAAATACTACCTTTATCGGACAAAATGAATAAAAAGTTAATTCTTAAGAAAAATAAATCCAATTTACCTTGTTTGAAATTTTTTTCAAGTCAACTATATATGGGGCTCTCATACTATGTTTCTTCAAAGCTACATACAAAAGTATTCAAACATTTACTCTTCCCAGTGCTACAAAGTTCAATGATGTTGTAAATGGTTTCTGCCTATAAATTTGGTTTGTTCAAATTAAATATTACTTGACTGACTCAGAGGGAGTGGCCTGACTTTTGCTGTTCTGAGTCAGAAAATACCCCGTTCAGCAGTTCGAAACTATTTTTCCATCTATAAAGGTGTTCAAAAATGCCAGCCTTTTCCAGCTACAAAATCTGTTGCCTTAGTAGAAAGATCTTAGTGGCAATAATACCTTGAATCTGTAGTTCAATTTATAATTAACAAAATGCTTTCACATGTGTATTCTCACGTATTCTGATTTAAGTGTCCCACACGGCTCAACAGAGAAACTTTCATACAGTGGTTAAGTTCTAGTTCGTTCTTGGCCCCAATAAATATATTCTCTTTTTTCCAAAAAATAAAACATAAAAGGCTGTTGCACTTCTTTAATCAGACTTCTCTCACGCAAACATATCCCAGGTGCCTCATAAAAACTGTCTCAAAGCACACACCTGGGGCCCCAAGAGAGTTTCAAGGCAGCATCTCCCCCCACATAAAAGCCTAGCTTAGCCCCAAAGAGCCTCCAGTCAGCATCTCCTAAATGATCCCCTTGCCTCCAGCCTTCTCCATTAGTTTCAACAGCTCTCCTAAGTACAAGCTGCTAGGTCATCATGTGGATGAGAAACCTCAATGTAAGACGAGCTATTGAGAAAGCTGTATGATGTATTGGAAAAATCAACGGCTTTGGAGTCAAAGACCTGGATTTTTAATCCAGCACTAATTCTTATTATCTGTGTGACCTGGGATAAGTTACTTAACCTTTTGAGTTTCTGTATCTCTTCTTCTCACCACTGTAAATCCATGGGAGCTCATCGCTGTATCCCTAGTGCCGGGCAAACAGAAGTGGTTCAAAATAAGCCAAATGGATGCAAATGAAGATACCACCTTTCTTGTAGTTGCGAGAATTAAATGAATATAAAAAGCACCTGTAGCGCAGTAGGCAATTAACACTAATTAATTCCTTCCCTCACTGAATAGTCACAATACTATTTACTATTTCTTTCTTATTTTTTGAGAGAGGGTCTCACTGGCTCACCGCAGCCTTGACTTCCTGAACTCAGAAGTTCCTCTCACCTCAGCCTCCAGGATAGCTGGAACTACCGGCACATACTACCATGCCTAACTTTTGTATTTTCTGTAGAAATGAAGTCACCATATTGCCCAGGCTGGTCTTGAACTCCTGGGCTCAATCGATCCTCCTGCCTCAGTCTCCCAAAGCGCTAGGATTACAGGCGTGAGCCACCTCGCTCAGCCGAAAAATATAATTTCTAACTTTAATTACACATCAATGATTTTGCCTGTAATTCTATTATGTTCACGATCAAGGACCACCCTCGCGCCTGTTAATCCCAGCACTTTGGGAGGCCAAGGCAGGTGAATCAGTGGCGGTCAGGAGTTCGAGACCAGCCTGGCCAACAAGGTGAAACCCCGTCTCTACTAAAAATATGAAAATTAGCTGGGTGTGGTGGCACACACTTGTATTCTCAGCTACTTGGGAGGCTGAGGCGGGAGATTACTTGAACCTGGGAAGCCTGGGCAACAGAGTGAGACTCCATCTCAAAAAACAAAACCAAAAACAAAAGGACCATACCACTTTTTGCTTATACTGAAAGACTAACTTCTAAGAGACAATTGTTTTTAAGATAACATCATTTTTAATATTATATCAAAGTGTAAAATCCCTATCGAGGTACTACTCTTCATCAAGAATCCCTACTTTTACAACTCAAGAATGGGAAAAGTCCATGACAATAATTAGTCCATCCATTATGAAACTTAAAAACGCCAAGATCAGAATACCAGCAAACAACTTCTCACCATCTTCACCAATACAATGGTGTGCTGGCAAGTGATTCTGAAGCCCTGATAATGTGTCATTCTGCATCCTTAATTTCCTTTTGCACATTCGGCAAGGCATAACTTCACTCACTTCCCTCTGAAACTATTCTGTTACAGAGCATGACAGCAAGTACCATATTCCAACTCAGCAGTGGTTGTAGTTCGGTGACTCCAGACAAACATTTGCTGAATGCCTACAGTGACACTAGAACTGCGGGTCACTGCTAATTTCTTGACAAATTCCAGGAAATAATAAAGTAGCCTACAGTTCAATTTACCTAACAATAAAATACTCTTCACCTGAAAAACTAGCAATACTTTACAAAAGTTTATGCTCCTGAACACTCTACAGGCCAGAGTGTAGGATCTTGGGCAACAAACAAACTTCTTTTCGTTAGCTCTCAGGGACCCCAGACTAGGATAGGATGGCATCCTTGACAAATTTGAAAATTTACTTTTAAGTCATGAAACGTGGGTGAAAAAAACGTATAGAACAACAACAAAAAAACACACACCATCTTTTCTGGGGGAAAAAAAATTAAAATGCCAGAGCCAGAAGATCATAGTGCCACTAGGAGAAACTTATACCCCCTTTCCTCAAACTTGAACCTGAGGACCCAGGGACAAGATGCTCCCGGAAAGAACTCCCTAACCCAACACACCACAGTTCACTATAGCCACACACAAAGACGAAGGGGAAGGGCCTCCAGGATGCCTGCTCACACACTGGACACACGCCGGCACACCCTGCCACACTCCCGCCTCTGACACACACCTTCTCACCGACACACACCACGTTCTCCCCCTACACTCACCCGCTCTCTACCACACTCTCAACTCTCTCCTCCCCCACTTCTCACTCATGTACCCCCACCCCTCATGCCCACACACTCCCCGCACACCCATACCCTCCCTCGCCTTCACCCACACTCCCCCAACATCGACACTGCCCCCCGACCCGCTCCCACTCCCCCCACCTCCTCGCACGGACACTCAGCCCTGTCCCCCACTCACACGCCCTCCCTTCACCAACTCACACTCTCCCCCACGCTCGCACAGCTCTCCCCCTTCCACACACACGAGCCCGCGCCTCGCTCACCCACCCTCGCTCCCCCGCCCCGGCCCGGCCCTCCTTCCGGGGACGTGTCTCCGGCCTGTACTAATGGCTGCGGCGCCTCCCGCCCTCCCCTTCCCCGAGGCCCCCGGCGCCGGCGCGGGGGCCGCCCGGGAGGGGCGCACTCACGCTGGCGAGCTGGGGACTGGGCATTGAAGTCCGGCGGCGGCGGGAGCGAGGAGGCGCCTCTCTCCTCAGTCACCTCGGCGGCGGCGGCGGCGGCGGTAGCGGTGGCGGCGGCGGCGACGACTCCCCCCCAGCCTCGGCGCGCGACACCCGGCCCGGCCCGGCGGCGGCGGCGGCGCGTCTCCACGAGTCCGTCTTGCTGCTGCTGCTGCGGTCGCCGCTGAGTCTCCTGCTGCCGCCGCTGCCCCCGCTGCCGCCGCTGCCCTGTGGCGTCGCCTCGCGCCGTGCCCGGCCGCCGCTGCCGCTCCAGCCGCTCCCGGACGGACGACGGTTACAGCCCGGCCGATCGCGCCGCCGCCACCACCGCTGCGCGCGCAGCCGGAACCAGCTCCCGCCGCCGCCCCTCAGGGGGCGCTGCGGGGCGCGGCTCAAGGGGCAGCTGACCCGCCCTCCGCGTTCGCTGACTGGCTGGCCGGCCGGCTCGCGGGCGGTTGGGCCCGCCCACCTGCCCCGCGGGGCGCTGACCCACTGCCCTGGGCGCCTCCCCCCGCTCCTCCTCCTGGTGGTTCGTTCCGCTCCGCACTCCGGGCTACGGAAGGCGAGTCCATGTGACCGGGGAGGGAAAGGCAGAACGTGGCCTGAGGAGTCGTTCGCCCACGCTGCGCCCCGCCCATCCGCACCTGGGCTGGGTCGAGGGCCTGCAGCCGAAGTGTGACCTGCAAGGTCGAAGGGTTCTTTCTCGCTCCTAGGCCGTCAGGCCTGGAGTCAGATCCTGATGGGACAGGGTGGCCACCAAGTCCTGTGCTTGGGGATTTCCAACTCAGAAGTGGGAACCTGGGCAGCTCAGTTCTTGGCTGCCCTTCCTGAGGCCCCAAATAAATGGCGTGTGCATCTTCGTGGAGGATATTAATACGCCACCCCCGGCTCTGCCCACAAGACACACACACATCCTAAGAACTGTCCCTGACAAGCCAAAATTCAGACTTTCAGGATGTAGGATCTTGGGCAAGTGATTCCCTCTCTCCAAGTATTGTCAACTATAAAGTGGAAATAATAATCAACAACCTCATGGGCTCTTTCACGATCGATGATAAGGTATGAAAACGCTTGAGAAAGGCCGGGCACGGTGGCTCATGCCTGTAATCCCAGCACTCTGGGAGGCCAAGGCGGGCAGATCACTAGGTCAGGAGTTCGAGACCAGCCTGGCCAACATAGTGGAACCCTGTCTCTACTAAAAATACAAAATTAGCCGGGCATGGTGGTGCGCACCTGTAATCCCAGCCACTCGGGAGGTTGAGGCAGGATAATCGCTTGAACCCAGGAGGTGGAGGTTGCAGTGAGCAAAGGTCACGCCACTGCACTCCAACCTGGGCGACAGAGCAGGACTCCATCTCAAAAAAAAAGGAAAACAAAACGCTTGAGAAAGAGGAGACCCTGAATTTCAAGGTTTCCGACTTAATGTCACCTTTAACGACGCAGATTATCATAGAGATTCTCAAGTGGAAAGGTTTTTGCCTCTTGCATTTGGAAGCTAGCCAGAAATTCTTTGTCAGATCATGCGTCCTGAGTTTTGGTTTGGAAAATGTGGTCACTAGCGAGCTGGGTGGCTGGTTTGGGCCATGGCCAAATGGCAGCCAAAGTGCGGCATTGGAGGCTGGCTTGGGAGGAAGGCAGATGTCTCCCCCCCCGAGAATTGCGGGTTGGGGAGGGTCTGTTCTTTCTGTCCACCCCTGGGAAGTCTTGCCTGCCCAGAACTGGTGCCTATCTAGGAAGAAATGAAGATGCCCCCGTGGGTGTTTCTCCCCTACCTCACCACCACATCCATGCTCATCCAGCCCTGTGGGGAGAAGCAGTAATCTGTCATCATTAGACCTTCCCCACAAGGTAGACTTGGGGCATTGCTACTGACCAGAAGGCTTCCATTAGAGCTTAGCAGTAAAATGAAAAGTCTTATGACTCAGCCGCATCAAGCCACACAGCAGAGTCCAGGATGTTCACCACCAGCAGGTGGCCCAGGAGGGGGTATTCTAGGGCAAAGCTGGTTAGCAGGGCTGTGTGGGAGTTGAGAGAGGCCTTAAGGAGCAAGAAGGGCTGCAGATCAGTAGGAAGGCCCTTGGGTGAGAAGCACAGACTGGGCTAACTTGTATTCTGTCTGCCTCCAGCAAGCAGTATTTTCTACTTCCTGGAAACACAGACTGATGTGAAACAAACAGCTACCTCCTCTGCAAAACTTTTGCTGCGTCTATGAGTTATTGATTCTTCCGATAAAGTTACAAAACACCTTGTGCAATCCTCTACCATAGCACTTAACATAATACTGTAATTGCCTGTTTTCAGACTCTACCCTGCTTAGATGGATCTATTTGGGGCAGTCTAGCAGATTGTTTGCTTGTTTGTTTTCATCTAGTAGATTGTTTGACCAAGTGAATGACACTCCCCTCCACCTAGCTCTCCTTCTGGCTCTGAAATAAAATAGTGTAATAACAACATTAACAACATAAGGATAAGAATAATGGCTCCAATAATAGTTACGTTTACCTCTTTTTTTTTTTTTTTTTTTGAGACAGAGTCTCACTCTGTCACACAGGCTGGAGTGCAGTAGTGCGATCTCGGTTCGCTGCAAGCACCTCCTGGGTTTACACCATTCTCCTGCCTCAGCCTCCCGAGTGGCTGGGACTACAGGCGCCCGCCACCACGCCCGGCTAATTTTTTGTATTTTTAGTAGAGACAGGGTTTCACCGTGTTAGCCAGGATGGTCTCGATCTCCTGACCTCGTGATCCGCCTGCTCAGCCTCCAAAAGTGCTGGGATTACAGGCGTGAGCCACTGCACCCAGCCTTTCTTTTTTTTTTAAGACAGGGTCTCACTTTGTCACCCAGGAGGGAATGCAGTAGTGCAAACATGGCTCACTGCAGCCTCAACCTCCTAGGCTCAAACAATCCTCCCACCTCAGCCTCCCAAGTAGGTGGGACCATGGGCCCATGCCACCATGCCCAGCTAATTATTTTTTTATTTTTGTAGAGATGGAGGTCTTGCCATGTTGCCTAGGCTGGTCTTGAACTCCTGGGTTCAAGCAATCTTCCCACCTCAGCCTCCCAAAGTGTTGGGATTATAGGCATGAACCACTACACCCAGCCATTGTTACCTTTTATTAAGCATCTACTCTTTTCCAAGTCCTGATTGAAATGTTTTAAAATGTTATCAAGGCCCAGCACAGTGGCTCATGCCTGTAATCCCAACACTTTGGGAGGCCGAGGCAGGTGGATCACCTGAGGTCAGGAGTTTGAGACCAGCCTGGCCAACATGGTGAAACCCCATCTCTACTAAAAATACAAAAATTAGCCAAGGGTGGTGGTAGGCGTCTATAATCCCAGGTACTCAGGAGGCTGAGGCAGGAGAATCACTTGAACCCAGAAGGCGGAGGTTGCAGTGAGCTGAGATTGCGCCACTTCACTCTAGCCTGGGCAACAAGAGCAAAACTCCATCTCAAAATAAATAAATAATAAAATAAAATCTATTATCAAGTTTATGATTCAAAATGACCCTATTAGGAAGGTACTATTACCCCCATTAAAAAAGAGAATCGGTCGGGCACGGTGGCTCACACCTGTAATCCCAGCATTTTGGGAGGCCAAGGCAGGCGGATCACGAGGTCAGGAGTTTGAGACCAGCCTGGCCAACATAGTGAAAACCCATCTCTACTAAAAATACAAAAATTAGCCGGAAATGGTGGCACATGCCTGTAGTCCCAGCTACGTGGGAGGTTGAGGCAGGAGAATCACTTGAACCTGGGAGGCAGAGGTTGTGGTGAACCGAGATTGAGACACTGCACTCCAGCCTGGGCAACAGAGCCAGACTCTATCTCAGAAAAAAAAGGCCGGCTGCAGTGGCTCACGCCTGTATCCCAACACTTTGGGAGGCCAAGGCAGGTGGATCACGAGGTCAGGAGTTCGAGAACAGCCTGACCAACATGGTGAAACCTCATTTCCACTAAAAATGCAAAAATTAGCCAGGCGTGGTGGCGTGCGCCTGTAAACCCAGCTACTTAGGAGGCTGAGGCAAGAGAATCACTTGAACCTGGGAGGCAGAGATTGCAGTGAGCTGAGCTGAGATCATGCCACTGCACTCCAGCCTGGGCAACAGAGTGAGACTCCGTCAAAAAAAAAAGAAAGCAAGAAAAAAGGAACCAGAGGCTCAGAGAGACGAAATGACGGAAACAGGAGTCAGCCCAGGTTTGTCTGCCTCTGAAGCCCAAATAATCATATTTGTTTCTGACTTCAGTCAATAACTGGTGTCCTCAGAATAAGCTGGAACCCCTTGTGAAATATCTGCCTCTGAGACAGAAAAGGTCCTAACCCATGACACCACTGCCACATTCTCTTACCCCCTCTCCCCCCAACCGCAGAGAGATGCTCTCACCCCTGACATCCAAATGGCTTCCCACAGAAGGCTGTAACGTGGTCTTACTCCCTCCACATCTTAAACAGATCAGGAACTGGGCTGCAGGTGCCTTATTACAGCAGGAACCACCCCTAGCAGTGAGTTTCATGCATAAGTGCTCTGAGTTTATCCAGTGCTTTTGCTGAAGCATTCCAAGTGCCATTCGCTGATTAATCTTTCCAGTGCCCCTGTGGGGGCAAGCTGGCAGTACTCTTGGCTGATTTTACAGAGCGTTAGCTCCTTGAGAGCAGGAGCTATGTGGGCCCACCACATACAGGGGTTAGAAAAACAAGTAATGGTCTGCTGGGCACAGTGGCTTATGCCTGTAATCCCAGCACTTTGGGAGGCCGAGGCAGGCGGATCACCTGAGGCCAGGAGTTCGAGACCAGCTTGGCCAACATGGTGAAACCCCGTCTCTGCTAAAAATACAAAAAAAAATTCACTGGGCGTGGTGGTGAACACCTGTAATCCCAGCTACTTGGGAGGCTGAGTCGGAAGAATCACTTGAACCGGGGAGGCAGAGGTTGCAGTGAGCTGAGATTGCACCATTGCACTCCAGCCTGGGTGACAGGCGAGACTCTGTCTCAGAAAAGAAAAGAAAAAAAGTCATGATTGTGTGGCAAAGAAACTGAAGCCCTCAGAAAAGTGGTTTAGACAGAGGTTGGGAACAGGTGACTGGTTCCCACCCTGGGATTTTACACTAATTCATCTGGCATCTTTGCATTGCATTTTGTTGTTGTGTATGTAGACTTGGGGGGGTTATTTCATCTGCCTGAGTCTCTATTTCCCCATCTGTAAAATGGAAAAGGTAAACCTCAAAAAAAAAAAAAAAAAAGGTTTTTAAAGCTGGGCATAGTGGCTCACTCCTGTAATCCCAGCACTTTGAGAGGCTGAGGCGGGCGGATCACAAGGTCAGGAGTTCGAGACCAGCCTGGCCTATATGGTGAAACCCCGTCTCTACTAAAAACACAAAATTAGCTGGGCGTGGTGGCGCATGCCTGTAATCTCAATCTCAGCTACTCGGGAGGCTGAGGCAGGAGAATTGCTTGAATCTGGGAGACAGAGGTTGCAGTGAGCCAAGTCGTGCCACTGCACTCCAGCGTAGGTGACAGAGCGAGACTCCTTCTCAAAAAAAAAAAAAGGTTTTTAGAGGACTAAAGGACTTAGTGTGTATAACTCATGTATTGAACACGTTAAGTATTCAATAAATGTTAGCTAGTATTATTTAGGTTGGTACTTGGCACCATGCAATGAATAAATGAAATGAGCCTTGATACCACCAGTTCTGCAGTTGATTTCAAAATTACAGTTTCTGCAATTTACCATTAGCTTTGTGACCTTGAACAGATGTTGTAACTTCACAAATGAACCTTTCTCTTCATCTATGAAATAGGATGATAGCTCTAAAATGAAGACCTTGAAAATACTTTGCTTTGTAAACTGTCAAGCACTATGCAGACATTAACTATGGTTTTAGAAAGAGCACAGGCCTTGCAATATGACTGTACAGGAATCCCTGCTCTGGCGCTTAAACTTCTCACCTCTAAAGTTTTCCTCATCTGTAATATGGGCACGGTGATCACATCTGTCTTGAAGTGTTGTGACAAATTAAGTGATTAAAGACAATATATTTAAAGTAGCTGGCACAGTGGGAGGTGGTCCATAAATGTTACTTCCCTACCCCCTAACAAATAAGTCTTGCCTTTTAAAGACCTGAAACAAAGGAAGCAGCAGGATGCGATGGGAAATGTGTGGAACCAATCGCTGAGTTGATTCCTGGCTCTGCCATTGTGTGGCCTTGAGGTTTCACAGCCTGTCTGAACCTTCAGGTTCCTTCCCTCTAACACTAAATAAAGTATGCCTCCATTGCAAAGTTCGCTCAATAAATAGGAACTACTAACAAACGCACAGACAGACCTATGAAGCACTCTTATGGAAAAGACCCAGTTGCAAGTAACAACCAAAATTTCCGAGCCCGAAACCAGATGGAGTCATGAGCTGCGAAATAAGCGATCCAGGCTCCACAAAGTTCAGATGAGCATGGGAGGTTTCAAGCCCCATGTCTGGACGCTGCCAGTGCACCGGCCAAGAGAAGGCCAAGAGACGACTCAACCCTCCCAGAGTGATAACCCGGTAGGAGGAGGCAGGGGGAAGAAGAAATGTACTTATTCGCCGCCCCACCCATCCCCTGCCTCTAATCTCTCTTCCGGAATTTTACAGCCCTCTTTTGCAGGGGCGGGGCGGAGGGGGCAGGGCGCCGGTTCCAGCTGTTTGCAGGAATCCCCCGCCCCTGGCCTATCCGCTTGTGCAGGAAGCCCTGGTGTCGTACCCTGAGACGCTCCAGTTCGCACTCTGTGGCCTCCTCAGGCACTAGAGCTTCCCCTGCGTCCGCCTTTGGGGGAGGGGAGGGAGTGAAGCTGTGAATTCCGGGAGAAGTCAAGGCTCGCTCGGGGCGTGGGTCCGCGGGCGGAGGGGTTCTCTGTCCTGGTGCCGGCGGGAGCTGGAAAGCTTCAGCTGGGGCCTGAGTGGACGGGAGGGCGGCGGCCTCCGCGGGATCCTTCCCGGGGCCGATCCACAGTCACGATCCCCAGCTCCCCCGCCGTCAAGTGGGACTGGATTTCGGCCAGAGAAGAAAACGACTTCGGGAACTGGCAACGAAGGAGAGGGAAAAGTTGAGAAACATGGCTCAGCCTCCTTAGTTCATCTTTCACATGGGGCAGCGGAGGCCTGGCGCGGACGGGGAGCTCCTCGGGGCCTCGCTGAGCATCAGCGGGGGGACTGCAGGCCCATAGGTCATTCCCTCTCCGTGGGGGATTGATTGGTTCCAGGACCCCTGCGGATCCCAAAATCTGCGAATAATCAAGTCCCTGTTATAAAGTATAAAATGGGCCAAGCGCTGTGGTTCACGCCTGTAATCCCAGCACTTTGGGGGGCTGAGGCGGGAGGATCACTTGAAGTCAGGAGTTCGAGACCAGCCTGGCCAAGTTGATGAAACCCATGTGTCTACAAAAAAAATACAAAAATTAGCCGGGCATGGTGACAGGCACCTGTAATCCGAGCTACTCGGAAGGCTGAGGCACTGGAATCTTAGCTTGAACCCGGGAGGCAGAGGTTGCAGTGAGCTGAGAGCGTGCCACTGCACTCCAGCCTGGATGATAGAGCTAGACTCAGTCTAACAAATAAAATATAAAATATAAAATGGGCCGGGCACGGTGGCTCAAGCCTGTAATCCCAGCACTTTGGGAGGCCGAGACGGGTGGATCACGAGGTCAGGAGATCGAGACCATCCTGGCTAACACGGTGAAACCCTGTCTCTACTAAAAACTACAAAAAACTAGCCGGGCGAGGTGGCAGGCGCCTGTAGTCCCAGCTACTTGGGAGGCTGAGGCAGGAGAATGGCATGAACCCGGGAGGCGGAGCTTGCAGTGAGCTGAGATCCGGCCACTGCACTCCAGCCTGGGTGACAGAGCGAGACTCCGTCTCAAAAAAAAAAAGAAAAAAAAATGTATATATATAATGGTATAGTATTTGCGTATAACCTACACACATCCTGTCTCTCGTATACTTTAATCGTCTCTAGATTACTTATACCTAATACAGTGTAAATGTTATGTAGTTGTTACACTGTATTGTTTACAGAATGATGACAAGAAAAAAGTACATGTTTAGTGCAGATGCTATTTTTTTTTTTTTCCTGAATATTTTTGATCCCTGGTTGGTTGAATTCAGAAATATGGAGGGCCTACTGCACTTGAACCTCTGGCGCTGCCCTGCCTTCTGGGTTCCCTCCACAGCATTCTCTGATACTCTGTGACTCAGCTTCCCCATTTGGCAGTTGGAAAATAGAAAAGGAGTTATTAATAACTGAAGCTAGAGCTGTTGGAAGTGAAGCAGCAAGTCTACCTACACAACAAAGGGATTAAGAGGTAATGATGTTCATAGCTGACATTTATTGAGCACTTACTATGTGTCAGGCACTGTTTTTGTTTTTGTTTTGTTTTGTTTTTTTGAAACAGTTTCGCTCTTATTGCCCAGGCTGAAGTGCAATGGCGCGATCTCAGCTCACCGCAACCGCTGCCTTCCGGGTTCAAGCGATTCTCCTGCCTCAGCCTCCCGAGTATCTGGGATTACAGGCATGCGCCACCAGGCCCAGCTAATTTTGTATTTTTAGTAGAGATGGGGTTTCTCCATGTTGGTCAGGCTGATCTCGAACTCCCAATCTCAGGTGATCCACCCGCCTCAGCCTCCCAAAGTGCTGGGATTACAGGCGTGAACCACCGCCGCCCGGCTGTGCCAGGCACTGTTCTAAGCACTTGATATGTTTTAACTAATTTAACTTTCGTAATCCTGAAGGTTGGGAATTGTCGTTATCCCCATTTTACATCACTATTCCTAGTATTACCGTGTTATTCCCATTTCGTGGAGAAACTGAGATAAATAACAGTGAAGCCACTTGACCAAGGTCACCCAACTGGTAGTATATGACAGAGCCAGGAGGATTTGAACCCAGCAAATATATTTCCAGGGCCCCACTTCCTCAACCACTGTGTGTCTGCCTCTCCTAATAAGAATGTGGTTACAATCCACCACATTCTGGATGTTGGTCTAACAGTGTGAACTCTTTTCATTTTATCAACCTCTTCCAGAGTAACTTAGATTATCTGTGCCGGTATAAATGTTTAATATATGCTATCTGACCGGTGATAATGTTTCTACACACTGAAACTTCAAAGTACTAGCTTCAACGGGGCAATTAAGGTCATATGTGAAATTGAGAGGACTGCTTCCCCAATGGTCCACAGCTTTCTTAATTCTGCCAATTGCGATGGCCAAAATTTTGACTTTCCCACCCATAGTGGGTCCCATTTTACCTAGTGGCAACCTTGAGTACCTTCCTATCTCCACATCAGTGATCCAAACTTCCTATCTGCTGCTGTGTTTTCAAGGATGCTGAAAAGGTTGTCCTGCCCACTCAAACATATCCCTTACCCCTATATGTGTAACAACTGCACAGTTGGAGGTTTCCTTCTTGGTTTGAAGCCAAAAATGATAGTTCATCTTTTGTTAAAATGCAAACATCACAAGAGAGAAAAATAAACTGGGCCTCATCAGCTATTTTCATGTAATGAGAATGAGATGACCAGATCCTGGCCAAGCATGGTGGCTCATACCTGTAATCCCAGCACTTTGGGAGGCGGAGGCAAGAGGATCACCAGAGGTCAGGAGTTCGAGACCAGCCTGGCCAATGTGGTGAACCCCCGTCTCTACTAATAACACACACACACACAGAAAATTACCAGATCCTTCCTAGGAACAAGTTTTAGTAGGAGAGAGACCAGGACTATCAACTCACCCCAATTAGTACCTGAAAGGACCTTAGAAGTCATCTAGTGGAACCCCTCCTTTTATAGGCACACATAAAAAAAAAAAGAGGTGGTGTTTTTGTTTTTGTTTTTTGTTTTTTGTTTTTATACAGTGTTTTGTTCTTGTCTCCCAGGGCTAGAGTAAAATGGCGTGATCTCAGCTCACTGCAACCTCCGCCTCCCAGGTTCAAGCGATTCTCCCAACTCAGCCTCCCCAGTAGCTGAGATTACAGGTGCCTGCCACCACGCCTGGCTAATTTTTGTGTTTTTAGCAGAGATGGGGTTTTGACATTTTGGCCAGCCTCGTCTCAAACTCCTGACCTCAGGTGATCTACCTGCCTCAGCCTCCCGAAGTGCTGGGATTACAGGCATGAGCCACTGTGCCTGGCCTAGAAAAAGAGTTTTTAGGCCACTCAGGGATATTGAGGGTCTGAGAAGGGGCTGAGGGAAAGCTATTATGGGGAAAGAAACAGAAGGGCAGGCAAAGGGACAAAAGATTAGATTAGCCTCAATGTCAGAAACCTTTCCTTCTCAAACTCCTGGGCTCAAGCAATCCTCCCACCTTGGCTTCTCAAAGTGCTGGGATTGCAGGCGTGAGCTACGGTGCCTGCATAGAAACCTTTCCTTCTGGCTGGGCCTGGTGGCTCACGCCTGTAATCCCAGGACTTTGGGAGGCCAAGGCAAGTGGATCACGAAGTCAGAAGTTCGAGACCAGCCTGGCCAAGATGATGAAACCCATCTCTACTAAAAATACAAAACTTAGTGGGGCATGGTGGCAGGTCCCTGTAATCCCAGCTACTTGGGAGGCTGAGGCAGAGAATTGCTTGAACCCAGGAGGCAGAGGTTGCAGAGCCGAAATCATGCCACTGCACTCCAACCTGAGCAACAGAGCGAGACTCCATCTCAAAAAGAAAAGAAAGAAAGAAAGAAAGGAAAGAAAGAAAGAAAGAAAGAAAAGAAACCTTTCCTTCCATTTGCGTTTTTTAAAATCTGACCCTGGGCCGGGCGCGGTGGCTCAAGCCTGTAATCCCAGCACTTTGGGAGGCCGAGACGGGTGGATCATGAGGTCAGGAGATCAAGACCATCCTGGCTAACACGGTGAAACCCCGTCTCTACTAAAAAAATACAAAAAACTAGCCGGGCGAGGTGGTGGGCACCTGTAGTCCCAGCTACTCAGGAGGCTGAGGCAGGAGAATGGCGTGAACCCGGGAGGCGGAACTTACAGTGAGCCGAGATCCGGCCACTGCAGTCCAGCCTGGGTGACAGAGCGAGACTCCGTCTCAAAAAAAAAAAAAAAAATCTGACCCTGACCGGGCACTGTGGCTCATGCCTATAATCCCAGCACTTTGGGAAGCCGAGGTAAGTGGATTGCTTGAGGCCAGGAGCTAGAGACCAACCTGGCCAACATAGCAAAACCCCGTCTCTACTAAAAATACAAAAATTAGCCGGACGTGGTGGTGATTTGCCTGTAATTCCAGCCTCTTGGGAGGCTGAGTCACAAGAATCGCTTGAACCCTGGAGGTTGCAGTGAGCGGAGATCACGCCACTGCACTTGAGCCTGAGCAACAGAGCAAGACTGTCTTAAATAAATAAATAATCTGTCCACCACCACTGTAAAGATGATACACGCATTTTATGGCATGTAAATTATACTTTAATAAAGCTGCTAAAAAAATAAGACACGCTTCTCACACAGTTTTTAAATTACAGAGAAGGATGCTTAATAAAGCAAAAGTCTTCTGTATTCCTATCCAGAAAAAGAACCAGTTTTTTTTTTTTTTTTTTTTTTTTTTTGAGAAGGAGTTTCACTCTTGTTGCCCAGGTTGGAGCGCAGTGGCACAATCTCGGCTCACCACAACCTCCGCCTCCTGGGTTCAAGCAATTCTCCTTCCTCAGCCTCCCGAGTAGCTGGGATTACAGGTATACACCACCACATCTGGATAATTTTTGTATTTTTAGTAGAGGCAGGGTTTTGCCATGTTGGCCAGGCTGGTCTCGAACTCTCCCAACCTCAGGTGATCCACCCTCCTTGGCCTCCCAAGGTGCTGGGATTACAGGCATGAACTACCGTGCCTGGCCAAAGAACCACTATTAACAATTTGGATTATATTGTTCTTCCAGATTTTTTCTGTACATTTACATTTTTTCTGTGTACTTATATGTATGTGTGTGTTTAACAGAAGTAGAATTATTTCCCTTAACAGTATGTGTTGGACAGTTTTCCATGTCAGTACGTTTAAATCTACCTTGTTCTTTTTAAAGGCTACCTACACAGTATGACTGAACTGTTATCCTTTTTCTCTTTTTTCCCAGGCAGAGTCTTGCTGTGTCGCCCAGAGCTGGAATGCAATGGTGTGATCTCAGCTCACTGCAACCTCTGCCTCCCGAGTTCAAGCGATTCTACTGCCACAGCCTCCCAAGTAGCTGGGATTACAGGCGCACGCCACCACGCCTGGCTAATTTTTGTATTTTTAGTAGAGGCAGGGTTTCACCATGTTGGCCAGGCTGGTCTCGAACTCCTGACCTCATGATCCACCCACCTTGGGCTCCCAAAGTACTGGGATTACAGGCCTGAGCCACTGTGCCCAGCCAACTGAAGTATAATTTAACAGGTTCCCTACTGGTAAATATCCTGGTTGTTTCCAATTTTTTGCTATTGGAAGCAGTACTGCAGTGGACATTTTTGCACATATATCCTGATACATCTTGGAGCACTTTTAGGGAAATTCTGTAGGATAAATTCCCAGAGAAACTTCCTTTTAAAACAATATGCTTCATCAACTATAATTTTCATCTTATTCCAAATGTCCTGACATAAAAGCCTGTTCCTGATCAAACTTGAATAAAATGCTTAGCATATAGTACACATGAAACAAATATCAATTTCATGGCCATTGTTCATGATACCACTAATTCAGTGGATAGAAGCTCATTCCTTCAGTCAACAATTATTGATGAGCTTCTGCCATATAATAGGTCTGAGGCCCCAACAGTGAACAGACATAGACCCTGCCCTCAAAAAGTTGACAGTCTAGAAACTGATGGATGTCTCAACCAGCAATTACAACATCATGAGATGAGTACTACAAAAATGCTAACAAGCCAAGTGCTGTGGCTCATACCTTGGTCTCAGCTACTTAGGAGGTAGAGGTGGCAGGACTGCTTGAGCCCAGGAGATGGAGGTTGCAGTGTGCTATGATTGTACCACTGTACTCCAACCTTGGTGACAGAGTGAGACTCCATCTCTGAAATAAATAAATAAATAAATAATGTGGTAACTGCCTGCAGGGGAAATAAGGGAACACATAAAAGAGACATCTAACCCGCCTGAAGAAGGAAAGGAAAAGCAAGGAAAGGAAAGGGAAGGGAAGGGGAAGGGGAAGGGGAAGAGGAAGGGCTACGAGAAAGAAGTAATAGCTTGAGGCCGGGCGTGGTGGCTCACATCTGTAATCCCAGCACTTTGGGAGACTGAGGTGGGTGGATCATGAGGTCAGTAGATCGCGACCATCCTGGCCAACATGGTAAAACCCCATCTGTACTAAAATACAAAAGAAAAAAGAAAAATTAGCCAGGCATAGTGGCTCGCACCTGTAGTTCCAGCTACTCAGGAGGCTGAGGCAGGGGAATGGCTTGAACCCAGGAGGCGGAGGTTGCAGTGAGCCGAGATCGTGCCACTGCACTCCAGCCTGGCAACAGAGCAAGACTCCATCTCATAAAAAGAAAAAAAAAAAAAAGAAGAAGAAGAAGAAGTAATAGCTTGAATTATCCAAAGAGGGAAGGTAGTGAGTGCTCCAGCTACCAAAGGTACCCAAGCAGAGGCCAAAATACCATCTCCAAGAAATACTGGCAGAGATAGCAAACAAGATGAATGGTTCTCAAACGTCTACTCTCAGACTGGTGCTAGTATGTGGAAAAAAGAAAAAAATATGTATAAAGGGGCGAATTATTTACTAAATATATTGTTTAAGAACAGTATTTTATTCTAAGAATGTATACCATTCCTTCTTACCTTTTTTAATATTAAAATGTGCTTTTTTAATGAAACAGTGGTGGTACTACATGATAGTTGTGTTTTTTCTAATGTCCTTATTTAACCAAACTAAAAGCTAGCAACCATATCTGAGTCTCCCTTCTCATTTTTAAAACTTTTAACTGTTGATGACATCCAAAAGTCTGGGGACTTCTGAGCCAGATGACATCTAAGATTCTTTCCATCTCTGTGATTATAAAATTCTCGGCTCAACGGTGATTAAGGCCTGAAGCTAAATTAAGTTCAGAATCTGTGAGCCAAATCCTTTTCAACAGACCCAGGGTAAAAATAAATACATAAGTCCATGAGTAAGTAACAGAAAGACAACAATCTGATAGCCTCTAAAACACTTTTATTTTTTGGTTCCCAAACCACATAAGAGTACCTTCAAGTTTCCATATAGATTTGCTCCCCTGCTCCGGGGAAATGTAGCAATGAAGAAGAGAGACCACAGAAATAACAGATAGAAGTGATATGGGAAAAATCAATTTGGTGCAGTTTTCACAAACCTTTAAAATAGAGCAATTTAAGTGATGATGGGGTTTCATGACCGGCGGCAGCAGAGCCTCTGATGGGAATGCTGGTGTTTTTTGGGCATTTCTCTGAGTGGGTGGGAAAGGAAGGAAAATGTTTTTTTTTTCCTCCCCTTCTACTTATAAGAAAATGGAGGCAATGAAAAGCAAAAGTCTCCCATAATGTCCCATTAAGAAAAATGAATGAAATGCAGCTCCCCTGTAGCCAGATAGCACAAACCCTCAGACAGGCCCTGGGCAGGCCTTGCCTGTGGATGCTACAGAAACAAAGTATTCACCAACACACCTGCCACTGTGGTTACCATGGTGACTCCTCACCTTTTGCATTCCTTAACTTCAGGGTTGAGACTGGTTCAGGGCACATTTGAGTTTTCATGTTTCTCCTTGGCTTCTGAAAAAGGAAAGGGGAGGGGAAGGATTCTAAATCAGCTCGCATGCTGCCTTGCCCCAGCTTTTCAGCCTGCACATCTAGGCGTCTCTAGGGGAGGGAGGCCAATAGCAGGCGGAGGAAGTGGAAATGGCTCAGGTGGAGCCCAACAGACCTAGGTTCAAATCTCAGTTCCTCAAGGAATCCCTTTTTATTTTTTTCATTCAAACAACCCCTGGAGGCCAGTGGCTCACACCTGTAATTCCAACACTTTGGGAGGCCGAGGCAGGTGAATCCCTTGAGGCCGGGAGTTGAATCCCTTGAGGCCGGGAGTTTAAGACCAGCCTGGCCATCATGGTGAAAACCTGTCTCTACTAAAAATACAAAAATTATCCTGGCATGGTGTTGCATGCCTGTAAGTCCAGCTAATCGGGAGGCTGAGGCATGAGACTCACTTGAACCTGGGAGGTGGAGGTTGCAGTGAGCTATGATCACTATGATTGCGCCACTGCACTCCAGCCTGGCTGAGAGTGTTAATGTTCTCATTTAGCCAGACTAAAAGCTAGCAACCTTATCTGGGTCTCCCTCCTCATTTTTTTTTTTTTTTTTTTTTTTTTTTTTTGTTGAGACGGACGGAGTCTCGCTCTGTCGCCCAGGCTGGAGTGCAGTGGCTGGATCTCAGCTCACTGCAAGCTCCGCCTCCCGGGTTTACGCCATTCTCCTGCCTCAGCCTCCCAAGTAGCTGGGACTACAGGCGCCCGCCACCTTGCCCGGCTAGTTTTTTGTATTTTTTTAGT
The DNA here is from genome assembly GCF_002776525.5 of Piliocolobus tephrosceles. NCBI lineage: Eukaryota > Metazoa > Chordata > Mammalia > Primates > Cercopithecidae > Piliocolobus > Piliocolobus tephrosceles. The sequence goes on along the minus strand of NC_045434.1, from coordinate 190,782,093 downwards.
AGAAACGGGGTTTCACTGTGTTAGCCAGGATGGTCTCGATCTCCTGACCTCGTGATCCGCCCGTCTCGGCCTCCCAAAGTGCTGGGATTACAGGCTTGAGCCACCGCGCCTGGCCTCCCTCCTCATTTTTAAAACTTTTAACTGTTGATGACATCCAAAAGTCTGCGACTTTTGAGCCTCTTAGCTTTTCAGCCTGCACACTTTCTGGGCGAGACTCTGTCTCAAAAACAAACAAACAAACAAAACAACAACCCCTGTTCTGGGTCAGGCATTGGCAGATATACACAGATGACTATGAAGAGCTGGAATTGGCCCCCAGAGAGCCAGCAGTACAGAGGGAAGGTTGGTTCAGGAGGTGATCACAAGCTAAGACAAGAAGTGACTTCACTGAGGCAGGTGCTGGTTCTGTCACCTCGTGGGGAGCTGGGAAACTGTGTGAAGTCTCAGCTGTGTTGAGAAGGACTCTTACAAACATTCTGGCAAGCCCATAAGAGCACAGCATAAGGGCATCAAAATTAAGGGTGAGACGTGTTGAGACTTACTCTGACCTCAGACAAGTCTGCTCACTTTCCCAAGCCTCAGTTTCCCCATCTGTAAGTCAAAGCTAATAATAACTGCATTACTGTTATTGACAAAATGACATTCATTAATACATAATGATGAAGCAAAGAGAAGACAGACCTAGACCCACCACACCCTAATTCTCCAATGCCCAGCTGAGTGACTGGGAGAATTCTGAACTTTCATGTCTCTGAGTCTCAGTTTCCTTACTTTGTAAAAGGGTAATCACAACGCATAAGGGTGTTTCTAGACTTAGATAAGAGAATATATATATGTAAACCGCATAGCACCAGCATACAATAAAATGATAGCTGCTTTTGTTTTTTGTTTTGTTTTGTTTTGTTTTGTTTTTGAGACAGAATCTCACTCTGTTACCCAGGCTGGAGTGCAGTGGCATGATCTCAGGTCACTGAAACCTCCACTTCCCAGGTTCAAGTGATTCTCCAATATCAGCCTCTTGAGTAGCTAGGACTATAGGCACGGGCTACCGCATCCGGTTAATTTTTGTATTTTTAGTAGAGACGGGGTTTCATCACGTTGGCCAGGCTGGTCTTGAACTCCTGACCTCAGGTGATCTCCCCACCTCAGCCTCCCAAAGTGTTGAGATTATAGACGTAAGCCACTGCAACCGGCCGGTAGCCAGTAGCTGCTTTTTTGTTTGTTTGTTTTTGAGACAGAGTTTCACTCTTGTTGCCCAAGCTGGAGTACAATGGCACGATCTTGGCTCACTGCAACCTTCGCCTCCCGGGTTCAAGCGATTCTCCTGCCTCAGCCTCCCTAGCAGCTGGGATTACAGGCACCCACCATAATGCCTGGCTAATTTTTTGTATTTTTAGTAGAGACGGGGTTTCACCATGTTGGCCAGGCTGGTCTCAAACTCCTGACCTCAGGTGATCCACCTACCTAAGCCTCCAAAGTGCTGGGATAACAGGTGTGAGCCACTGCGCCTGGCCTTTTGCAAGCTCTGCCTCCCAGGCTCAAGCAATTCTCATGCCTCAGCCTCCTGAGTAGCTGGGACTACAGGCACGTGCCACCACGCCTGGCTAATTTTTTGTATTTTTAGTAAAAATGGGGTTTCACCATGTTGGCCAGGATGGTCTCGAACTCCTGACCTCAGGTGATTCACCCACCTCGGCCTCCTAAAGTGCTGGGATTACAGGCATGAGCCACCATGCCTGGCCCCTATGGTAGTTGCTTTTAAGTCTAGAAATGGAATTCCTGATCGAGAGCCTCATAGTCAGATATTATTATTGTTATTTATTTATTTATTTTTAATTTCCCTCTTTTTTTCTTTCCAGGCTGGTGTCAAACTCCTGGCCTCAAGCCATCCTCCCACCTCTGCCTCCCTAAGTGCTGGAATTACAGATGTTAGCCACTGTACCCAACCTATTGTTAATAGTGTTACATGTATAGAGAGCCTGGCACTTGGTTGACACTCCAAAAACTTTACCTCCCAGCCTTTTCAGACCCTTTCCTCAGGCTACCCCACCTTTGCCTTCTCTTCAGTTTTCAAGTGTGTTGGCTACTTCCCTTTCAGGCCAAGGAGGTGCTGCTGGAGGTCTGTGTTCCTTCCATAGCATCTCCCTTTTCCCCTCAGCCGAATGAAGGGGAGAGGGCTTGGGCCTGACCCAATGGCCTGCCCACGTGGCTCCCCTGGAGACCGAGGTAGGGGAAAAGGCAGAGAGTGCGTCAGTCCTGATGCAATCACAGGCTTAGTGCTTGGCCCACTTCCTCCTCTTTGGGTGTTTACGGGAGCCTGGATTCCACAGGAACCCTTGGAAGTGTGCACTGACAACAGAGTGGGGGGCAGGCAGCACACAAAATTATCCCCGCTTCAGGGACAGTTTAGGAAGAAAGTGATACTGTGCCTGCCTGGGCCTCACGTGCCCTGAACTCAGGGACACTGGAAAGAGATACCAGGTGTCGAATCAGGGGCAGGGGAGGCAGGCAGGGAGGAAGGAGGCAGGACAGGGGACAAACCCCTGGCTGCTGCCAGGGCCAGCTTCCAGACACAGCTCAGGGAGGCTGTGAATAGGCCCTTTATCTAAGCTGAAATGGGGGAAAGGAGTCACAGAAGGGGGTCTCAGGTGATAAGGAGCTTCAGAACAAGCTCAGGGGATCTTATCCCTTCCTTCTCAGCAGAAATCCTAGCAGGGGAGAAGCTTCTTTTTTAAGGACTTTGTTTTCCAGCCATTTGCCCAGGATCTTCATTTGGGAGGCCCCTCCTCAATCCCACGGGCCTTGCTGGATCACCGACAGAGGTCCTAAGAGGTGCGGTATTGCACAGTGGTTAAGGACATGGGCTTTTGGCAGTCAAGTCTCAGCCCTTCCAGTGACTGGCTGGATGCCCCAGGCGAGTCATTTCACCTAACTCTCAGCTCCCTATGTCAAACAAGGATAATAACAAGTAGTCAATCCCAGAGATAAAGCCAGGAGGCCCATAGAACATTGCCTGGCAATGGTACAAGGACTCAATAACTGTTAGATATTGTTATTTTTATTAAGAATAAAGGAGCTGGGGCATGGTGGCTCATGCCCTGTAATCCTAGCACTTTGGGAGGCCGAGGTGGGAGGATCACCTGAGGTCGGGAGTTCAAAACCAGCCTGACCAACATGGAGAAACCCCGTCTCTACTAAAAATACAAAATTAGCCAGGTATGGTGGCACATGCCTGTAATCCCAGCTATTTAGCAGGCTGAGGCAGGAGAATCACTGGAACCCGGGAGGCAGAGGTTGCCGTGAGCCGAGATTGTGCCATTGTACTCCAGCCTGGACAACAAGAACAAAACTCCATCTCAAAAATAAATAAATAAATAAATAAAGCCTTGAAGAGTCTTTTTTTTCCCCTTTTTTTCTGAAACTGGGGCCCAATTATCCTTCTTCCTTCAATATCTAATGACTGTTTCCCAGCTATCAGAAAGGAATCCAACTTCCCCTCCCCCAGAGCTGTGAAACTGAGTAGCAAAGCTTGCTCAAGCTCCTGAGTCATTGAGCAAAACCAGCCCAAGATAATCAGTGGATCAAGGAAACTAGATGCAGAGTGGGGAAAACCCAGCCGCAAAGCTGGGGCCTTCTCGAAGGGCAGTTCCCTCTGCTGGCCCCTCTGGTGAGCTTTCACTTCAGGTTCACAAACAAAACAGCACCTTCCCAGGCCCTCCTGAACCCAGAAAGGCCTTCGCTACTCCTGAGTCTCTCGACAGCAGCCAGGCCTTTCTCTGGAGTCTTGTTTGACACAAACTTTTTGCCTTTGGACAAACTCTCTCCTTTCCTCCCTATCCCAGGCCTCAGGAGAGTCGAAACCCTGTCTCCCATTCTCACTGTCCACTCATTTCTCAGTCCCCGTCATTTGACTTCTGCCCGGCCACTGAACTGTCTCTCATCACACTCAGTGATGATCTCTTCATCACCAAATCCAAAGACTTTTTCCAGGCCTTTCCTACTTGCCTTCTCTAAACAGTCAGAGCTGTTGACCACTCTCTTTTTTATTTTTTATTTTCTGAGATGGAGTTTCACTCTTGTGGTCCAGGCTGGAGTGCAATGGCGCAGTCTCGGCTCACTGCAACCTCTGCCTCCCAGGTTCAAGTGATTCTCCTGCCTCAGCCTCCCGAATAGCTGGGATTACAGGTGCATGCACCACCATGCCCGGCTAATTTTTGTATTTTTAGTAGAGATGGGGTTTCACCATGCTGGCCAGGCTGGTCTCAAACTCCCTACCTCAGGTAATCCACCCACCTCAGCCTCCCAAAGTGCTGGGATTATAGGCATGAGCCAACGTGCCCGGCCTGTTTGTTTTTTGAGAGAGAGTCTTGGTCTGTTACCCAGGCTGGAGTACAGTGGCGAGATCGCAGCTCGCTGCAACCTCTGCCTCCCAGGTTCAAGCAATTCTCCTGTCTCAGCCTCCTGGGTAGCTGAAATTACAGGCACTCACCACCACATGGGCTAATTTTTGTACTTTTAGTAGAGACGATGTTGCACCAGGTCGGCCAGGCTAGTCTCAAACTCCTGACCTCAAGTGATCCACCTGCCTCGGTCTCCCAAAGTGCTGGGATTACAGGCGTGAGCCACTGTGCCCAGCTTCTTTTCTTTCATATTTTATTATTATTATTATTATTGAGATGACATTTCACTCTTGTTTCCCAGACTGGAGTGCAATGGCGTGATCTCGGCTCACTGCAACCTCTGCCTCCTGGGTTCAAGTGATTCTCCTGCCTTGGCCTCCTGAGTAACTGGGATTACAGGCATGCGCCACCACCCCTGGCTAATTTTGTATTTTTAGTAGAGACAGGGTTTCTCCATGTTGGTCAGGCTGATCTCGAACTCCTGACCTTATATGATCCGCCCATCTTGGCCTCCCAAAGTGCTGGGATTACAGGCATGTGCCACCGTGCCCCACCCTGACCACATTCTTTCTTAACTCTCCTTCCTGAGCTTCTGTGAGGCCACAGACCCCTGGTTCTCCTCCTCCTTCTCTCTTCTTTGGTTGCTGGCCACACTCCAGCCCTTATATATCACTTCTCATGGTTCTGCTCTTAGCCCTCTTCCCTTCCTACCCTCATGCTCCCTCCCACTTTTAAGCTATGCCTGTGTCTTCAACCTCTACTTCTTTGCTGGTGACTTCCCAGATTGTATCTTAACCACAGATCTTCCCCCCAAGAGCCACCCACCTGTCAAGCAGCTTCACTTGCAAGCTGCCATGTACAGCAAGCTCAACGAGGCCAAAACTGAACTCTTTATCTTCCCCCAAACCTGCTCCTCCTAGGTTCCCAATCTTGATGAATGACGCCACCTTTTACCCTGTTACCCAAGCCAGAAGCTCAAATGTCACTCTTGCTTCTGCCCAGCCCAGCTCACCAATCACCATGCTCTTAATAATATCTTATAAATAAACCTCCCCTCTTCCCTCTGTCTCCACTGTTTCTTTCTCTCTCTTTCTTTCTTTTTTTTTTTTTGATACGGAGTCTTGCTCTGTCGCCGGGGCTGGAGTGCAGTGGCCGGATCTCAGCTCATTGCAAGCTCCGCCTCCCGGGTTCACATCATTCTCCTGCCTTAGCCTCCCGAGTAGCTGGGACTACAGGCGCCTGCCACCTCGTCCGGCTAGTTTTTTGTATTTTTTAGTAGAGACGGGGTTTCACCGTGTTAGCCAGGATGGTCTCGATCTCCTGACCTCGTGATCCGCCTGTCTCGGCCTCCCAAAGTGCTGGGATTACAGGCTTGAGCCACCGCGCCCGGCCTTTCTTTTTTTCTTTTTTTCTTTTTTTTAATAGGGTCTTGCTCTGTCACCCAGGCTGGAGTGCAGTGGCACAATCACAGCTCACTGCAGCCTCAGCCTCCTGGGCTCAGGTGATCCTCCCACCTCAGCCCTGCAAGTAGCTAGGACTACAGGTACTTGCCACCATTCCTGGCTAATTTTTGCTTATTTTTATAAAGATGGGTTTTCACTGTGTTGCCCAGGCTAGTCCAGAACTCCTGGTCTTGAACTCCTGGGCATAAGTGATCCTCCTGCCTCAGTTTCCCAAAGTGATTGGATTACAGGCGTGAGCCACCACACCTGGCCTGTCTCCAATGTTTTTGCTTCAGTTTAGGCCCTCATCATGACCTGAAGCCTGGATTGATACATTTTTTGGTGGTTTTGTTTTTTTTTTTTAAAGACAGAATATTGCTCTGTCGCCCAGGCTGTAGTGCACTGGCGTGATCTTGGCTCACTACAACCTCTGCCTCCTGGATTCAAGCCATTCTTGTGTCTCAGCCACCCAACTAGCTGGAATTACAGATGTGCGCCACCATGCCTGGCTAATTTTTGTATTTTTAGTAGAGACAAGGTTTTGCCATGTTGGCCAGGCTAGTCCAGAACTCCTGACCTCAGGTGATCTGCCCACCTCGATCCCCCAAGTGCTGGGATTAGAGGCATGAGTCACTGTGTCCAGCCTCTTTTTTGTTTTTCTTGAGATAGGGTCTCACTCCCATCGCCCAGGCTGGAGTGCAGTGGCACGATCATGGCTCACTGCAGCCTTGACCTCCCAGGCTCAGATGACTCTCCCACCTCAGCCAACCAACCAGCTGGGACTACAGGCATGTGCCACTATGCCTGGCTAATTTTTGTATTTTTTGTAGAGGTGGGGTTTCACCCTGTTGCCCAGGCTGGGCTTGATCTCTTGGACTTCAGCAATCCTCCTACCTCAGCCTCCCAAACTACTGGGATAACAGGCGTGAGCCACCACACAGGCCTATTATTACATGTCTCATAAGGGGGTTCTCAGCCTCAACCTCTTTCCCCTTTGCACTAAACTCCTTTTCAAGTGTCTGCCCAACTAGACTCCCTTTCCTGAGACCCCACCATTGCCACGGGCCTTGCTGAAGAGGTCCCCCTACACTCTCGCTGACCTTGCTGATGCCTGCTCTGCTATTGCCATAGTGTTTTGAACCAGAGGTGCCCATTTGACCCACACTGGGCTGAATTATATCTCCTGGGACTCTAAAACTGGGACATAGTGACTCTAGTTCAAACACCCCCAGGGGTCACAACAGTAATGACAATGAGTGAAACAGCCCAGTAAGAGACAACGGGGAATGGCAGCAATTGTGGCAAATGGAAAGGGTGTGTCTTGGCTAAAGGTAGCAGCTGCATCTCTGCTCTAGCAGATGGTTGCCATGGGAATATGGGCCCAGACTTGTCAGATATTCTGATTTTCCAGATTTTTGTGTGAGATTTCCCAATTTTTGAATTTGGGGCACTAATTCATTTTTGTAAATGCCACAGGCTAAGAATATTTTTTTTACATCATATTTGGCCTACAGGGCTGCCAGTTTGCAGATGGTGCCAGAGAGTCAGGTTTAGGCACAGGACTCAAAGCTGGAGACAGCCACTTTCTGCCGTGTGTATGGAGAAGCAGAGAAAGCCCTCTGCGGAGCAAGGAGAACAAAACCTGTTCCTGCTGACTCCTTGGCCCCTGGATACACCACATGTCCACGTTTCCTGGCCCAACACCTCCTGCCCTTCTTTCCAGGCCCAAGATTATGTAATAGCTAAAAGTTATGGGCGCTGAGGCCAGACAAACCAAGGTTCAGCTGCTGAGTCTGCAACTCCCCAGCTGTGTGCTCTTTAAGCAAGTCACTTTTCTTCTCTGAGCCTCAGTTCCTTCCTTACTCTGTAAAATGGGCTACTTACTTCATAGGGTTGTTATTAGGATAAAATGAGATGCTGCTCAGAAAACTCTTAGCACAGTGCCTGGCACCCAGTAAGCACTGAATGGATGTCAGCCACTTTTATTTTTACTGCCATTAGCAGTAGTATTCCTCGTCATTCCAGCCCTCTCTCCCAAAACATTTGTATAACTGCGGGCATTTACCATTTATTATTATTATTTATTTATTTATTATTATTTTTTTTTTTAGATGGAGTCTCGCTCTGTCACCCAGGTTGGGGTGCAGTGGTGCAATCTCGACTCACTGCAACCTCCGCCTCCCGGGTTCACGCCATTCTCCAACCTCAGCCTCCCTAGTAGCTGGGACTACAGGTGCCTGCCACCACGCCCAGCTAATTTTTTTTTTTTTTTGTATTTTTAATAGAGACAGGGTTTCACCATGTTAGCTAGGATGGTCTTGATCTCCTGACCTCGTGATCCGCCCGCCTTGGCCTCCCAAGTAGCTGGGACTACAGGCGCCCGCCACCTCGCCTGGCTAGTTTTTTTGTATTTTTTTAGTAGAGACGGGGTTTCACCATGTTAGCCAGGATGGTCTCGATCTCCTGACCTTGTGATCCGCCCGTCTCGGCCTCCCAAAGTGCTGGGATTACAGGCTTGAGCCACCGCGCCCGGCCCATTATTTTTTGAGACAAGGTTTCACTCTGTTGCCCAGGCTGGAGTGCAATGGCACAAATCAGCTCGTTGCAGCCTTGACCTCCTGGGCTCAAGCAATCCTCCTACCTCAGCCTACCAAGTAGCTAGAATCATAGCCATGCACTACCACACTCAGCTAATTTTTTTATTTTTTGTAGAGATGGGGTCTTACTATGTAGCCCAGGCTGGTCTCAAACTCCTGAGCTCAAGCGATCCTCTCACCTCAGCCTTCCAAAGGCTATTATTTACTACTATCTTATCTGCCTTGGTATATTTTAAACTTCTTGAGTGAAAGGCCACATTTTATTTCTCTTTATATGGGCAAAGGGGAAGAAATGGGGTTGGAACATTGTTTTGTCCATAGTAGGTATTCAAGAAACATTTATTTCTTGGCATGCTCCTTGGAAGTTAAGCTCCGTGAGAGCAAGGACCTTTGTCTATCTGATTCCCTATTTTATCCCCTGAGCCAAGCATGCTGAGTACACGTAGAACTCTCAATAATGTGTATAGAATACAAGAATGAAAGGCATCTCTTCACCCTCCACCATGACCTTTAACATATCCTTGGATGTTATTGGTACAAATCTCAATCCACTGTTTCGTAGGTTCTGGAGTCTCTGTTAATGTCGTCCCATTTTTCCTTTGGAGAGCTGTCCCTCCTCTACTCAATGTGGCTGACCCACCTCAGCTTGGGAATGGTCATCTGACCAAGGGCTCACCAGTCAGAGACACCTATCCCCTGGCCTTAGTGATGGGTTCAGGATGGACTTATGACTCGATCAAGGACAATCGGAGCTGGAACTATTGGAACGGGGAAATTTGCTTTCCACTGAGGAAGCCAAGTCATGAGAACATAAGCCCAGATAGAGCTGCTAATAGCAATTTACCACCATGAGGCAAAGGCCTACCTAGGAATGAAGCAAACACAGAAAAAGGTGTGAGAGACAGAAAGAGGTAGACAGGTTCCTTATAGGCTTTTGTTGTTGTTTGAGACAGAGTCTCACTCTGTCGCCCAGACTGGAGTGCAGTAGCGCGAGCTCAGCTCACTGCAACCTCCACCTCATGGATTCAAGCGATTTTCCTGCCTCAGCTTCCCGAGTGTCTGGGACTACAGGCACGCACCACCACGCCCTGCTAATTTTTGTATTTTTTGGTAGATACGGGGTAAAGAATGACGAAGACGCACTTATAGAAGCAGATGCTGAAGGCCATGATTTCCCAGACAGAAAGAAACAGAAAGAGAGATAGCTCTGCTTCCTCATTCCTCGTGAGACTAATTACTTCTCCTCTTGGGTTCGATGAGATTTCTCTGGGTTTCTATAATTCCTTTTCACCATTATCCTCCACACTATTTTTTTAAAACTTAAAATAGCTCTAATGTTTTTTTGATCTTTTGTTTTTGCTTGTAACCAAAAGGTTTTTAGACCTTTTTTTTGTAGGAACAGGTCTGCAGCTAAGCAGTTTTGTTCACTGTGATGACAAAGACTCTGGGTCCCTGAATCGAGACCCAAACATATATTTGTTAGCTGTGTCACCTTGGCCAGAACACCTGGATTCACTGGACTGGCTTGGCCCCCTGTAAAATAAAAATAATAGCGCCTATCTTATCAGACTGAATGACAGAAGGTGGAAATCAGAGCTTAACAGAGTGCTGGGCACAGAGAATCCATATCACCTGTATGTGCTGAACACAGACGAGGGGCTACGTCCAAGCCCAGAGCATCCCCTGGTTGGTCCCAGCTGGGAGACCAGAAAAGAGGCTTAAAGGGACAACCCGTCTCCCCATCAGCAATTTTTTCATCTCATTTGTGCCTATATATATATATATATATATATATAATTTTTTTTTTTTTTTTTGAGACAGTCTCACTCTGTCACCCAGGCTGGAGGGCAGTGGCAGGATTACGGCTCACTGCAACCTCTGCCCCATGGGTTCAAGGGATTCTCCCACCTCAGTCGTCGGAGTAGCTGGAACTGCAGGTGCCTGCCACCATGCCTGGCTAACTTTTGTGTTATTAGTAGAGACAGGGTTTCACCATGTTGACCAGGCTGGTTTAGAACTCCTGGCCTCAAATGATCCACCCACCTCAGCCTCCCAAAATGCTGGGATTACAGGCATGAGCTACTATGCCTGGCCTTGTACCAATGTTTTAAAAGCATTGAGGGGGAAAGAAATAGCTTTATTTTTAAAGAAACCCGTTCTGGAACTCTATTCTAATGATATAATCAAACAAGAGAAAATACATATGCATAGGATGCTCGCTGCAATAGTGTTTACATTAGAAAAAAACTGGAAGTGACTTAAATGGCCAACACTCTGTTTTGCTTATTAAACGATGATACCGGCTGGGTGCGGTGGCTCAAGCCTGTAATCCCAGCACTTTGGGAGGCCGAGACGGGTGGATCACGAGGTCAGGAGATAGAGACCATCCTGGCTAACCCGGTGAAACCCTGTCTCTACTAAAAAATACAAAAAAAAAAACTAGCCGGGCGAGGTGGCGGGTGCCTGTAGTCCCAGCTACTGGGGAGGCTGAGGCAGGAGAATGGCGTAAACCTGGGAGGCGGAGCTTGCAGTGAGCCGAGATCGCGCCACTGCACTCCAGCCTGGGCGACAGAGCGAGACTCCGTCTCAAAAAAAAAACAAAAAAAAAACGATGATACCTTCATACAACGGACAGTTATAAAGATTTGGAGGAGAAAGGACATAATATTTTTAATTGAAAACAACTACTGAGCAGAATTCAAAATGTCATGGGATATGCTGCAGAACTTGTCTGAATGTTTAAGGCGAAAGTCCAATATTTCAAAGAAGTTTCTGTTGCTCGCTTACATTCCAGACCCCACACACAGTCTCACGCACTACCTGTCTGGCACAGCATTCATCTTCTCTGCCTCTGGGGTTACTGGGTGGAAAAACTTAAGAAGCATTTATGCAAGTGCAAGTCTTGAGGCCTCTAACATTAAAGGTATTTACAAAGATAGATATCCACAACATGTTCCGAGTACAAAACGCAGGTTTCAAAAATATTGCCAAAAAAAGGGCGACCCACTTGGATCTCCCGTCTACGCCGTGGAAGCTTCGTCCTTTCACTCTTCACAATAAACCTTGCTACTGCTCAAAAAAAACAAAACTGCCAAAAGACTCCAAAAAACAAAAATATTGCCAAAAATGTGAACAGTGGTTATTTCAGGCCACGACACTTCAGGAGATCTTTCTCTTCTTGGTTTTGGTTTTTTTGAGACGGGGTCTTGCTCTGTTGCCCAGGCTGGAGTGCAGTGGTGCGATGTCAGCTCACCGCAACCTCCGCCTCCCAGGTTCAAGTGATTCTCCTGCCTCAGCCTCCTGAGAAGCTGGGACTACAGGTGTGCACCACCATGCCCGGCTAATATTTGTATTTTTAGTAGAAACGGTGTTTCGCCTTGTTAGCCAGGATGGCCTTGATCTCCTAACCTCGTGATCCTCCTGCCTCGGCCCCGCAAAGTGCTGGGATTACAGGCAGGAGCCACTGCACCTGGCCTCTTGGTACTTTTATGTATTATTTGAAGTTTTTATAATCTGCATACATTATGAGAAAAAAATGAAGCTATTTTCATGAGGAGTCCACCTTGATTTTACTTTCTCCTATACTGTCCTCAAATAACATTCGACCAGATTTCCTCTAACATACCTTCCTTCTTCAGGAAGAGGAGAATTTACCTGGCTGCCCAGTCCTCCGGGGAACTACTCCAGACACTCCCTGTGCAGGAAGGGCCTTCCATGAGTCTGGCAGAAACGCTAGGCAGCTCATTACTGTCCTCTTGTGGTCAGAACAGGTCAGAGCTTGATCTAGCGAAACAGCTCACCCAGTCTACTCTGAAAACCAAGGTCATCCCCAGAAGTGTGACCTCTGGCTACCCCTACGGTTAATGCGATGCGCACCAGCATCAGTAGCCCAGCACCCCGTCCCAAAACGGGCCATAATCAGGGCTTAGCAGCCTAAGTCTAAAGACTGCACACCTGTCTGAACAATGCTGTCTACTCCAAGCCAGTGACTTTCAGGAGACACTCTTTTCTGACAGCTAGAGCAAGTGACGGAGAGCTTGCCTGTCCACTAGAGAGAGCACTCATGGTCTGAACTTGGGGTTTAAGACAGCAGAGGGGCCGGGTGCGGTGGCTCAAGCCTGTAATCCCAGCACTTTGGGAGGCCGAGACGGGCGGATCACGAGGTCAGGAGATCAAGACCATCCTGGCTAACACGGTGAAACCCCGCCTCTACTAAAAAATACAAAAAACTAGCCGGGCGAGGTGGCGGGCACCTATAGCCCCAGCTACTCGGGAGGCTGAGGCAGGAGAATGGCGTGAACCCGGGAGGCGGAGCTTGCAGTGAGCTGAGATCCGGCCACTGCACTCCAGCCCAGGCGACAGAGCAAGACTCTGTCAAAAAAAAAAAAAAGAAAAGAAAAAGAAAGACAGCAGAGAAGGCAAAGTTTCAGGAAAACAACAACAATCATCCTAATCATAAAAGCCCTTGCCCTTGTATGGTTCTTTTTACTTTTCAAAGAATTTCCCAAGGCAGTTTGGCATGTCCAAAGAACTTAACACAAGGATGTTTGCTACAGCAAACGAGAATTAGGCTGGGCACCTGTAATCCCTGCATTTTGGGAGATCGAGGCAGGCACATCACCTGAGGTTGGAAGTTTGAGACCAGCCTGACCAACAGGGTAAAACTCTGTTTCTACTAAAAATACAAAAAAATGGCCAGGGGTGGTGGCTCACGCCTGTAATCCCAGCACTTTGGGAGGCCAAGGCAGGTGGATCATTTGAGGTCAGGAGTTGGAAAGCAGCCTGGCCAACATGGTGAAACCCTGTCTCTACTAAAAATACAAAAATTAGCCAGGTGTGGTGTAATCCCAGCTACTCAGGAGGCTGAAGCAAGAGGATTGCTTGAACCCAGGAGGCAGAGGTTGTAGTGAGCCGAGATCACGCCACTGCACTCCCACCTGGGTGACAGAGCAAGACTCCGTCTCAAAAAAAAAAAAAAAAAAAAATAGCTGGGTGTAGTGGCAGGCACCTGTAATCCCAGCTACTCAGGAGGCTGAGGCAAGAGAATCACTTGAACCTGGGAGGAGGAGGTTGCAGTGAGCCGAGACTGCGCCACTGCACTCCAGCCTGGGAGACAAGAGAAACTCCGTTTCAAAAAAAAAAAAAAAGGAGAGAGAGCCAATCTAAAAATCCTTCAGTAGGACAGCCATTTACTAAAATGGAATAGTATGTAACTGTTTAAAACAATGAAGTGGGCTTGTATGAGTGCAGTAAGTGCAGTAGTGTTTACAACTAATTGATCCCAACCAGTTACAGATTTCTTTATTCCTTTTCCACTCCCATGGCTTCACTTGACTTAACTAGCCTTAAAAAAAAAAAAAAAAATAGGTCGGGCACAGTGGCTCATAGCTGAAATTCCATCACTTTGGGAGCCCAGGGTGGGTGGACTGCTTGTACTCAGCAGTTTGAGACCAGCCTGGGCAATGTGGCGAAAGTTCTTCTCCACAAAAAAATACAAAAAATTAGCCAAGGTGTGGTGGTGTGCACCGGTAGTCCCAGCTACTCAGGAGGCTGAGGTGGGAGGATCGCTTAAGGTCAGGAGGTTGACGCTGCAGTGAGCTGTGATCACGCCAGGGCACTCCAGCTTGGGTGACAGAGTAACACTCCAAAAAAAAAAAAAAAAAAAAGGGCCAGGCACGGTGGCTCACGCCTGTAATCCCAGTAATCCCAGCACTTTGGGAGGCCAAGGTGGGCGGATCATGAGGTCAGAAGATGAAGACCATCTTGCCTAACAAGATGAAACCCCATCTCTACTAAAAATACAAATATTAGCCAGGCGTAGTGGCAGGCGCCTGTAGTCCCAGCTACTCAGGAGGCTGAGACAGGAGAATGGCGTGAACCTGGGAGGTGGAGCTTGCAGTGAGCCGAGATTGCGCCACTGCACTCCAGCCTGGGCAAGAGTGAGACTCCGTCTCAAAAAAAAAAAAAAAAAGAGAGGCTGGGCGTGGTGGCTCAAGCCTGTAATCCCAGCACTTTGGGAGGCCGAGACGGGCAGATCATGAGGTCAGGAGTTCGAGACCATCCTGGCTAACACGGTGAAACCCCGTCTCTACTAAAAAAAAAATACAAAAAGCTAGCTGGGTGAGGTGGCGGGTGCCTGTAGTCCCAGATACCCAGGAGGCCGAGGCAGGAGAATTGCTTGAACCTGGGAGGCAGAGGTGGCAGTGAGCCAAGATCATGCCATTGCACTCCAGCCTGGGCAACAAGAACGAAACTCCCTCTCAAAAGAAAAAAAAAAGAAAAAAAGATAAATCTATCTGGATGTGTTGGTATGGAATAATCTTCAAGATTCATTGTTAAGATTGTTTTTAAAAGAAGAAAAAAATAAGTGTTTATGTGTCTATTTAAAATAAGAATTTGTATAACTGTAGATATATGTATTTAGGTATGTATAGAATACATTGTAAGGAAACACCTCCAATAATGACTGCCTCTAAGAATGGAGGAAAGAGGGCATGGCAGTAGGAAGGAGAACTACTTCCTACTGGATATCCTCATGTACTATTAAATTCTTTATCATGCACATTATTATATTTTCAAGGTAAAATTTATTTAAAATTTAAAATGTACTTTCAAAAGACCGTGGGATATAATGGAATTAGAAAGACTTGGGTTCAAATCTAGACTCTGAGACTTACCAATTATATGACCTTAAGTAAATCACTTAACTACTTTGAACTCCAATTTTCTCATTCCTAAAATAGGATTAGTGGCCAGGTGTGGTGTAATCCCAGTACTTTGGGAGGTCGAGGCAGGTAGATCACGAGGTCAGGAGTTCGAGACCAGTCTGGCCAACATGGTGAAACCACGTCTCTACTAAAAATACAAAAATTAGCCGGACATGGCAGCACATGCCTGTAATCCCAGTTACTCGGGAGGCTGAGGCAGAAGAATTGCTTGAACCTGGGAGGCAGAGGTTGCAGTGAGCCGAGATTATGCCACTGTACTCCAGCCTGGGCGACAGAGTGAAACTCCATCTCAAAAAAAAAAAAATATATATCTATATGTAGATATATATATATGCTTAGTAACATCAACCTCACGGTACTGTGAAGATTAAAGATAAGTTTTTGGGAGCTGGGTACAGTGGCTCACACCTGTAATCCCAGCACTTTGGGAAGCTGAGGTGGGCAGATCACTTGAGGTCAGGAGGTCGACATCAGCCTGGTCAACATGGTGAAACACCATCTCTACTAAAAATACAAAAATTAGCTGGGCGTGGTGGCAGGCGCCTGTAATCCCCGCTACTCAGGAGGCTGAGACAGGAGAATCACTTGAACCTGGGAGGCAGAGGTTGCAGTGGCATCTAGATTGGAGTAAAACTGTCCGTATTTGCAGATGACATGATCTCGAATATAGAAAATCCTAAGGAGTCCACGAAATACTATTAGAACTAATAAATGAGTTTGGTGAGGTTGCAGGATACAAGATCAATACACAAAAATCAGTTGAATTTTTATACACTGACAATGAACAATCTAAAAATGAAATTGAGAAAATAATTTTTATTTACAATAGCATCAAGAAGAATAATATACTTAGGAGTAAATTTAACAAAAGAAGTATTACACAAGACTTGGACAGGCATGGTGACTCATGTCTGTAACTCCAACCCTTTGGGAGGCCGAGCTGGGCAGACCACTTGAGGCCAGGAGTTCAAGATCAGCATGGGTGATACAGTGAAACCTCGTAGCTACAAAAAAAAACTTAAAAATTAGCTGGGCGTGGGTCAGGTACAGTGGCTCATGCCTGTAATCCCAGCACTTTGGGAGGCCGAGGCAGGCGGATCACGAGGTCAGGAGATCAAGACCAGCCTGGCTAACACGGTGAAACCCCATCTCTACTAAAAATACAAAAAATTAGCCAGGCATGGTGGAGGGCACCTGTAGTCCCAGCTACTCAGGAGGCTGAGGCAGGAGAATGAAACCCGGGAGGCAGAGCTTTCAGCGAGCTTAGATTGTGCCACTGCACTCCAGCCTGGGTGACAGAGTGAGACTCTGTCTCAAAAAAAAAAAAAAAAAATTAACTGGGTACGCGCTCCTCTAGTTTCAGCTACTTGGGAGGCTGCGGCGGAGAATGGCTTGAACCTGGGAAGTTGAGGCTGCAGTGAGCCAAGATTGCACCACTGCACTCCAGCCGGGGCAACAGAGCAAGGCTCTGTCTCAAAAATAAATAAATAGATAACAAGATTCAGGCCGGACTCGGTGCCTCACTCCTATAATCCCAGCACTTTGGGAGGCCGAGGCAGGCAGATCACAAGGTCAGGAGATCGAGACCACGGTGAAACCCCTGAAATCCCATCTCTACCAAAAACACAAAAAATTAGCCGGGTGTGGGTGGCGGGTGCCTGTAGTCCCAGCTACTCAGGAGGCTGAGGCAGGAGAATGGCGTGAACCCAGGAGGCGGAGCTTGCAGTGAGCCGAGATTGCGCCACTACACTCCAGCACGGGCAACACAGTGAGACTCCGTCTCAAAAAAAAAAGCAAGATTCAGACACTGAAAACTATAAAAATGTTAAGACTTTGTGTCTGTTTTGTTTGTTTGGTTGGTTGGTTGGTTGGTTGGTTTTATAGACAGAGTCTCACTCTGTTGCCCTGGCAGGAGTGCAGTGGTGCTATCACGGCTCACTGCAGCCTCTACCTCCCAGGCTCAAGAGATTGTCCAGCCTCAGCCTTGCAAGTAACTGGGACTACAGGTGTATACGACTAATACATACCTGGCTAATTTTTTTCATTTTTTGTAGAGACAAAGTCTCACTATGTTGTCCAGGCTGGTCTTAAACTCCTGAGTTCAAATGCTCCTCTCGCTTCCACCTCCCAAAGTGCTAGGATTAGAGGCATAAGCCTCCGCTCCTGGCCTGTTGAAAGAAATTTAATAAGACCTAAATAAATGGGAAGACATCCCATGTTCCTATATTGGAATGAATAGGTGGCATTCTGGGGAGTAAGACGGCAATACTCCCCAACCTGATCTGCATTTTCAGTGAAATTCCTATCAAAATTTCAGCTGGTTTTTTTTTGTTTTTTGTATTTTGGGTTTTTTTTGCAGAAATTACTGAGCTGATCCTAAAATTCATATGGAAATGCAAGGGACACAGAATAGTCAAAATAATCTTGAAAAAAAAATAGTTGGAGGACTCACTGATTTCAAAATTTATACATAGCTGAAGTGATAAAGACAATATGGTACTGACATAAGAATAAATATTGTAGGCTGAGTATGGTGGCTCATGCCTATAATCCCAGCACTTTGGGAGGCTGAGGCAGGTGGATCACCTGAGGTCAGGAGTTCGACACCAGCCGGACCAACATGGTAAAACCCCATCTCTACTAAAAATACAAAAATTTGCCAGGTGTGGTGGCACGTGCTTGTAATCCCAGCTACTCATGAGGCTGAGGAGGGAGAATCACTTGAACCCAGGAGGTGGAGGTTGCAGTGAGCCGAGATCATACTATTGCACTCCATCCTGGGCAACAGAATAAGACTCTGTCTCAAGAAAAGAAAAAAAAAAAGAATAAATGTACAGATTAATGGAATAGAACTGAAAGTCCAGAAATAAACCCTTACATTTATGGTCAATTTTGAACAAATGTGTGAAAACAATAACTGGATGCTCGCATGCAAAAAAAAAAAAAAATTAAAATGAACCCCTATTTACACTATATACTATATAAACAATTTAATCAAAAATGTAACATAGACCTAAATGTAAGAGCTAAAAAAAAAACATAATACTCTTAGACGAAAACATAGGAATCAATCTTCACAACACTGGTTAAACAATAGTTCCTTAGATATGATACCCAAAAGCACAGACAAAACAAAACAAATAGATAAATTGGACTTTGTAAACATTAAAAACTTTTGTATTTCAAAGGACACCGTCTCTTTTTTTTTTTTTTTTTTTTTTTTTTGAGACAGAGTCTTGCTCTGTCGTCCAGGCTGGATGGAGTACAATGGTGTGATCTAGCCTCACTGCAACCTCCGCCTCCCAGGTTCAAGCAATTCTCATGCCTCAGCTTCCCAAGTAGCTGGGATTATAGGCACCCGCCACCACACCCAGCTAATTTTTGTACTTTTAGTAGAGACGGGGTTTCACCATGTTGGTCAGGTTGGTCTCGAACTCCTGACCTCAGGTGATCCACCTGCCTCAGCCTCCCACAGTGCTGGGATTACAGGCGTGAGCCAGTGTGCCCGGACCATCTCTTGTTTTTAATTTAATTTTTATTTTAAGTTCAGGGGTACATGTGCAGGTTTGTTGCATAGGTAAACTTGCATCATGGGGGTTTGTTGTACAAATTATTTCATCACCCAGGTATTAAGCCTAGTACCCATTAGTTATTTTTTCTGATCCTCTTTCTCCTCCCAACCTCCACTTTCCAATAGGCCCCAACATGTGTTGTTCCACTTTATCAGGACACTATCTCCTGATGGTGAAAAGGTAACCCACAGAATGGGAGAAAATATTTACAAATCATATATTGGATAAGGGACTTGTATTTAGAATAAATAAGAAGAACAACAAAAAAACCCCACTGCCTTGTATGCTTTAAAAGTGGATTTTATAGCATGTGAATCACATATCACTAAAGCTGTTATTTTTATTTTTATTTATTTATTAATTCTTTAGACAGAGTCTCTCTCTGTCGTCCAGGCTGGAGTGCAGTGGCACGATCTCGGCTCACTGCAAGTTCCGCCTCCTGGGTTCACGCCATTCTCCTGCCTCAGCCTCCCGAGTACCTGGGACTACAGGTGCCCATCACCATGCCCAGCTAATTATTTTGTATTTTTAATAGAGACGGAGTTTCACCGTGTTAGCTAGGATGGTCTCAATCTACTGACCTTGTGATCCACCCGCCTCGGCCTCCCAAAATGCAGGGATTATAGGCATGAGCCACTGTGCCTGGCTTTTTTTTTTTTTTTTTTTTGACACAGAGTGTCACTCTCACCTAGGCTGGAGTGCAGTGGCAGGATCTCAGCCCACTGAGGCCTCCACCTCCTGAGTTCAAGAGATCCTCCCACCTCAGCCTCCTGACTAGCTGGGCCTGCAGGCTGTGCCACCACACCTGGCTAATTTTTGTATTTTTTATAGAGATGAGGTTTCACTATGTTGCCTAGGCTGATCTCAAACTACTGAGCTCAAATGATCCACCTGCCTCCGCCTTCCAAGGTGCTGGGATTACAGGTATGAGCCACCACACCTAGCCAATAAAGCTGTTTTTGTTTGTTTGTTTTTGTTTTGTTTTGTTTTAAGAGTTGCGGATTGTTAGACGGAAAATACTCCTATCTTTCCCTTCCATGGGAAACGCATCCACAGTGTAACACTCCTGGCTTCTCTCTGCTTCCCCTGAAAGAGGCAAGTAACTGAATCCATCCATGAGTTTGTGATAAAGAACGGGTATAGGCCGGGTGCAGTGGCTCATGCCTGTAATCCCAACACTTTGGGAGGCCAAGATGGGCGGATCACCTGAGATTGGGAGTTCGAGACCAGCCTGACCCACATGGAGAAACCCCATCTGTACTAAAAATACAAAATTGGCTGGGCTTGGTGGTGCATGCCTATAACCCCAGCTACTTGGGAAGGCTGAGGCAGGAGAATCACTTGAACCTGGGAGGTGGAGGTTGTGGTGAGCCGAGATCGCGCCATTGCACTCCAGCCTGGGCAATGAGCAAAACTCCGTCTCAAAAAAATAAATAATTAATTAATTAATTAAAGAAAGAATTGGTATATGCAGGTCTGCACACTCCTCTCCTAAAGGATGCATTCTGCCTGTCTCTGTATGCCTTAAGTTCAACTTCATCGGGCACTGCCTGTGAATCCATGGTTAAGCCGATGCAATTCTGGGGTCAGTACTTGGATGCACACCTATTGTCAGACATAGGTCACTCTCTCTAATATCAGCTTTATCAATAATAAGGTTGCAATTTTGGTCTTCATATGCCTTATTTCTTTTCTTTTTTTTTTTCTGAGATGGAGTCTCGCTCTGTTGCCCAGTCTGGAGTGCAGTGGCCAGATCTCAGCTTACTGCAAGCTCCGCCTCCCGGGTTTATGCCATTCTCCTGCCTCAGCCTCCCGAGTAGCTGGGACTACAGGTGCCCGCCACCTCACCCGGCTAGTTTTTGTATTTTTAGTAGAGACGGGGTTTCACCGTGTTAGCCAGGATGGTCTCGATCTCCTGACCTCGTGATCCGCCCGTCTTGGCCTCCCAAAGTGCTGGGATTACAGGCTTGAGCCACCGCGCCAGGCCGCCTTATTTCTTAATCTTATTTCTCAAATGGTTCAGAACTTTTTCAAGCAAAGAGAGTACTATTTATAGACTGCTCTTCCAAGAACCCCCACAGCACTGAAAGCCTGATATGAGTGCCACCAAATAGCCACAGGTGTATCACAGACACACTTAGTTTGGAGAGGTAGCATGGAGCAATTAAATGAGTCAACAGACCTCATTTCTTCTTCTAAATTCATTTATTCATACATTTATTCAACAAATATGAATCAAGCACCAAGGATGTGCCAGTCATTGTTAAAGGAGCTGGAGATTCAGCCATGAAGAAAACTGATCAAAATCCGCCATAGCGGGGCATACATTTTAGTGGGACTGACAATAAGCCAGGATATATGGTAATTTAGGAGGTAATACATCCTAAGGAGAAATAAATAGCACAGGGAAGGAAAATAGGAAACATCAGTGGAGGGTGTGAAATGTTAGGTAAGGTGTCCAGGAAAAGCCTCATTAAGAAGACAGCATTAAAGACCTGAAAGAAATTGAAGCAATCAATGGATATTTGGAAATAAAAAATTCCAGGCCAAATAAGTGCCACATGTAAAGGCTCTGAAGTGAGAGTGTGTGGTCTGAAGAAAAGTTTGTGTAGCAGAGTAATGGCAGGTGGAGAGACTAGAAAATGAGGGAAGAGATGTCTCAAGAAGCCAGCTTAGTCTGGGCACAGTGGCTCATGCCTGTAATCCCCGCACTTTGGGAGGCCGAGGTGGGTGGATCACTTGAGGTCAGGAGTTCAAGACCAGCCTGGCCAACAAGATGAAACCCCGTCTCTACTAAAAATATAAAAATTGGCTGGGTGTGGTGGCATGCACCTGTAGTCCCAGCTAGTCAGGAGGCTGAGGCAGGAGAATCACTTGAACCCGGGAGGTGGAGTTCGCAGTAAGCTGAGATCACGCCACTGCACTCCAGCCTGGGTGACAGAGGGAGACTCTATCTCAAAAAAGAAGAAGACATCGCTCAGCTGGGCACAGTGGCTCATACCTGTAATCCCAGCACTTTGGGAGCCCAAGGTGAGAGGATCACTTGAGCCCAGGGATTCAACACCACCCTAGGTAACATAGCGCAGCCTTGTTTCTACAAACACATTAAAAAAATTAGCTTGATGGCACGCATCTGTTTTCCCAGGAGGCTGAGGTGGGAGACTTGTTTGAGCCTAGCCAGTCTAGACTGCAGTGAGCTGTGATTGCACCACTGCACCCCAACCTGGGTGACAGAGTGAGACTCCATCTCAAAAAAAAAGCCAGTTCAGATAACGCTTTGTAGCTCAGGGTAAGCACTTTGACTTTTACTCATCCATTTACCCACTGCAGTGCTCAGGCAGAAGGGTGGCATATCTGAATCTGTTGAGAGCACATTAGGGGAAGTAAAGGCAGAAACCTGAAGAGCAGCCAGGAGGTTGTTGGCGGCTTAGGCCAGAATGGGAACAGTGGAGAGAGTTGGAAGGGGTCAATTCTAGAGATGTTTTGAAGGTAGACCTCACTAAGTGTGTTGATGCATTGAAGCTAAGGTGTATGACAAAGAGAAGATAAGGATAACTTAAGATTTTTGACCTGAGCAATTGAAAGATGCAGTGGCAATTAACTGAACAGTTTAGGGGTCAAGGGAGCGGATACCAGGAACTTGGTCCTGGACATGTTAAGTTTGAGGTGCCCATTGGACATTTAAGAGGATGTGTCAAATAGGCAGTTGGTCGTATAAGTCTCGAGTTTAAGAGAGAGGTCCAACCTGCTTTTTAGCTTACCATTTAGCCACTTGCTAGCCCCATGACCTTATACCAGTCATACTTCCCTCTTATATTAAGCAGAAAGAAAAACAGTAGCTATGATACAAGGTTGTTGTGAGGATTAAACTTGATGATTAGTTAAGTCAGTGGTTTACCGGAGGCTCTGAAAAAATTATGACTATTACTAAGTTCAATTAAACATACAGGCCGGGCTGGATGGCTGATGCCTGTAATCCCAGCACTTTGAGAAGCCGAGGCAGGGGGGTAACTTGAGGCCAGGGGTTTGAGACCAGCCTGGCCAACATGGCAAAACTCCGTCTCCACTAAAAATACAAAAACTACCCAGGTGTGGTGGCACGCACCTGTAATCCCAGCTACTCAGGAAAGTGAGGCACAAGAATCGCGTGAACCTGGGAGGTGGGAGGTTGCAGTAAGTCAGGACTGCGCTACTGCACTCCAGCCTGGGTGATACAGAGAGACTCTGTCTCAAAAACAAAAAACAAAACCAAAAAAACAAAAAACAAAAAACCATACAGGCTGGGTGCAGTGTATAATCCCAGCACACTTTGGTAAGCTGAAATGGGAGGATTGCTTGAGCCCAGGAGTTTGAGACCAACCTGGGCAACATAGTGAGACCTTGTCTCTACAAAAAATTGTCCGGGCACAGTGGCTCACGTCTGTAATCCCAACACTCTGCGAGGCCAAGGCGGGTGGATCACGAGGTCAGGAGTTCAAGACCAGCTTGACCAACATGGTGAAACCTCATCTCTTCTAAAAATACAAAAATTAGCAGGGTATGGTGGTGTGTGCCTATAATCCCAGCTACTCAGGAGGCTGAGGCAGAAGAGTTGCTTGAACCCGGGAGGCAGAAGTTGCAGTGAGCCGAGATCATGCCATTGCCCTCCAGCCTGGGCGACTGAGAGAGACTCCATCTAAAAAACAACAAATTTTTTTTTAATTATCTGAGCATGGTGGTGCATGCTTGTAATCCCAGTTATTTGGGAGGCTGAGGTGGGAGGATTGCTTGAGCCCAGAAGGTGGAGTTTGCAGTGAGCTGAGATCACGGCACTGAACTTCAGTCTGGGCGACAGAGACTCTGTCTCTCAAACAAAATAAAACAAAATGTGCATTTGGTTGCTGGAAACCCGAAAATGAAAGATTCTGTACCTACCCTCACTCCTAATGCAGAAAACTTAGTCAAAGCTTTCAACAAACTCTCAGGTAACAGCAACAATTTGGGAGAATCAGTAGGTCTTGATATCCGATTGGACAATAAAGGAAGAGTCAAAGACAATGGACAGTTGGTCTCAGTATGGAAACCATCCAGGAGATTAGGAGACAAACCAGAAGGTGTATCTGGTCCTCAGGCCAGCTTGCCAGGCAACACTGGACTCATGACCCTTCCATGCCCTGGCCGCTGCTAGCCTCTCACTTCCCTAGTAGGGTGAATCCTAGTGCCCTGGAGATGTTTTTGTTTTTGTTTTTGTTTTTGTTTTCTCCGAGACAGAGTCTCACTCTGTCGCCCAGGCTAGAGGGCAGCGGTGCGATCTCAGAACACTGCAACCTCCGCCTCCCAGGTTCAAGCAGTTCTTCTGCCTCAGCCTCCCAAGTAGCTGGGACTACAAGCGCCCGCCACCACACCGGGCTAATTTTTTGTATTTTTAGTTGAGATGGGGTTTCACCGTTTCACCATGTTGTCTAGGATGGTCTCACTCTCCTGACCTCGTGATCTGCCCGCTTCAGCCTCCCAAAGTACTGGGATTACAGACGTGAGCCACCGCACCTGGCTGAGATGTTTTTAAAATGTCCAAAGTTGCTCAGGGGTAAAACACCTGATGCTGTGATAATCACATCACCTCCCCAGGCCCGTTTTCCCACCTGCTTTCCTCTCACTGAGCCCTTTCTCCCCATAAGGACCTCTCCAGGCACAAGGGCCATGACCCTGATTCTTCTCAGCTTCTAGGCAGCAGGAGAAACAGCTCAGGGACCCTGTGCAACACTGAACAATGAAAACTCTGAAAAAATGCTGGAACCAACATGAAGAGAAAAGTCAGGCAGCATAAAAGGACAGAAGCTACCACTGAGTTCCTACTGGGTGAGGGTCTGTGCTAGATGTTTTCAAGACTGAGAAATTATTGCAAGATTTAAACATGTGTCCACACAACATTTGGCTCAGGGGCTGGCACACAGTGTGTGCACAAAGAGTACAATAAATTTTTCCTGTACTATTTGTATTATATCTCTTTTAACCCTCACAACACCCTGCAAGCTAGGCTCCAACTGAGAAGCAGTTTGGTAGAGAGGTATGTGTTCTTCTGTTAAACAAATCTGGGTTCAAATTCTAACTTTGCCATGTCTAGGTTTTTGTGGCCCTGAGAAAACCTCATGTCTTGTCTTGTCTTATCTTTTTTCTTTTCTTTTCTTCACAGTCATGCTGTCTCACCAGGCTGGAGTGCGGTGGCGCCATCTCAGCTCACTGCAACCTCTGACTCCCTGGTTCAAGTGATTCTCCTGCCTCAGCCTCCCAGGTAGCTGGGATCACAGGCACGCACCACCACACCCAGCTAATTTTTGTATTTTTAGTAGAGATGGGGTTTCACCATGTTGGCCAGGCTGGTCTCGAACTCCTGATATCAGGTGATCCGCCCACCTCGGCCTCCCAAAGTGCCAGGATTACAGGCATGAGCCACCGCGCCTGGCCCACTTTACTTTTCTGAGTCTTGGTTTGCACATCTATAAAGAGGGGGAAACAATGATAGCGACCAAACAAAGATTCATCTAAAACCCTCAGTGTAGGTCCTGGCGCATAGTAACTGCTCAATAATCATTATTCTTAGTATTGGAAGAAAGAACACAGAAGTTCCAGAGGTTAGGTCGTTTATCCAAGTTCACACAGCCAAGTAGAATACACTCATGGAAGCCAGGCTCGGTGGCTCACGCCTGTAATCCCAGCACTTTGGGAAGCTGAGGTGGCGGATCACTTGAGGTCAGGAGTTTGAGACCAGCCTGGCCAACATGGTGAAACATCATCTCTACAAAAAATACAAAAATTAGCTGGATGTGGTGGCAGGCACCTGTAGTACCAGCTTCTTGGGAGACTGAGGCATGAGAATTGCTTGAACCTGGGAGATACAGGTTGCAGTGAGCCAAGATTACGCCACTGTACTCCAGGCTGGGCAACAGAATGAGACTTTGTCTTAAAAAAAAAAAAAAAAAAAAAAAAACAGATTCATGGTTTGGGCCTACTCAGCATCTGCGCCTTTCCTTCTGGTGAGAAAACCTTGACTTTTGGGAATTGCCTGCCCCTACTATCAGGCCTGTTGACTTAGGTGGGGTTAACACACCTCTTCAAAGCTCTAGAGGCGAGACGTGACCGACATCTGGCCAATGACGTGTTCCATCCCTCTGGTCACAGTGACTGGTTTGAGGGTGGCCTTATGACTCATGCCAAGTCCACGAGAACACTGAAACTTTGTCAGATCCATTGGGATGGAGATGAACCTTTCTTTTTTGTTTGTTGTTGTTGTTGTTGTTGGGGGGAGTTGTTTGGTTGTCTGTTTGCTTTTTCTTTCTTTTTAAGGCGGAGTTACCCAGGCTTAAGTGCAGTGGTGTGATCTCAGCTCACTGCAACCTCTGCCTCCCAGGTGCAAGCGATTCTCCTGCCTCAGCCTCCTGAGCAGCTGGGACTACATGCACCCACCACCGCGCCCAGCTAATTTTTGTATTTTTAGTAGAGATGAGGTTTCACCATGTTGGCAGGCTGGGCTCGAACTCCTGACCTCAGGTAATCCACCCATCTCGGCCTCCAAAGTGCTGGGATTACAGGTGTGAGCCACCGCACCTGACCATCTCTGTTTGCTTTTTGAGACAGGGTCTCCCTCTGTCACCCAGGCTGGAATGCAGTGGTGCAATCACATCTCACTGCTGCCTCAACCTCCCAGGCTCAGGTGATCCTCCCACCTCAGCTTCTCGAGTAGCTGGAACTACAAACATGTGCCATTACACCTGGCTAACTTTTGTATTTATTGTAGAGATGGGTTTTCGCCATGTTGCCCGGGCTGATCTCGAGCTCCAGTACTCAAGCAATCCACCCACCTCGGCCTCCCAAAGTGCTAGAATTACAGGTGTGAGCCATTGCACCCAGCCTGAAATGAACCTTTCTTTGGACTTGACATTGGGAGGATATAAACTTGGAGTTGCTGGAAGTTGCTAGTTAGAGTGAGTGCCCGAATGCAAAGCACACCCAGAGGAACTAGAGCTGAAGGAGAGAAAGAGACTGAAGCTGCCAACTCTAAGTAAGCTCTTGCCTAAACTCTTGAACAAACATGTCTAATGTCTGTACATCAAGTTTTGAGTACATGAAGCAATAACAAGGCAGTAATTCTCTCTCTCTTTCCCTTAAGACAACGAAAAGAATCCTTATTTGGCAAATGTATCAGTCAGGGTCCCAAGTGAAAACAGATGACACACTAAAATTAGAATAATTTGAAGAGGGTTTATTTATGACGGTATGAGTGGGTGCAGAGAAACCATAGGGATAGCACAGTGACCCGGGGCTAGCAACACTTGAGGAACTGCCACCACCCTTAGGCCTGAAGGGACAGGGGAGACTGTTTCCTGAGGGAGGGAATTTTGGAAAAGAGGCCTCCTTAAGAAGAGCTGTGACTGCCCATCAACGGTACCTTGTCAACCTGTGGAGGGAGCAAGGGAATAACTACCCAACTTCTCTCCCTTCTGGCCCCTCAGCCCCAGGGTCCCCAGTGGCTGAGCCCAAGAAGGAGCTGGAAGGCAAAGGAGGCTGCTGATGTGTCCAGATAAGGCAGACACAGAACAGGACAGAGAAGAGTAAAGCATGAGTCTGGAGGGGCAGATAGGAGATGGCTGGCTCTCCCACAAAGCAGCACAGCCTGGTCTGACTCTCTCTCCTACAGCCCCGTGATGGCTGGTGACAATTTGGAATCTCAGGCCAGAGGGGTTTTCTTGTTTTGTTTGTTTACTGTTTGCTTGTTTTTGATACGGGGTCTCACTGTCGCCAGGCTGGAGTGCAGTGGCGCAATCTCGGCACACTGCAACCTCCGCCTCTCAGGTTCAAGCGATTCTTCCGCCTCAGCCTCCCGAGTAGCTGGGACTACAGGCATGCGTTACCACGCCCAGCTAATGTTTATATTTTTAGTAGAGACAGGGTTTCACCATGTTGGCCAGGATGGTCTCGAACTCCTGACCTTGTGATCCGCCCGCCTCGGCCTCCCAAAGTGCTGGGATTACAGGCGTGAGGCACTGTGCCTGACCTGTTTGTTTTTTTTTTAAAGGGACAGAGTCAGGGCTGGGCACTGTGGCTCACGCCTGTAATCCCAGCACCTTGGGAGGCTGAGGCAGGTGGATCACTTGAGGTCAGGAATTTGAGACCAGCCTGGGCAACATGGTGAAACCCCATCTCTACTAAAAATATATATATATTATATATATATATCTATAAATATATATATACACACACACACAGACATACACTTATAAGCTGGTGGCGCATGCCTGTAATCCCAGCTACTCCAGGTGGCTGAAGGTTGAACCTGGTAAGTGGAGGTTGTAGTGAGCTGAGATTGCACCACTGCATTCCAGCCTAGGTGACAGAGCGAGACTGTCACTAAATAAATTAATTGATAAACAAACAAACAAAGGAACGGGGTCTTGCTTTGTTGTCCAGGCTGGTCTTGAACTCCTAGACTCAAATGATCCTCCCACCTCAACCTCCCAAAGTGCTGGGATTACAGGCATGAGTCACTGAGCCTGGCCAGATCAGAGTTCTAAAACTCTCATCGTTCCCTTTGGTCTTTTCTATATATCCGTGTCCCTCCTTCCCTAGAGAAGACCCTATAGGAGGTTGAAATTCTGAGAATCTGGGAAGAATCCACTGACCAGCCCAGCTTACCTTGTAGTAGAAGCCTCTAGCTCAGCCTCCCAGTGACCAGAATCCTGGGCCAACCCTCAGGCCTCGTCCTGCCAGCTCCCTTGCCCCGCAGACATCTCTCTGCTTGCCACTGTGGCCCCAGTCACCACGAGACAGCAGCTCTGTGACTTTCCTTTCTCTCCGTAGGAGATGTCTGTTTCCTTCTGTAGCCAAGCCGGAGAAGGTTCTGGGATTCTCCACTACTGGCAGAAGCCCAAAAGTGCCCTGAGGATGGGGCTGAGTTGCATCCAAGTATCTCATTTTGGTCACACAGACACCTGTTCCCTCTTTTTTTTCTTCCTAAGACACTCACCCTAATCTTCTTTGCCAAAATGAGTTCCTCCCCGCTTTCAAATCCAGTTTAAACCTTAAAGTCTTTCAGTTTCAACATCAGAGGACATACAATTTTAAAAATTTTAAAAATAAAAAAACCTGGCCAGGCGCAGTGGCTCACGCCTGTAATCCCAGCACTTTGGGAGGCCAAGGCGGGCGGATCACGAGGTCAGGAGATCGAGACCATCCTGGCTAACACAGTGAAATCCCATCTCTATTAAAAATATAAAAAATTAGCCGGGCGTGGTGGCAGACACCTGTAGTCCCAGCTACTCGGGAGGCTGAGGCAAGAGAATGGCATGAACCTGGGAGGCAGAGCTTGCAGGGAGACGAGATCACGCCACTGCACTCCACCCTGGGTGAGAGTGAGACTCCATCTCAAAATAAATAAATAAATAAATTTTAAAAATAAAAATAAAACAACCTTAGAATTTCCTCAGAAAGCCTTCCTCATCAGTTCTCCCGACTCCACTCTTGCTATTATGACGATTATTATCAGAAGGACTTCTGCACATGAATACCTAATAATAGCAACTAACATGTACTAAGATGTACTAAGTGCTATCAGCCCATTGCTGAGCTATTTGCTGTACAGAAACCATCTCATTTAATCCTCACAGCCACCTTGTAAGGTATGTGCTACTGATATATAGAATATGTTGTGATTGGTAGCCCTGGACTGTACCATGAGGCCACCTTAGGAGCAATTATTTCATCCATTTCTATGGGAAAAAATGAGGCTCAGAAAGGATAAATTACTAACTTAAGTTCACACAAGCAAGCAAAAGGCAGAGATGAAACCTAAACCCAGGTATGACCAACCCCAAAGTCTATGTTCTCTCTTTTTTTTTTTTTTTGAGACAGAGTCTTGCTCCATTGCCCGGGCTGGAGTGCAGTGGCGCAATATTGGCTGACTGCAACCTCCGCCTCCCAGGTTCAAGTAATTCTCTTGCCTCAGCTTCCCAAGCAACTGGGACTACAGGTGCCCATCACCATGCCCAGATAATTTTTGTATTTTTAGTAGAGACGGGGTTTCACCATGTTGGTCAGGCTAGTCTCGAACTCCTGACCTCAGGTGATCTACCCACCTTGGCCTCCCAAAGTCCTGGGATTACAGGCAAAAGCCACCTCGCCTGGCCAAAGTCTATATTCTTAAGATTGCAATATTTTACTGAGTCCCAGGTATGTGCAGTTCCAGAGTTAGGTAGTAGCTGGAGGAGTTTCTGAATTTTCTCTGTAACATGGTTATATATGTGCTAGAATCGCAGTAAATGAACTTAATATGCAAATGAAATAAATACTCTGTACACTGTAAACAATGTTATCTCTCAAGTTTTTGCAGCAAACACCACCATTATCCCTTTGTAGTTAAGCCCACTTGGCTACCACTCTTGCTCTCAAACCCCCATGAGATGCCACACACTTGAAAAGGGTTTCATCAGAGACGTCAGTGTAAGATTAAGAACACACAACAGATGAAACAGAGAAAACAAGGGAACTCACTAGCAGTTATGGGTAAGACGCTCAGGCTATTAGCCTGTTGCACTCCCCATTGCCAGCAAAGCCATCTTTAGTCACTTGGAAACCTAGCCTTGCTTTCACTTCCTTTGTGAAATGTCCCAGGTAGTATTTTCCCCACAGTGTAAACAAGTCTTTTTACATTAATCAACGCATTTAATTCTCACAAAAACACTATAAAGTAAGTACTGTTATCATCTCCATTTTACAGATGACGTAACTGAGGCACAGAGAGTCTAAGTAGTTTGTTCAAAGTCACATGAGACATATGGTAGTGCTAGATTCAAACCCTTGAGTTACTGCAGCATTTGTGCTCTCAAAAACTACTACTCAGTCTGGGCACAGTAGCTCACGGCTATAAACCCAGCACTTTGGGAGGCTGAGGCAGGCGGATCACCTGAGGTCAGCAGTTCGAGACCAGCATGGCCAACATGGCAAAATCCTGTCTCTACTAAAAATAGAAAAAAAAAAAAAAATTAGCTGGGCATGGTGGTGCATGCCTATAATTCCAGCTACTCAGGAGGCTGAGACAGGAGAATCTCTTGGCCTGGGAGGCAGAGGTTGTAGTGAGGTGAGATCACACCACTGCATTCCAGCCTGGGCGACAAAGTGAGACTCCGTGTCAAAAAAATTTAAAAAAATTAAAAAAAATAAAAAACATACACACACACACACAAACTCCTACTACTCTGTAGTTTGACAACAGAGCTAAATGAAGATAATTAGAAAATCCGCTGTTGCACCAGAATTGCAAAAGGGCTGTGGAGATATGCTTTTTTGTAGAATCTATGTGCTCTAGTAATGTGGAAGGGAGATCTCCCACCTAAAATGTGTGGTGAGGGAGGCCTGTGTCACTCCCCAGACCAGAATTCCCGGGCTCCAGGCTTTCATCTTAGCCCTGTAGTAACCCCCCCAGAAAAAGAATGCTTCTTT
This sequence comes from Piliocolobus tephrosceles, assembly GCF_002776525.5. Taxonomy (NCBI): domain Eukaryota; kingdom Metazoa; phylum Chordata; class Mammalia; order Primates; family Cercopithecidae; genus Piliocolobus; species Piliocolobus tephrosceles. The sequence goes on along the minus strand of NC_045434.1, from coordinate 190,750,883 downwards.
CCCATTTGTTCCAACAAAAATCCTAAGATTGCTCTGATCAACTACCTTGGTTCTGTGCTTAACATTGACCCAGTTACGGAACTAAAAGATGGAATATGCTGGCTTGTCGGGCCTGGGTGATATGCACACCTTTCTCTGCAGCCACACCCAAACACATGGAGCAAGAATGGAGAGATGGCTCCTAGCAAAAACGAGAGTACTGAGAAGAGGGGAAAGAATGCTGAGCAAGCAAAACAACAGATGATCCAGGGATTCAGGCATTGACACTGGTAATTACAAGCCAGTGTGATAAATGACTTGACAGGAAGGAACTGGCACTGGAAGACAGCAGAGGAAACACCTAAACTAGAGGAAGTGACATGTAAGTTGAGACCCAAGGAGGAGGTATCCAGGGCAAGGAGGGTGTGGGGTTGGGAAAGGAAACACGCTGTGCACATTTTTTCCTTCTTTCTTTCCCTTCCTTCCTTCCTTCCTTCCTTTTTTAGAGACAGAGTCTCACTCTGTCGCCCAGGCTGGTGTGCAATGGCATGATCTCGGCTCACTGCAACCTTTGCCTCCCAGGTTCAAGGGATTCTCCTGCCTCAGCCTCCCAAGGAGCCAGGATTACAGGCGCCTGCCACCACCTGCGCCTAATTTTTGTATTTTTAGTAGAGACAGGGTTTCACCGTGTTGTCCAGGCTAGTCTCGAACTCCTAACCTCCAGTGATCCACCTGCCTCAGCCTCCCAAAGTGCTGAGATTACAGGTGTAAGCCACCACACCCAGCCACATTTCTTGAAATGTGTGAGATTGGGGCCTAAACATTCACAGATGGGCCAGTCTGGGTGCCTTGAAGTGGGCCTGAGCAGAAAGGAAGGAAAATGGATTGGGGGCTGAAGAGGAGATGAAGCTGTCAGTTTGGATACTGATCCTGAGGGGCACATGGGTCATCCTGTTAGATATGTCAAAGAGACAGCTGAATATGTGGGTATGGCTTTTGGGAGCAGGATCTCTGGACAGAGATTTGGGTGTGATCAGCACAAGGATGACCATTGAATGACCATCAGTTGAGGTCACCAAATGGTTACTGAGTATAGGAGAGACATCCTTGGGTGAGGGGACCAAGGGGGAACAGACTCTTCAACAAAGACATCCAGGTGGCCAAATAGCACAAGAAACAAGCATGTAAAAACATTATTACTGGCCGAGCTTGATGGTTCATGCCTGTAATTCCAGCACTTTGGGAGGCTGAGGCGGGCAGATCACTTGAGGCCAGGAGTTCAAGACCAGCCTGGGCAACATAGCCCAACCTCATCTCTACAAAAAATTTAAAAATTAGCCAGGTGTGTTGGCATGCACTTGTAGTGCTAGCTACTCAGGGGGCTGAGGCAGGAGGATCGCTTGAGCCTGGGAGGTTGAGGCTACAATGAGCCATGATCATGCCACTGCACCCCAACCTGGGCAACAGAACGAGACCCTGTCTCAAAACAAAAAACATTATTACTTATTACTATGTGGGTAGACACATTAAAACAGTGAGATACCACTATGCACCTATCAGAATGGCTAAAATTTGAAATTAAAAGGACTGACAATATCAACAACTGGACTTCTCATATGCCACTGAAAGGAGTGTAAACTGGTATAACCACTTTGGAAAACTGGCAATATTTACTGAAACTAAACATACGTACCCCCTCTGACCTAGAAGTTTCACTCAAATATATGTAACCAAGAAAAATAAATAGTTGAGTCTACCAAAAAGGCGTATGTAAAAGAATGTTTATAACAGCATCATTCAGAATTGCAAAAAGCTAGAAACAACCCAAATGTCTCCATTGTTATATGTTCGTTTGACAGAATACTACACCACATACATAAAAAACTAAGTACTAAGTACTAACATGGATGAATTTTATAGCTATGATGTTGAGTGAAAGAAGCCAGAACAAAAATAATGTACACCATGCAATTCCATTTAGAAAAATCTCAAAAACAGGTATAGTTAGTTAATGGTAATGGAGGTCAGAAATAGTGGTTTCTATTGTGAGAGGGGGTATGTCTGAAAGGGGGCCAAGAGAACCTTCTGGGGTCCTGGAAATAATCCATATCTTGATCTGGTTGATGGTTATACAGTGTATACATGTATAAAACTTCAAGTTGGGTGTGGTGGTATGTGCCTGCAGTCCCAGCTACTCAGGAGGCTGAGGAAAGAGGATTGCTTGACCCAAGGAGTTTGAGGCTACAGTGAGCTATGACTGCACCTGTGAATAGCCACTATACTCCAGCCTGGGTAACACAGCAAGACCCTGTCTCTAAAAACTAAAAAAAAACCAACAACTTTTTTTTTAATTAAAAAAGTCAGAAAGTAGGCCGGGCGTGGTGGGTCAGGTCTGTAATCCTAGCACTTTAGGAGGCCAAGGCGGGCAGACTGCCTGAGGTCAGGAATCCGAGACCAGCCTGGCCAACACAGTGAAACCCCGTCTCCACTAAAAATACAAAAAATAGCCAGGTGTGGTGGCAAGTGCCTGTTAATACCAGCTACTTGGGAGGCTGAGGCAGGAGAATCACTTGAACCTGGGAGGTGGAGGCTGCAGTGAGCCGAGATCACGCCATTGCACTCCAGCCTGGGCGACAAGAGCAACACTTCATCTCAAAAAAAAAAAAAAAAAATCAGAAAGTATTCATCCAGTTGTTCATTTAAGGTTTGTGCACATTACCATATCTGTTTTATACCTAAAGGTGGGGGTGAGGGAAAGTTTATCCCCTCTTCCCGAAGCTAAAAGTACCAAAGTTAGCACTGATTCAGGGACTGTGGATGTTTTACAATTCGTGATATGATGTGACAGTCTCATGAGGCCCATCTTGATAGTGAAGTTCCCCAGGGCAAAAGCCTCTCTTGTGATTGTCTTCTCTACTGTTCCAAAGCATCTATATTGGGGCTCAGATCACAGCAGGCCCACAATATCTATGACTCAGTATCTGCTCGGAACAGCACACCCAGCCCTTCCATGTTCAACTCAACACTCACTTCCTGAGTGTCTGCTCTATGCCAGGCCTTGTGCTGAGAGCTAGGTGTACACACACAGGTAAGAGACCATCCCTACACTTGAAAAGCAGCCAAGCAAGAGGTGGGTACCCCGGGATGAAGGACCAGGACCTTACAGCTGCCAACCCATCCACCAGCACATGTAAAATAATATTAGTAACAAATAACCACCATTTATGAACTGCCAGGTGCTTTATGGTGTAACAGAATTTTTTTCTTAATTGCTATTTTAAACCACAACTGTTTGCAGCTACTTTTGTCTAGTAGGGGAGTGGCACAATTTTTCTCTGGGTAGAGGGTTCTTTGGGAAAATACTTAATAAGTTGCTTTGGCATGAAGAATGAAGCTCTCCAGGGCTAGTGCAAGACAAAGACAGCTGAACTGCTTTGCAAATTAGAGTGAGAAAATGTGGCAGCAGAGAGAGCGAGGGGGGCCTGAACGCGGAAGGAAGGGAGACATTAGGAGGTATAGTTAGAGAGATCTATTCTGCTTTTGTTTTCCCAGGCTCAGTGCTTTAGAGAACCATCCCTTTGCCTTGCTAATCTTACTTATTCTTCAGGTTTTACCCTTCAAAAATCACTTCCTCATACCACACAGCCACCAAAAAGAATGAAGTAAAGCTCTCTGTACTGACATGGAAAGAAATGCCCTGACTATATTGTGAAGTGGAGGCAGGGGAAGTCACCAGCTGGATAGGTGCATAGTAACAACCTGTTTTTAAAGAGGAGGGTCCTGTATATGTACTTGCACTTGGATACATTTGGAAAGTCCCCCAGAAAAGTACATAACACTCTGTTAACAGCTGTTACCACCAGGGAGGATGGTGGGGAGTAATTTGGAGCTTCTGTTTTCCATTTTTATCCTTTATCTTTAAATATTTTACCATGAGATTTTATCTCTATTTCTCTATTTTATTTATTTGTTTTTGAGACAGAATCTTGCTCTGTTACCCAGGCTGGAGTGCAGTGGCACGAACACAGCTCACTGCAGCCTCAACCTCCTGGGCTGTAAGTGATCCTCCTGCCTCAGCCTCCCAAGTAACTGGAACCACAGGTGTACCACACCATGCCCAAATCATTTTTTTAAAACTTTTTTTTGTAGAGACTAGCCACTACACTACAAAGCGCTGGGATTACAGACATAAGCCACCTTACCCAGCCTGAGACTTAAAAACGGAGTAGGCTTGGTGCAGTAGCTCACGCCTGAAATTCCAGCACTTTGGGAGGCAAGGCGGGGGGACTGCTTGAGACCAAGACCAGCCTGGGCAACACGGTGAGACCCTTGTCTCTCCGAAAAATTTAAAAATTAGCCAGGCATGGTGGAGCATATCTGTAGTCCCAAATACTCTACAGGATGTGGCAGGAGGCTCACTTACAGCCCAGGAGGTCAAAGCTGCAGTGAGCCCTGTTCATGCTATTGCACTTCAGTCTGGTCAACAAAGCAAGATCCTTTTTCTAAAAAAAGAAAGAGAGAGAGAGAGAAAGAGAAAGAAAGAAAGAAAGAAAGAAAGAAAGAAAGAAAGAAAGAAAGGAAGGAAGGAAGGAAGGAAGGAAGGAAGGAAGGAAGGAAGGAAGGAAGGAAGGAAGGAAGAAAGGAAGAAAGGAAGAGGCTGGATGTGGTTGGTCACTCATACCTGTAATCCCAGCACCTTGGGAAGCTAAGAAGAGAGGATTGCTTGAGCCCAGGAGTTCAAGACTAGCATGGGCAACACAGTGAAACCTCATCTCTATGACAATACATTTAAAAATTAAGAAAAAGAAAACAACCCAAAACCTAATCTTCTATTGTAGGTCAGGTCCCCGTGGTATCCTGCCATCCTCCTTTGTGACATTCAGTACCTTTGGAATAGCCTGCCTGTTGACTTCCCCACCCCTCCACCTCCTGCACCCACCCTATTCCCCTTGGCTTCGAGACTACAGGGACCAGGAACGCCTAGCAAAGTGCTTGGTTTAGCAGTTGACCAAATGAATGAGTTCTCCAACCTTCCAATGACTTCTCTCTTGCCTGGGTTTTTAATCTTCCAGAGAAAGGAGAGAACAGCTCAGCCCCATCTGTGTGTGCCGCCCAGGCCTGGCTCACACTGTTCCTGCACATTCCCCACTCAGGGCAGGGTAAAGATGCCCTCTTTCTTGTCCTGGAGAGAGATGTAAAAGCAGTCGCTCCTGCTGTCTTCACTGCCTCAGCCCTGGGGGACACCAAAATGCCTGAGACCACAACAACGTGTGAGAGGTGCGAACAGGTGGCAAAGCCAATTACAGGAACAGGCCCGGGCATTCTGGCTGACCTTGGCAGAGGCTTCCCTTCCATCTTCCTTTTCTTTCTAGTAGCTGGGGGAGGAGGGAATGAAGCCCTAATTGCTTTCACCTTGAGAAAAATCTGCTGCTGACCATGTGCAGAGAGAATCATTCTGTCATACAGCAGGGGGGTGGAAATTAGATCAGATCGGGAAGGCTGGCGTTTCCCCTGAGGCTCTCGACTAAGGAGAAGAGAGGCGCTTGGCCTAACGCCCCTCCTCACTCTGCCCTACCAGTCACATAGTGTTAGCTGAGCTCTTCTCTTACTTCTGCCCAGAACCCCACAGGGAACTCCCCATGCCTGTTCCCTTCCCACCCAGGCTGCTGTGACTAACGTGTGCCTTCACTAGGTCTTGCCCAGGCCACAACTCAGGCCGCTGGGTGAGAACTAGAGCTATTCTCACAGGCCCCCAACTGCCAGGCAGATGCCTCTGTCGACCCAGCCAGCCTGTCCCTACCGAGTTCAGACAGGAAGGCGAGGCCGGCCCCTGGGACTACCAGGGAGAGACATCGGCCAGCCACATGTGCCCGATTCTGCCCAGACACTTCTTTTTTTTTTTTTTTTTTTTTGAGACGGAGTCTTGCTCTGTCGCCCAGGCTGGAGTACAGTGGCGTGATCTCGGCTCACTACAAGCTCCGCCTCCCGGGTTCATGCCATTCTCCTGCCTCAGCCTCCCGAGTGCCTGGGACTACAGGCGCCCGCCATCTCGCCCGGCTAGTTTTTTGTATTTTTAGTAGAGACAGGGTTTCACCGTGTAGACCAGGATGGTCTCGATCTCCTGACCTCGTGATCCACCCGTCTTGGCCTCCCAAAGTGCTGGGATTACAGGCTTGAGCCACCGTGCCCGGCCTCTGCCCAGACACTTCTAACAATTGAGGCAGTGGGTGAACTCGCATGCTTTCTCCATCACTGATGAAAAGCAAGTTCAAAAGCCACATACTGTCCTCAAGCCCTGGGGGAAGCCAGGACCCTGACAAAGAGGAGGCATTGTAACTCGATAGAGCAGTCTTGAGTGATACTGATGCAGTAGAGTCAACTACCACATGCTCCGCATTGGAGCCACCAAGAATCACCCAGAGCACATGTGATACTGACGTTAAGCAATTAATGGCACACAAAGCTTCAGAGCACTAGCTGGTCACCTACTGGATCCCCAGTAGAAATTTCCTGTAAGAAATTCTGGGGAGGGCCAAGGCGCAGTGGCTCACACCTGTAATCCCAGTGCTTTGGCAGGCTAAGGCGGGGGAATCACTTTTGACCAGGAGTTTGAGACCAGTCTGGGTAACAAAGTAAGACCCCATCTCTACAAAAAAAAAAATAGCCAGGTGTGGGGGCACATGCCTGTGGTCCCAGCTACTTGGGGGCCGAGGTGAGAGGATAGCTTGAGCCCAGGAGGTCAAGGCTGTGGTAAGCTGTGATCACACCACTGCACTCCAGCCTGGAGCAAGCAAGAATTTCATTCTAAAAAAAAAAAAAAAAATTATAAGGAGGCAATAGAAACCCATAGCTTCATACATAGCCCACTGCAACAAGTTTCTGGCTGTGTAACTTCAATGGTGTCACTTCAATTTTCTCATCTGCAAAATGAGATTAATAATACCTACCTCAAAGGACTGCCATGAGAATGAAATTAGTATATGTAAACTATTTAGTGCAGCATGGTGCCCGGGAAGTGCTCACTAAATGGTCACTGTCCATACTATTATTGTTATTTTCTATTTTATTATTATTTTTTTATCTATTTGTTTTTGAGACAGAGTCTCGCCCTCTCACCCTGGTTGGCGTGCAGTGGTGCAATCTCAGCTCACTGCAAGCTCCACCAACTGGGTTCACACCATTCTCCTGCCTCAGCCTCCAGAGCAGCTGGGACTACAGGCGCCCACCACCATGCCCGGCTAAATTTTTTTTTTTTTTTTTTTTGTATTTTTGGTAGAGACAGGTTTTCACCGTGTTAGCCAGGATGGTCTCAATCTCCTGACCTCATTATCCACCCTCAGCCTCCCAAAGTGCTGGGATTAGAGGCTTGAGCCACCACGCCC
>NC_045434.1:190685872-190743422 GCF_002776525.5 Piliocolobus tephrosceles | reverse complement strand
TTTTTTTTTTTTTTTTTTTTGAGACGGAGTCTCGCTTTGTCACCAGGTTGGAGTGCAGTGGGCCGATGTCAGCTCACTGTAACCTCTGCCTCCCTGGTTCAAGCGATTTTCCTGCCTCAGCCTCCCAAGTAGCTGAAATTATAGGCGCACGCCACCACACCCAGCTAATATTTGTATTTTTAGTAGAGACGGAGTTTCACCATGTTGGTCAGGATGGTCTCGATCTCCTGACCTTGTGATCCTCCTGCCTCAGCCTCCCAAAGTGCTGGGATTACAGGCGTGAGCCACCACGCCCCACCCATATTATTATTATAGAGCTACCAGTACACACTGCAGTATGGACACTGCAGAGAGATGGAGTGTGGTGGGGACTTTAGGACCATGCAGACATGGTGTGAAATCCTGTGTTCATTATTTCTGCCTTATGTGACCTTAGGAGAGTTAATTAATTTCTTTTGGTTTCAGTTTCCCTCTGTAGAAAGGTATCGATAACAACTACCTTGTCAACAGGATAAAGTCCAGTTATTACCAGGGCCCAAGCATGCAGAAGCCACTCAGGAAATATTAGCTGCTGTCGGTACCGAATCATCACCTTCTTTCTGGCATCCTTCACCTTTTTCGTTTGGTAGTTTTTACAGAGACATGACAGTCTGCTTAAAGTGATTTACTGTGGAGGAGCATATTGATTTTTTTTCAAAGCCAGTGGTCTCTTTCCTGTCCTTATTCTTCTTGTCATCTCTACTGTTTGACCCTGGTGGCCACCTCTGAGACCTCCTCCCCCTTGGTGATCTTGACTCCAATACCCCAATCTTTGCTTCTCTCTCTCTCCTCCCTTCTTCACAGTATCTTCAACCTCCCTGGCTTATTCCACAGTCCTGTGGCCCCCAAATTCTACCTGTTCTCCCCAAAAGAAAGACTATGTGGTCACCAAAACCAAGCTCAGCCTGCCATTCCTCCTGATCTCATTGTCCTGGCCACCCCAACATAAAATCCCAGATACTTTTCTTTTTACTTTCCTCTCTTTCTGAATCTAGTCAATTGCCCTTCTGTTTTTTCCTTCAAAATACATTTTTCATGTCCATCTCCTTCTTTTCCATTTTCCCTCTTGCCAATGTCAACTCAGGCCTGATCTAGTTTAAACGTCCAATTCCCATCCATTCTGAATATCGCAACCTTCCCAAAAATATCACTTGAAGCTTACCATCAGCTATTCTTTTTCTACCACCCTTTCATCTCTATTCAAAATCCTATTAAGGGTTTTTCTTTCCTATAGTAGATTCAACAGCATTCAAGGCCTTCCATACCTAGATTTTCTAGAGTTGGCTTTCCATCAGGCCCCAGTCCAGACCCTCCATTCTGTACATCCCTTATCCACCATGTCCATCTCCTCTCCTTCGCATTTGTATCCTCCTCTGCTTGGAGTTTCTTCCCTCCATTTCCTCTCCTATTCAAATTTCCATCCTTCATCCTTCAAGGCCTGGCTCAAAACTCAACTCCTTCCTGAAGCCTTCCCTGACCACTCTGGTCAACAGTGATCACTTCCTCTGAGTTCCCTTTCATGGTGTTGGGGGTGTAGGGGTGGTGGTGGTGAAGAGCTGACTGTCTGAGGAACTCGTCAGTGCCTGCTGGATCACCTGCCTGTGCCTTCAATGTATACCTGAAGGCAGAGATGGTCTCTCCCACATCCTCCTGGATGACACAGCACAGTGGTTTCGAGTTGAACAGACTTGTGTTCAAATCTTAATCTGTCACTTTCCCACTGGTTGTAAGACCTCAGCAAGCAACCCACCTTCTCCAAGTCTCATTTTTCTCATCCAAAATATAGGAGTCATAAAGGCCTTATACTGTGGTGAAGATTAAATGATAATGTAAGCAAACAACATGGCACAATGCTTGGCATACAACCTAGAAAGGTAGGAATTATTACAGGTCCTGGCACCCTGCAGTCTAAACATTATTCTTGCAGCCTTGCTCATTTGCATAGCCAAATAGTAATTTATATAGACTGTGATATTTCACTATAGGTATATCTGCTTCCCAAACCACTTGCTTTTTCCAACTTTCCATTTTTATAAATGCTACCACTGTTCCAAGGCTCCCGGGATCAAACCTTGGCAATGTACTCAGCTTTTTCTGCTCTTTCATGGGCCAAACTCATTGGCACTTAATCATGAGCTGTCTCTAACTGTTCTGAGATGTCTTAACTCCCCATTGGGACTGTGCATGTTTTGAGAGCAGGAACTATGACCTACACTGCCTTGGTATCTGTTACACTGGCATAGAGCAGGGACTCAATACAGATTTGTTTTCTAAAAAAAAATTCTATCAACAAACTACAGAGGCAGCCGTGAAGGAGGTATGACAGCAATCTAAAAACAGAATAAGATATTCTGTAATTATGTTTTATCCTCTCCTCTTTCTCTAATTCATATTCCTCCTACTCATTCGTTTTTTTTGTTTGTCTTTTTTTTTTAGGCAGTGTTTCACTCCTGTCGTCCAGGCTTGGAGTGCAATGGTATGAACTCGGCTCACTGCAACCTCTGCCTCTCAGCTCAAGCGATTCTCCTGCCTCCGCCTCCTGAGTAGCTGGGACTCCAGGTGCATGCCACCATGCCCAGCTAATTTTTGTATTTTTTATAGAGATGGGGTTTCACCATGTTGGCCAGGCTGGTCTCAGAACTCCTAGGCTCAAGCAATCAGCCCGCCTTAGCCTCCCAAAGTGCTGGGATTACAGGTATGAGCCACAGCGCCCAACAATTCCTCCTACTCGTTCTTTTTCTTTTTTCTTTTTTTTAGACAGTCTCGCCCAGGCTGGAGTGCAGTAACACAATCTCAGCTCACTGCATGCAACCTCTGCCTCCTGGGTTCAAGTGATTCTCCTGCCTCAGCCTCCCAAGTAGCTGGGATTACAGGCAGCCACCACCACACTCGGCAAATTTTGTATTTTTAGTAAAGATGGAGTTTCACTATCTTAGCCAGGCTGGTCTTGAACTCCTGACCTCAGGTGATCCACCCCGCCCCCAGCCTCCCAAAGTGCTGGGATTACAGGCATGAGCCACCGCACCTGGCACAATTAATTTATTTTTAATAATAAACTCAAATTTATTTCAGTAATTTTGCAATTCACCATTAAATGATTGATCTATCATTCAGGGTCTTAGCAAGAAATTGAACTAAACTCAGATAATTCAAGAAACTTTAATGAAGGGAATATTCAAGAGATATGGGTAGAGTTATGGGAGCCAAAATGGGAGGTTGAGGCAGCCACAGGCTAGCAATAGCAGGAAGCCACCACGACTGCACTTGCTTAAAAAGGCAAGAGGAGGAAATGCAGTTTCCTTGAACCCAATGGCACGCCAAGCCATGGAAGAGGGGCCACAGGCAGGAGCTATTATGTTGGAAGGAAGTAATCATTGCCAGAAAAAATTTAAAATGTGGCTGGGTGTGGTGGCTCACATCTGTAATCCTAGCCTTTGGGAGGCCAAGGCAGGTGGATCACCTGAAGTCAAGAGTTCGAGACCAGCCTGGCCAACATGGCAAAACCCCGTCTCTACTAAAAATATAAAAATTAGCTGGGCGAGGTGGTACGCCCAGGTACCTGTAGTACCTGTAGTACCACTACAGGTGGTACCTGTAGTCCTAGCTACTCAGGAGGCTGAGGCAGAAGAATCGCTTGAACCCGGAAGTGGAGGTTGCAGGGAGCTGAGATTGCACCACTGCACTTCAGCCTGGGCAACAGAGCAAGACTCCATCTCAAAAAAAAAAAAAAAAAAGCATCCACTGTAGCTACAGACCCTGTCACAGTGAGATGGTCATGAGGCTGAGCTGGTCCTCAGAGCTGCCTTCTTCCGCTCTCTAGTCCATGTTCCCCTCACCCTTTGCCAACATGTTGGCCAGAGGAAATTCTTTACTCAGTGGAATGAACCAAACCTTCATTTCCACAGGATTCAAGCCATAAGTGGTCCTGTCTTTATTGCTTTGCTATAGTTTTACATTGATAATTATTCGGTATGGGAGTACTAAGACCCTAGTGAATCCACTGGGAATAAACACAAGTATTCTTTCCCCTGTTGGTAGCAGCAACCTAATTTCCATGCAGGATTAATCACCCTAGTCAATAGTATAAACTCCTTATCTGCCAGTGGTTCAGTAGTATGAAGAGTCCAAAATGACCACTGGAAAGTCTCAGCTTCCAAATTAATAGAACCAATGTAATGTCTGTGTTCCCTGGAGGAAGCGTTCCTCCCTTGGGAAACAGGACTTCCAAACCTACTGAACCCAGAGTTACAGGGACAAAAAGAAAAAAAAAAATCTGAGTTATTAAGTAGAAATGTGAGAAAGATCAGTTCCACTCCTACCCTGAATACAGACGGCACTGTATACTGGTGACTTGTTTAAGGCATATGCCACGTCCTTTGACATCACCACAAAACTTGTTTTTCTTTTTTGTTTTCTTTTTGTGGAAACAGGGTCTCACTATGTTGCCCAGGCTGTTCTCAAATTCCTAGCCTCCAGCTATCTTCCTGCCTTTGCCTCCCTAAGTGTTGGGATTACAGGTGTGAGCCATCATGCCCAACTGACATCACCTCAACTTTCAGGTTGCTGTCTCCTTGATGGCATTCCCAGGAATCAGCTGGCTGTGACTTCCTAAGCCATTCCTACACTATCCAGAGTTCTTAAGGTGTGACATCTGAATTGGAAATTTTCGCTGGTGATTTTACCACCTCTCTATGAAAGTGTTCAAGGGATATTCTGGTTATTTGAGAACATTTTATATTCTCATCACCAAAAACAAAACCAAGAAAACCACAATCACCCTTATTTTGTAATTTTCTTTTTACGTTATACAGAGCAGACCCCTACCTCAGATACTTGGGTTTTGCCATGCAATTGGTGCCTAATTATCGCTCATATCCCTGCTCTCATGGCTTCACCCCACACAGAGGAGAGTATGTCCGCTAGGCCTATTTCAGCATTTTTCACAGAGATGTTTTAAATTTGCTCAATTGCAAATGACAATGTGGTAATTATTTCTGTGGCATTCATAAACTGTGATACGCTCTGTAACACATCAACAAAGTGTCAAGTGGGTTTTGTGTTGGTCAAGAAAAAAAGATAATGAGGCCGGTGCAGTGGCTATCGCCTACGCATTTTGGGAGGCCAAGGTGGGCAGATCACTTGAGGCCAGGAGTTCGAGACCAGCCTAGCCAACACAGAGAAACCCCATCTCTACTAAAAATACAAAAAATTGGCCAGGTGTGGTGGCACATGCCTGTAGACCCAGTGAGGCGTGAGAATCACTTGAACCCGGGAGGTGGAGGTTGCAGAGAGCCAAGTTCATGCCACTGCACTCCAGCCTGGGTGACAGAGTGACTCTGCCCTGCCCTGCTTCCCCTGACAAAAAAGAAAAGAAAAAAGGACAATGGCCCCTAATGCTTCCCATTTCATAACTTGATCTGATATCTATGATTAAACTGAGTAGCAGTGTGTGATGAAAGAAAGAGTCTGACTTCATGTTCAAAATTCTGGGAGAAACACCCTCATTATAGTAATCAACCTCATGCATTTAAATAAGTGTTTCGTAGAGCAAATCTCCACAATTATTTGGGAGCTATGAGCTTGGACTTTGAAATCAGACAGCCCTGGATTTCAAGCTTTAGTTCACCACGTATGTGACGTGCGCGGATTATTTAACCTTTTTGAGCCTCAGTTTCTTCTTCTCTATAAAGTGGGTGTAACTAATGTCCTTTCTCCCAGACTTAAAGGCTTACAAAGAGACTGGCATATACTAAATTATTTAAAAAATATTAGCAATTGTGGTTTCTAATAGTTATTACTCACTAGGCATTATAGATACTGGGTTCTAAGATGAATGAAAGATTTCAGAAGTCTCTGCTTATAACGGAAATTTATCAAGAGGAAAAGACTCCAACTTAAGTTTCCTTTAGGTCATTTTTTAGAAGGTTGGATCATTTCCCTTCCCCCACAAAAAAAAAAAAAAAACACACACTTGATAAACTTTCAGAAAGAAAGCACAAATGCTTAATTTAAATTTTATCATAGATATTTAAAATAAAAATAGTTTTAGAATAAATTTTTCACTTAGGTCAACATGATACAAAGAAACTCTGTTTTAATGAGTTGTAAGTTTATCTTGTAGGACACTGAAACCACTGTATAATCACTGAAGTCAGTATCGGTAAACCACATTTTACAGAACTAGGGGCCAGAATTTGCCAGTTTTAAGGGTTTATGATTAAATGTTTGTCTTTAAATCCCTAAGTAAGTCACACCTATGATATAATGCTTAAAATATTTGGGCTCTCAGCTGGGCACAGTAGCTCACACCTGAAATCCCAGCACTCTGGGAGGCCAAGGCAGGTGGATCACTTGAGATCAGAAGCTCGAGACCAGCCTGGCCAACGTGATGAAACCCTATCTCTACTAAAAATACAAAAATTAGCCAGACACGGTGGTGCACACCTGTAGTCCTAGCTACTCAGTAGGCTGAGGCAGGAGAATTGCTTGAACCTGGGAGGCAGAGGTTGCAGTGAGTCTAGATCATGCCACTGCACTCCAGCTTGAACAATAGAGCGGGACTCCATCTCAAAAAAAAAAAAAAAAAAAAAAAACTGGGCTCTTGAGTTAGACTACCTGAATTCAAATCCGCAGTAACCTTGTGAGTGACTTAACCTCCTTGTGCTTTTATTTTCTTTGCTGTAAAATGGGAATAAGAGTACCAGCTTCAGAGGACTGTTGTAAGAATTAAATAACTAAACACATATAGATGTTGGCTATCATTATTTCTTATTCCTGTGATTCCAAGTTCCCAGTAAGTAAATGTAATGTGAAGAGAAGTAGGATCAGCCTATCCTGTCAAAAGAAGTATCTCAAGCTGGACGCAGTGGCTCACACCTATAATCCCAGCACTTCAAGAGGCTGAGGTGGGAGGATCGCTTGAGCCCACTAGTTTGAGACCAGCTTGGGCAACTTGGCGAAACCCAGTCTCTACAAAAAATACAAAACTTAGCTGGGCATGGTGGCAGGTGCCTATAGTTGTAGCTATTCAGAGGGGCTGAGCTGGGAGGATCACTTGAGCCCAGGATGTCAAGGCTGCCGTGAACCAAGATTGCACTACTGCACTCCAGCCTGGGGGACAGAGTGAGACCCCATCTCAAAAACAAGAAAAAAAAAGTATTTTAGAGTCAAAAGTGCCCTAGAGAGCTTGGCACAGATAGTGAACTGCTATCCCAAGAAATGCAGACCAATCATGTTGATAAGGTATCCATTTTATACACATCCCCCTAGAGCTTAGGGACAAGCCTAGTGAGTCAGCGTATTGGGTCACACAATCAACTGACTAGTCCCAAGTTTTGAAAAATTAGATTTTCCAAAAGTTCATTTAAAAAAACTTAAAGAAAGGCCAGGCTCGGTGGCTCACGCCTGTAATCCCAGCACTTTGGAGGCCGAGGCAGGCGGATCACAAGGTCAGGAGATCAAGACCATCCTGGCTAACACGGTGAAATCCCGTCTCTACTAAAAATACAAAAATTAGCCAGGCATGGTAGCAGGTGCCTGTAGTCCTAGCTACTCAGGAGGCTGAGCCAGGAGAATGGCGTGAATCCGGGAGGCAGAGCTTGCAGTGAGCCGAGATCACACCACTGCACTCCAGCCTGGGCAACAGAGCGAGACCCCATCTCAAAAAAAAAAAAAAAAAAAAAAAAGTTAAAGTAGGCCTCAAGTCTCTTTACTACACTCTATTCCTGGGCTGTGGCCTCACTGATGATAGCATGTAAGTGGTCTCAGGCAGTTTTCCAGGTAGTCCTGTTCCAACACTCAGAGACTAAAAACATATTGATTTTTCCCTCCTTTGTTCCTTTTCACCTAGGTAGGAAGTGAGTACGGTGGCTCACACCTAAAATCCCAGCACTCTGGGAGGCCAAGGCAGGTGGATCATTTGAGGTCAGGAGTTTGAGACCAGTCTGGCCAACATGGTGAAACCCCATCTCTACTAAAAATACAAAAATTAGCCAGACATGGTGGTGCACATCTGTAGTCCTAGCTACTCAGTAGGACCAATATGCTCTCCTTTCTATCAACACTGAGTGTAGTATCAGGTTCAAAGTTTCAGCTCAGCAGTTGATTGTTAAGACTAACTTGAGATTGGCCGGGCGCGGTGGCTCAAGCCTGTAATCCCAGCACTTTGGGAGGCCGAGACGGGCGGATCACGAGGTCAGGAGATCAAGACCATCCTGGCTAACACAGTGAAACCCCGTCTCTACTAAAAAATACAAAAAACTAGCCGGGCGAGGTGGCGGGCGCCTGTAGTCCCAGCTACTCGGGAGGCTGAGGCAGGAGAATGGCGTAAACCCGGGAGGCGGAGCTTGCAGTGAGCTGAGATCCGGCCACTGCACTCCAGCCTGGGCCACACAGTGAGACTCCGTCTCAAAAAAAAAAAAAAAAAAAAAAAAGACTAACTTGAGATTAGGGAGAAAGGCAGGTGAGAGTTGGGCAGGCCCAACCATGAACCATGTCATTCCGCTGCTGAGAAACCTTTGAATGCCTTTCCTATGCAAACTTAAGAGGCTTATAAGAATTAAATAGGCCAGGAACAGTGGATGGCCAGGTGCAGTGGCTCACGCCTGTAATCCCAGCATTTTAGGAGGCTGAGGCAGGCAGATCACCTGAGATCAGGAGTCCGAGACCAGCCTGGCCAACATGGCAAAACCCTGTCTCTACTAAAAATATAAAACTTAGCTGGGCGTGGTGGTGGGTGCCTGTAATCTCAGCTATTTGGGAGGCTGAGGCAGAAGAATCACTTGAACCCAGGAGGTGGAGGTTGCAGGGAGCCGAGATCACGCCATTGCACTCCAGCCTGGATGACAAGAGCTAAACTCTGTCTCAAAAAATAAAAAATAATAAAATAAACTTAGACTGATCTCTTTTTTAACAGGATATAAACCTCTAAGATCCAGCCAGGCTGAACTACAGGTAGGTCCTCAAACAACCAAGTTCTCTCTCCCCTCTACACCCTCTCATGCGCCTCGGATGCGCTTCTCCAGTCCTTTACCTGACTAACACCTGAGGTCCATTAAGTTCAGCCTAGATGACACCTCCTCCAGGAAGCATTCCTTAACCTGAGACTGGGTTAGGTGATCCTCCTCTGTACTCCTATAACACCTTGTATTTAACCTTATTCTTATAATTTTACCCACACTGATCTGCAATTGCCAACGTACTTATCTGTGTTACCCCCTCCCCGTCATCAGTATCCTGAGGATAGGAACCCACATCTTACTCACCATCATATTCTTAGCCTCTAGCATACTTCTGGCACATAGTAAATGCTCAATAAGTAAATACTTGTTGCATATTTACTGTAGTAGTCTCCTAATTGGTCCTCATGCTTTCATTTTTCTCCCAATTTCTACACAACAGCCAGAGAAAGCTCAGCACATCTTACATGGCCATGCAGCATTCTGACCCTACCTACCTCACCCACCTCACTTCTACTTGCTTATGCTCACTGACTTCTCCAGCCATATGGCCTTTCTTTTTTTCTTAGATTCACTCAACCAGTACCTGCCTCAGGGCAGCTGCACTTGCTGCACCTTTTGTCCAGAAAGCTCTTCCCCTAGTACATGCCATGGCTGGCTTCTTCTCCCCCATCAGGAACCCCTGAGAGAGACCTTCCCAGACCATCCTGCTTTTAAAGTAGCAACCCCATCCCTTCTCAGTCACACTACCACAGTATCTTATTATTTTTTTTTTTTTGAAATGGAGTCTTGTTCTGTCTCCCAAGCTGGAGTGCAGTGGCTCGATCTCAGCTCACAGCAACCTCGCCTCCCAGGTTCAAGCAATTTTCCTGTCTCAGCCTCCCGAGGAGCCGGGATTATAGGCACACACCACCGCACCTGGCTAAATTTTGTATTTGCAGTAGAGATGGAGTTTCACTATGTTGGCCAGGCTGGTCTCGAACTCCTGACCTTGGGTGATCTGCCTGCCTCAGTCTCCCAAAGTGCTGGGATTATAGGCATGGGCCACTATGCCCGGCCATTTTATCATCTTTCTAGAAATTATTTCTACCCTGTGTACTTGGTGTTTATCTGTCTCCCCTATGCAGAAAGCACAAAAGCAGGAACCCTGTCTATCTTGTTTACTGCTTACCCCACACCCAGTACAATGGCTGGCATCTATTAGGTAGATATGTAATAAATATTCATTGGATGAATGAATGCATGCATGCCTCATGAATGGAACAAATGCTGCCCTTGAAATAGTCACATTTGGCGCTGTGTCTATCCTTGCTCTGACAGTGCCATATTGCTCAAAGGTATTTTGGGACCTCATCTTTTAGAACTGACTTCAGGATCACTTCAAAAGTTACACAAGCTCTTAGACAAGATGGCATGAAGAAAAAAAGTTACAGAAAAAAATCAGATTCACAGCTGGGAATGGTGGCTCACATCTGTAATCCCAGCACTTTGGGAGACTGAGGCAGAGGGTTGCTTGAGCCCAGGAGTTAAAGATCAGCCTGGTCACGGCAGTGAAACCTCATCTCTACAAAAGAAACAAATTTAAATTAACTGGGCATGATGGTACGTGCCTGTTGTCCCAGCTACCGGGGAGGCTGAAGCAGGAGGATTGCTTGAGCTCAGGAGTTCGAGGCTGTGAGCCATGATTGCGCCACTGTACTCCAGCCCGGGCAACAGAGTGAGACCTTGTCTCAAAAATAAAAAATAAATAAAATGTGTCACCTGTGTCAATATTCTGAAGAATACATTTTAGGCTCTAAAGGGAATTTGCAAAGAGAAATTCAGGCACCTCTCATTCTGATGTGTAGGTTCTCCAGTGTTATGTTACTTCTAAAAGATCATCTTGTTTTACAGTGAAACTTTTTAATTTTTTTTCCGAAACAGTCTTGCTCTGTTGCCCAGGCTGGAGTGTAGTGGTGTGATCTTGGCTCACTGCAACTGCCGCCTCCTGGGCTTAATTGATTCCCCTGCCCTGGCCTCCCTAGTTGCTGGGATTACAGGTGCACGCCACCATGCCCGACTAATTTTTGTATTTTTAGTAGAGACGGCGTTTCATCATGTTGTTCAGGCTGGTCTCGAACTCTTGACCTCAGGTGATCTGCCTGCCTTGGCCTCCCAAAGTGCTGGGATTACAGGCGTGAGCCACCATGCCTGGCCCACAGTGAAACTTTATACACTAAGACAACAGTGTTTTCACTTTTGGACTGCTTTCTCATTTTAGTGATTTTTGAAACAGTTCCATTGTGAATAATTCAATTTCTAGAAAAAAAAAAAAAACACAATGGTATTTAGGTTAGAAGGCATGTCAGGGTCTAAATAATTGCTTCCTTCTCTCCTACAAGAATCACTCCAGGCTGATAACTTTGCTATTCCTCAAGCATCTCACAGATTCTCACCAGTTTGTGCCCCTCTTTCTGTTCTTTCCTCTGACAGAATAGACCTTCTATCTTTTACCCCAATCCCTAGCAAAATTGTATTCTTCCTTCTAAGGCCCTGCTCAAATATCTGCCTTCCAGAATTCCCACCCCATGTAAACTTCCTTCAGAATTAATTCCATTATTTGCTGGGTATGGTGGCTCACGCCTGTAATTCCTACACTTTGAGAGGCCAAAGCGGGTGGATCACTTGAGGTCAGGAGTTCAAGACGAGCCTGGCCAACATGGCAAAACCTTGTCTCTCCCAAAAATACAAAACTTAGCCAGGCGTGGTGGCGCACGCCTGTAATCCCAGCTACTTGGGTGACTGAGGCATAACAATCACCTGAACCTGGGAAGTTAAGGTTGCGGTGAGCTGAGATTATACCACTGCACTCCAGCCTAGGCAACACAGCGAGACTGTCTCAAAAAAAAAAAAAAAGAAAAAGAATTAATTCTATCATCCCCTTACTTCCCACACCACCTAGTATAAGCGCCATGAGGCCATGAGGGCAGGTGCAATGTCTGTCTTCTTCATGACTATGTCCCCAGGACTGAGCACAGTGTCTAGCACATGGTACATGTTCAAAATATATTTGTTGAATGAATGAATGCATCTCCATTCTATTATGTTGCATATATTATTTAGGTTGTTTGTTTGTTTTTTGAGACAGAGTCTCACTCTGTCACCCAGGCTGGAGTGCAGTGGTACGATCTCAGCTCACTGCAACCTCCAGGTCCCAGTTTCAAGCAATTCTCCTGTCTCAGCCTCCTGAGTAGCTGGGACTACAGGTGCCTGCCACCACGCCCAGCTGATTTTTGTATTTTTAGTAGAGACGGGGTTTCACCATATTGGTCAGGCTGGTCTTGAACTCCTGACCTCAGGTGATCCACCCACCTCGGCCTCCCAAAGTGCTGGGATTACAGGTGTGAACCACCGCACCCAGCCTATTATTTAGTTCTTTAAATGTCTTCCTTTCCCTCAAGACTGCCAATTTCTTCTATAGTGAGGTCCACAGCTTTATTCATCTTTTATCTCTCTGAGGCATAAAGAGGACAGAGGTGAGCCTCGGCCCAGAAGGTGGCATTTATTTTGCTAAAATTCCAAAGCTTGCTCTCAGATCAACTAGCATCACAGTGAATTCCTTTGCTTTTATATTATCTTTGAGCCCAAACTAAGCTTCTGACGTGAAAGGGTGGCCCTAAGTTCTGAAAATTATCTGCCTCCCCAACCCCAGGCCTGAGCCTAACTGAGCCCAAATGTAGTGTCCCTTGGGTCTACATATCTCCTAATTGAGGGTGAACTCCCTTCTCTCCCTGGGCTCCTCTGACTGCCATTGCAGTCTTGTCTCCCATTCCACCACCGGAATCATCTAGGACAGGATCACTATCTCAATCAAACGCTTAAAGAGGCAGGCTGGTAGCATAAACACCTGGGAAGTTAGAGGTACTGCCATCTAAAGGCAGAAGCTGGTTATTGCTTGGAGGAGTATGAGCCCAGAGCTCCGGTACGTCCCTAGAACATCTGATGTTTCAAGAAAAACTAGAAATCCAGAACTTTAAAAAAAAATGTGAAATCTCCCAATGTTTAAGTATTGGCAACTAATTCAATTTTTTCAATTAGGTAGGCCTAATTTTATTTTATTTTTTGAGACGGAGTCTCACTGTGTCACCCAGGCTGGAGTGCAGTGGCACAATCTTGGCTCACTGCAACCTCTGCCTCCCAGGTTCAAGCAATTCTCTGCCTCAGCCTCCCAAGTAGCTGGCATTACAGGTGCCTGCCACCATGCCCAGCTAATTTTTGTATTTTTAGTAGAGATGGGGTTTCACCATCTTGGCCAGGCTGGTCTTGAACTCCTGACCTTGTGATCTACCCACCTCAGCCTCCCAAAGTGCTGGATTACAGGCGTGAGCCACTGCACCCAGCCTAGATAGGCCTAATTTTAAAACATATGCACAGGCTAAATCTAACCTGTGAGCCGTGGTGTTCTTCACTCCTTTCAGCCTCTGACCACGTGATCTCACTGTTCTCCACTGGCACTCTATTTCCTTATCTGAGCATCAAGATTCAGACTATCTTTTGGCCTTATCTCCTGCCATCTTCCATGAGCCCCGCCCGACTCACCCAAATCTAGATCATATACTGCAACTTGCCATTCCAGGGACCCACACCAAGTTTTGTAATGTTTTGTTGTCTGCACGTGCTGTTCCGATTGATATTCATTGAGTCAACAAATATTTACTGATTAGCCAATCCAGCCCAGCACTGTGCTGGGGACATAACCTTAAACACCATAAACAAAGTTCCTGCTCTCATAGAGCTTACATTTGAGTTGTAGAGGTGGAGGTTACTCAAATAATCACAAAGAGGTAAATTCTTGTTGGTATTTTTTTTTTTTTTTTTTTTTTTTTGAGATGGGGTCTCACTCTGTCACCCAGGATGGAGTACAACGGCATGATCTCGGCTCACTGCAACCTCTACCTCCTGGACTCAAGCAATCCTCCCACCTCAGCAAGTAGCTGGTACCACAGGCTCACATCACTACGCCCAGAGAATTTTTTTGTTTGTTTGTTTTGTTTTGGTAGAGACAGGGTTTCGCCATGTTGCCCAGGCTGGTCTTGAACTCCTGAGCTCAAGTGATCCACCCAGTTTTGCCTCCCAAAATGCTGGGATTACAGGCATGAGCCACCACATCCAGTCCCAAAGAGGTAAATTTAAAAGATGCTGTTTTAGGAAAGAGCCATGAAAGCAGGTAACAAAGGGAACTAAGCTGACCTGCACTAGGGCGCCTGGACACCTTCCCTGAAGAAGCAGCAATTGACTAAATCTGAAGAATATATAGGAATTACAGTAGCTAAAAAAAAGAAGAGGAGCTAAAGAAAGAAAAGACGAGGGACTAGACTGGAGTAAGGGGGACAGTGATTGGAGTTTTAGGCTAAGGAACCAGAATGGGTGTGGTTGAGAGGAAGCAGGAGTCTGGCTTATTTGAGGAACTGAAAAAGGCCAGGGCTGCTAAGCACAGGAACCAGGCATGAGAATGGCATGAGATGAGGTACAAAAGCCAGGTGTAGCTGGGCACAGTGGCACCTGTAGTCTCAGCTATTTGGGAGGCTGAGGAAGGAGGATCATTTGAGGCCAGGAGTTGGAGGCTTCAGTGAGCTATGATGGCACCACTGCATTCCAGCCTGGGCAACACAGTGAGACCCAATCTCTATAAAAAAAGAAAAGAGGCCGGGCGTGATGGCTCATGCCTGTAATCCCAGCACTTTGGGAGGCTGAGGCGGACGGATCACCTGAGGTCGGGAGTTCAAGACCAGCCTGACCAACATGGAGAAACCCTGTCTTTACTAAAAATGCAAAATTGGCCGGACATGGTCACACATGTCTATAATCCCAGCTACTAGGGAGGCTGAGGCAGGGGAATCGCTTGAATCTGGGAGGCGGAGGTTGTGGTGAGCCGAGATTGTGCCATTGCACTCCAGCCTGGGCAACAAGAGTAAACTCTATCTCAAAAAAAGAGAAGAGAAGAGAAGACAGAAGAAAAGAAAAAAAAAAGAAAAGTCAGCCATGCAGGTAGGGGCAGGTCAAACATGTTAACAGGACTCGGGTCTTTATCCTAAAGGCAATAGGAAAAATATTATTCTGGCTTCTGAGTTGAAAATAGAAAAGGAGAAAAGGAGTGGAAGTAGGGGACCAGGTCAGAGGTGGCAGAAGTTCAAGAGAGGCATTATGGCACTTCAGATGGAGGCAGAGGCAGGAGAGACAGAGAAATGTGGATGGGATTTTCAGTATTTATGAGGTAAGCAACAAAGGACTTAAGAATGGTTTGTATGTGGTGGGGGTAGAGCGATGAGGCAGAGGAGGGAAGTTAGAACAAGTCTCAGATATCCAGCATGTGTAGTGAGTTAGGGATGCTGTTCCCTAAGATACAGATACTGAGGAGGAGCAGGTCAGTGGCGAAGGCAAAGGGTAGAGTGTGAGTTTGTTTATTTATTTATGTATTTTGAGACAGTCTTTCTCTGTCGCCCAGGCTGGAGCGCAGTGGCGCGATTTCGGCTCACTGTAACCTCTGCCTCCCAGGTTCAAGCGATTCTCCTGACTCAGCATCCTGAGTAGCTGGGATTAAAGGCAGGTGCCACTACACCTGGCTGACTTTTGTATTTTTAGTAGAGATGGGGTTTTGCTATGTTGGCCAGGCTCATCTCAAACTCCTGACCTCAGCTGATCCACCCGCCTCACCCTCCCAAAGTGCTGAGATCACAGGCATGAGCCACTGTGCCCAGCCTATTTACTTATTCATTTTTGAAATAGAGTTTTGTTCTTGTTGCCCAGGCTGGACTGCAATGATGCGATCTTGGCTCACTGCAACCTCCACCTCCCAGGTTCAAGCAATTCTCCTGCCTCAGCCTCCCAAAGAGCTGGGATTACAGGTGCCCGCCACCATGCCTAGGTAATTTTTATTTATTATTATTATTTACTATTTATTTATTATTATTATTATTATTTTAAATGGAGTCTCATTCTGTTGCCCAGGCTGGAGTGCAATGATGCAATCTCGGCTCACTGCAACTTCCACCTCTTGGGTTCAAGCGATTCTCCTGCCTTAGCCTCCCGAGTAACTGGGACTACTGGCGCCCACCACCACACCTGGCTAATTTTTGTATTTTTAGTAGATATGGGGTTTCAACATGTTGGCCAGGCTGGTCTAAAAACTCCTGACCTCAGGCGATCTGCCTGCCTTGGCCTCCCAAAGTGCTGGGATTGCAGACGTGACCCACTGCACCTGGCAAGCAGCTCACTTTCTGGTTAGCAGGACAGGCAGAAAAAAAAAAAAAAAAAAGACGATTATAATCCAAACATCACACAAGCCTCAGCAGTCTGTGGATTCAAATAAAGTCACATGAATGCTAATCACCCAAGTTCCTTTTCTTGCTCCAGCAAAGTCTCCTCCAAGTATTTCTGGGATTTCTCTAGGGATTTTTCACACAAGGCTGTCACTGGTCACATCAGCCTTGCTCTGATCCCTTCTACCTCTACCAAAGGTGCCTACTGTGGGAATGCCTGATGACCCTGTGGGCAGGACTCAGACTATTATGAGGCTGGCAAAGGGCAAGCCTCAAAGTGAACGACTCCTTCAATTCTGCTAGCCCTGTGTTCTCTCTCTTTCTGTGCTGGAGCAGGCCAGAGAGAGGAAAAGTTGCATGAAAGAGCTGGGTCCAGAGCAGCACTGCTAATGCCTGCAGTTTGGGTTCTGCTGGGGACATGTTGAGTTTCAGGAGCCTCTGAGATATCCAAATGAGGATGTCAGGGATGCAATTGGCTTTCTGGATTTGGAATTCAGAAGTTTGAGTTAGAGATCTAAATTCCAGAGCTGTAAACATGGAGGAGGGAGTACCAGCACAGGACCAAGCTTTGCTGAATTCCCAACATTTAAATGCCCTGGCCCTCCCTCCACCTGGCCACTTCCCAAATACCCAGCTTTCCTACCTCATCTGGGCAGTTGGTCAGTCACTCCCTCCCGTGCATGCCCATGTGTGTCTGCAGTCTTCTGTTACAACACCTTTCATTCTACATGGCAACTTGATTTACATATTTGTCTCCTTGAAAGTAGGGACTTTCTCTAATGTTGAATTTTGGTCTCCCCATCTCCCTCCCCTTCCCTCCACATATGTGGCGCCAAGTGGTGTTTAAATGAACTATACTTTTTTTTTTTTTTTTGAGACCGAGTATTGCTGTGTCGCCCAGGCTGGAATGCAACGGTGTGATCTCGGCTCACTGCAATCTCCACCTCGTATGTTCAAGCAATTCTCTGCCTCAGCCTCCCAAGTAGCTGGGATTACAGACACCCGCTACCATGCCTAATATTTTGTATTTTTAGTAAAGACAGGGTTTTATCATCTTGGCTAGCCTGGTCTTGAACTCCTGACCTCGTGATCCACGCACCTCAGCCTCCCAAAGTGCTGGGATTACAGACGTGAGCCACCGCGCCTGGCTGAACTACACTCTTGGAAGAGAAACTCTCCTGCCCAGGGCTGGGGCCTTTTGTCTCCTGGGAACTGGCTGTGATGCAGGAGAGGTAGATGGGGCCTGCAGATCTCCCACCTGCTGAGATCACACAGTTCAGGAGCTCTAGGCAAATTTCAATCCTTTCAGTCATTCCCTTAGTGAGTCATGTGAAAGTGAAAGTCTGCAGTAGGGTACTCAATAAATGTGTGTGGTGATCATAACAATGACCAATATTGCTTATGAAGTACCTACTAATTGCCAGCCTCTGTGCTAAGTGCTTTATAGACACTATCACTGTTAACCCTAACAGCCCTGGGGCAGACATTGTTATCTCTGTTTTTGTTTGTTTGTTTTGAGACAGAGTCTTGCTCTGTCACCCAGACTGGAGTGCAGTGGCGAGATCTCAGCTCCGCCTCCCATTCTCCTGCCTCAGGCTCCCCAGTAGCTGGGATTACAGGTGCGTGCCACCACACCCGGCTAATTTTTTTACTTCTAGTAGAGATGGGGTTTCACCATGTTGGCCAAGCTGGTCTCGAACTCCTGACCTTGTGATCCACCCACCTTGGCCTCCCAAAGTGATGGGATTACAGGTGTGAGCCACCGCGCCCAGCCATCTCTGTTTCATCAAGGAGAGGGAAAAGGAGTCTGAGCTAGTGTGATGGTTAATTTAGGTGTCAACTTCACTGGATTAAGGAATACCCAGAGGACTGATAAAGCATGATTTCTGGGTGTGTCTGTGAGTGTGTTCCCAGAGGAGAGTGGCCTGTGAGTGGACTGAGTGGTAGAGATCCACCCTCAATGTGGGCAGGCACCAGCTAATTGGCTAGGGCCCAGAATGAACACAAAAGGCAAAGAAGGGATTTCCTGTCTCTCTTCCTAAAGCTAGTACACTCTTCTTCTCCCATCCCTGGACATTAGATCTCCATGCTCTTCAGCCCTTGGACTCCAGGACTTACACCAGCAGCCCCTGGGTTCTCAGGCCTTCACCCTCTGAGTATCACACCACTGGTTTCCTTGGTTCTGAGGATCTCAGATTTGGACCGAGCCACATGACCGGCCTTCCAGGGTCTCCAGCTTGCAGAAAGCCTCCAATGGGACTTTTCAGCCTTCAAAATCATGTGAACCAATTGCCCTCACAAGTCCCCTCTCAAATGTCTATATCTATCTATATACCATATTTATTCTCTCTAAAGAATCCTGACTAATGTAGCAAAGCAAAACACTGTGCACAATCACCCAGCAGGTAAGAGGCAGAGCTACCAACCTCCATCTGAACCATTATGCACTGCTGCTGTACCCTATACCATAGTAACTGGATTAAGGGTAGAAGAAACTTTCTCCCTTTGGAACCTCCTCCTCCCCTGAAAACAAGCCTAGCTATACTCAGTGCAAATGATACAGATCAGAAAGTAGGACTTTCAGATCCACAGCCAACATAAAGCACCCACATATCTTCGTCAGGCACTGAAGGGCATAATAATGATTACTTCTGCTTATGAGCCTTACTATGAGGAGGTTTACACTGGTATTTGTTAATGTTCATAACAAGCCTTCAGGGTAGATGTCATTACCCCACTTTATAAAAGAGGAAACTAAGTTTCAGAGGTCTTCCAAATGATACACAGTGAGGACAAGGCATCGCTGGGTTGTTTGAATTTGCCCCACTCCAACCTCAGTCTTTTCACATGGCTGCTACCTTTCAGGTGGACCTAGGGCAGCATACTGTGGTCAACACAAAATAAACTCCAGACTTCTAGGCTTTCAGGGCAGAAATTACTCTTTCCAACGCCCGAGAAGGACCCCAAAATAGAACGCTGTTGCATCACTTAGTGGGTACATACACTGCAACCTCAACCACTCAGGGCCTGAGATTACCTTTAGGGTTCTCACCTGGAAGAAGAGCACATCTCTCCCGCTCAGCCTACTCTCAGGGAAAGCAAGTAAAGATGTGGCAAGCACCCAGAAAGACTGAGGGTTATTTTTTTGTTCTGTTTCCAGTGTTTTTAAAATTGTATATAGTTATGGCTACAACATGTTTTGCTACGCATATGCAGTAACTGTTTATTCTAGTCTAGAAAGGCCATAGATACCACTACCCAGCTCCTTCTCAGACATACATTTATCAAAGTTTTATTAGACTCAGCCCAAGGGATCTCTATTTGGGCATCTCATTACAGGGCAAGGACGCTTCAGCCATTTGTATCACCACCACTCAAGCATTATCTTCAAGGGCGGCAGTGGAAATGAGTTGCAAGGGAACTATAAATTCTCTTTGCCCCTTCCCCACTCTTCATGCAGTTGCTCTCTCAATCCACCTATTCCTTCAAGTCTGACACTGGATTACTCCCATTCCCTGAACACATTTCCCACATTCTCACCTCTGCTCATTTATTCCACTTCTCTTCGCCTGGAACTTATCCTCCCTTGGCCAAAATCTATCTTCTGCATTGAACTCCAACAGCACTTAATTTTTTCGCTTCTTTTTTTCTTTTTGACACTGAGTCTCACTCTGTTGCCCAGGCTGGAGTGCAGTGTGGCGCGATCTCGGCTCACTGCAACCTTCACCTCCCAGGTTCAAGTGATTCTCCTGCCTCACCCTCCCAAGTAGCTGGGATTACAGGCACATGCCACTGCGTTTGGCTTTTTTGTGTTTTTAGTAGAGATGGGGTTTCACTGTATTGACCAAGCTGGTCTTGAACTCCTGACCTCAGGTGATCCACCCACTTCGGCCTCCCAAAGTGCTGGGATTACAGGAGTGGGCCACTGCGCTCGCCCTTTTTGTTTTTATTTTTTATTTTTATTTTTATTTTTTTGAGACAAGGTCTCACTCTGTCATCCAGGCTGAGTGCAACGGGGACAGTAGTGGCTCACTGCAGCCTCAATCTCCCAGGCTCAAGCAGCAATCTTCCCACCTCTGTCTCTCAAGTAGCTGGGACAACAGGTGCATGCCACCACACCCAGCTAATTTATTTATTATTTGTAAAGATGAGGTCTCACTATGTTGCCCAGGCTGGTCTCGAACTCCTGGATGCAAGCGATCCTCCTGCCTTGGGATTACAGGCATGAGCCACTGCACCTGGCCTGCACTTAATTTTCAATTATCTTTTTGACATTCATCACATTTCATTCATTACAAGCACTCAAAAATATTTTTTTTCCTACTTGACTGAGGACAAGAGTCACTTCTTGAAACCTCAAAGTAAATGTATACATACTTTTTTTTTTTTTTTTTTGAGGAGGAGTCTCGCTCTGTCACCCAGGCTGGAGTGCAGTAGTGTGATCTCAGCTCACTGCAGCCTCCGCCTCCTGGGTTCCAGCGATTCTCCTGCCTCAGCCTCCCGAGTAGCTGGGATTACAGGCGCCTGCCACCACGCCCGGCTAGTTCTTACATTTTTAGTAGAGACAGGGTTTTGCCATGTTGGTCACGCTGGTCTCGAACTCCTCACTTCAGGTGATCCGCCCACCTCAGCCTCCCAAAATGCTGGGATTACAGACATAAGCCACCGCATCCAGGCTATATTTTATGTTACATATATATAATTTACGTGGATGTGTGTTTTGTTTTCATTTCTGTGGGTGACTTGGTAAATCCTCTCCCTTAACCCAAGAAGGCCTTTAGGTTCTCTAAAGGGTTCTAAGTTTCACATCCAAAAATCAACAGTTTCCAGGCACTCAGAAGACAATTTCCGAAGAAACTTTTTTCCTTGTTTTTTTTTTTGTTTGTTTGTTTGTTTTTGTTTTTTGTTATTTGAGACGGAGTCTCCCTCTGTTGCCCAGGTTGGAGTGCAGTGGCGTAATCTCGGCTCACTGCAGCCTCCGCCTCCCTGGTTCGAGCAATTCTCCTGCCTCAGCCTCCCAAGTAACTGGGATTACAGGCATGCACCATCATACCCGGTTAATTTTTATATTTTTAGTAGAGACGGGGTTTCACCATGTTGGCCAGGCTGGTCTCCACCTGGCCTCAGGTGATTCGCCCACCTCGGCCTCCCAAAGTGCTGAGATCACAGGCGTGAGCCACCGAGCCCGGTGGAAACTTTTATTCTAGAGATGAGGTCTCATTACATTGTCCAGACTGCTCTCAAACTCCTAGCCTCAAGTAATCCTCCCATCTAGGCCTCCCAAAGTGCTGGGATTACAGGCATGAGCCACCGCACGAGGCCCCAAAGACTTTTGAAAAGTGTGGGCTCATTAGGAGAACTGATCCAGAAGAAAAAGAGATGGGAGTGAGTGCTTTAAATGGAAGAAGAAAAAACTCTGTGAAGGGAACGAAAAGTTAGAGACAGCACCAGGCTTTTGATGGCTTATGGGACAACTAAGGACCTAAGGCTCCACCTGCATATAGCACTCCAGGATGTGGAGAACGCCGTGAGAGACTGTCCATCTGGCCTTTGAGAGTACTGGCAAGGGTCTCTTTAAGCAAGTCTGGAGTGGTAGAAGGAGCCACCCTAATGATGCAACTAACGTGGATTAAGGATCTGGTCTCCACTTTTTGGCGGAAGAATCACTTAATTGGCAATGACAACGGCAAAACAAAACACAATTCAGGGAAAGCAGTAAAATATATAAAAAGAGCTAAAATGCTTAAGATTTCCCTGACCAACAACGGCAACCGTTTTAGAACCGACTGGAATATATGTAATACTGGAAGTATATATACTGGAAACGACTTCTTGTGTTCCCTATGTCTGGGGCCCTTTTCTTTGCTAGATTTCAGATCTCTGATCCGAGCCATCCCTCTTAGTTCATGTCCTCCAGTAGCCTTCAGAGTTTCCACCGAGCCGTCCTTTCTCAATTTCTCCCTCCAGGTTTCCCTTCCCCAACTTCCCCTTCTGCATCGGACTCTCCCTTAGCCTTCCTTTCTCCCTCCTCTCTTCCTCCCCAGGCGGTCTCAATTCTCTCTCCCTCCCCTTTCCGTGTCCCTCACGGCAGTCTCCTTTTATTTCCTTACTTCGGTGACCGCCCCCCACCCCACTCCCCTCCCCACCCCACTCCCCACAGCCTCCCTCCGCTGCTCAGCCGTTGGAGAGGGCGTGGCCCCGCGAGTAACAGGTCTCCCGCCCCACACTCCGCGGGCCCGCGCGCAGACAAAGACATTCCACAGCTCCCGCCCCCTCCACGCACTAGGCCAGAAGAGGGAGGAGACACGTGTACCGCTAGCGCCGAGTCACGTGGAAAAGGAAACGAACGGAGCCGGCGGCCTCCCGCGCAAGCGCGTCAAGCTCTGGCCTGGCAGGCGCGGAGGGAAAGCCAGAGTCGGGAGGAGACTTCTTCGGACGCCGCGGCGGTGCGCAGGCGCCGTGGCCGGACTGGGGACTTTGTTCTCCGCGGAGAAACCCAAGGGCGGTGCCGGTGACTGGCTGCGCACGCGCGCCGCCTCATTTCCGGTGCTCTCTCTCGCTGGGTCGCTCGGGTCGGCTTCGGTCGCTACCGCTCCCGCTCTCCCACCCCCGCCAACCGCCGGTCGGGCCTCCGTCGCTGCCGCGTCGCTCTCTCGCTCCTTGGTTCGCACATCCTCCCCGATGCAGCGCCGGGACGACCCCGCCGCGCGCATGAGCCGGTCCTCGGGCCGCAGCGGCTCCATGGACCCCTCCGGTGCCCACCCCTCGGTGCGTCAGACGCCGTCTCGGCAGCCGCCGCTGCCTCACCGGTCCCGGGGAGGCGGAGGGGCATCCCGCGGAGGCGCCCGGGCCTCGCCCGCTACGCAGCCGCCACCGCTGCTGCCGCCCTCGGCCACGGGTCCCGACGCGACAGTGGGCGGGCCAGCGCCGACCCCGCTGCTGCCCCCTTCGGCCACAGCCTCGGTGAAGATGGAGCCGGAGAACAAGTACCTGCCAGAACTCATGGCCGAGAAGGACTCGCTCGACCCGTCCTTCACTCACGCCATGCAGCTGCTGACGGCAGGTAAGGGGGCCTCCTGGGTCCCTCTGGGTCGCCCGGCCATCCTGGGGCATGAGTGGCCCTGGCTTTGTTCCTCTCGCTTCCCGCCCCCTCGGGACCGAGGCAGTCGGGAGCTCCGGTGTCATCCTCATCTTTGGGAGCCTGGATTCCACATTCCCACCTCAGCCCGGAGTGCATGGGAGAATTTCTAGGCTGCAGTGGAGGCCCAAAGGCGACTTTGCGATCTCCTAGCGCTAACGTCTTGATGGATGGTGCTGAGCTCCCCGCCCCTTTCCCGACTCTTCCCTCCTCCCTCCTCTTGCGGCTGCCGGGCGCACAGATTCTTCCAGAAATTAACCTGTATTTCCCCCTTCCCCGAAAGGAAACCCTTTTTGATCGCGTATGGCGATGAGCGCCTCGACCAAGGTGTAGGAGGTGAAGACAGCCAGAGCGGGGAGGGACCGTGGGAGGAAGGGCCGAGGTGAGGTGGGGTGAGGCTGGAATGCCCGGTCCAGCGCCTCGCTGTCGCTGGGGCCGAGCCGGACTTAGCGGTAACCGCAGCTTAAGTTGCTGGGAGGAAGGAGCGATTTATGGGATCGGAGCTTGAGGTTTCCGAATCATATTTCCGACTAAGGCTGATAAAGTAAGAATTGCTACTGAGCCTGAAGGTTGTCCTCTCTCATTTTACACCGTGTGTTCACTATCATTGAAGAAGGAGTGAAATAACCCTAGAGACGGTGAAATGGGACGATAGGGTCTCCCGCATAGTTCACATAACGTTTCCCAACGAGATGGACAGAAATTGAGAGAAGTGGCATGATGCTTGTACTGAGTTAGTCTTTTTGTTGCTGTTTTTTACATTTTTGATTCAGTAGTGAAATAAATTAGAAATGAGAGCCTTTGTTCTGTAGATTAGCGCTCTTTTCCTGATCAGCACTAGCCAATCACCTAGTCGCTCTGATTTTTCCCTAAAGCTGTCTGACGTTCGCTTCTAGTTAAAACATTATTTTAATAAATATTTCTTATGATACCTAAATTTTAGTAGGCAAGTAAAAATTCACATCCTTCAACGCTGAATGAGTAGTTGGACTCTGTGGGAAGGTTAATATAATGGACAGTTCATTATGAAAATATTATCTCCCTCCCTTTGTTCTCTGTCTCCCAACACTGTAAGGTAAGGGATCTTTACCAGTGTGGTGTTCATCTTTTATGCTTTCTTAAGATAACTGTCAAAAACTATTGATCCTTAAAAGTTACTTAGAATTTTCAGTCTTCCCTCACTGCTTGACTAAGAAAGTGCTCTTTATTTTTAACCTGGGCTTTGTGGATTTTTTTTTTTTTTTTTTTAACACAACTGAATTTGGAGAAGTGTGATTGAGGTAATGTTGGTTTGGGATGTATGAATTCTTTCTAGCATGGATAAGTGTTAGTATATGTTGAGCCTGGCTTTTAAGGTATTTCTGAATTATCTTGCAAGGGGATTGCAGTGAAGTCACAACCCATTGTGAGGAAGTGAGACTTTGAAAAGATAGAATAGTAGTATTTAAGCTCTGGTAAAATCACATGGAAGGGGCGGGCGCGGAACCTGTAATCCCAGCACTTTAGGAGGCCCAGACGGGCGGATCACGAGGCCAGGAGTTCAAAACCAGCCTGACCAACATGGTGAAACCCCCGTCTCTACTAAAAATACAAAATTAGCCTGGCGTGGTGGCACATGCCTGTAATCCCAGCTACTTTGGAGGCTGAGGCAGGAGAATCGCTTGAACCTGGGAATCGAAGGTTGCAGGGAGCCCAGATTGCGCCATTGCACTCCGGTCTGAGCAACAAGAGCTAAACTCCATCGCAAAAAAGGAGAGAAAAAAAAAAAAAAGAACACATGGAAGAAAAATACAGCTAAGACTTCATGTTTGAGGTCTGAGCACTTTACATTAAATATTTAACCTATGAAATAAGAACTGTTATTATCCTCATTTTTTCAGATGAGGAAACCAAGGCACCCAGAGATTAATAATTTGCCTAAGGTAACAAAATTAGTAAGCAGCATAACCAGGGTTTTTAGTCAGTCTACACACCTTCCCCGTTCCCTCACTGTAGTGCCTGCTGCAAATTGTACTTTAAAAGTAAGCTATCATTGGACAAAATATTAAAATCTAACTGGCATGATAGGTGACCCCAAAAAAAAGTGTATTTGAAAGTATCAAAAAAAAAAAAAAAGACAAAATTTTGAAGGATGTGGATTTTGAATATAGACTTCTGTGTTAAGCAGATTGATATTTGGCAGTGACGACAGTCGAATGTATTTGCAGACATAAGGATTCAATCATCCATCTTTGTTTTCTGGAAGAGAAGTAATTTATTGTGTTAATATATTTATATACTAAGTAAAATGCTGTTATATATGTCAGTGTTCTGTTTCTGTTTTGTTTTTTTTTTTTTTGAGACGGATTTTCGCTCTTGTTGCCCGGGCTAGAGTGCAATGGCGCAATCTCGGCTCACCGCAACCTCTGCCTCCCAGGTTCAAGTGATTCTCCTACCTCGGCCTCCCTAGTAGCTGGGATTACAGGCATGTGCCACCACACCCGGCTAATTTTGTATTTTTAGCAGAGACTGGGTTTCTCCATGTTGGTCAGGCTGGTCTCGAACTCCTGTCTTCAGGTGATCCGCCCTTCTGGGCCTCCCAAAGTGCTGGGATTACAGGCATGAGCCACTGCACCCGGCCTCTTTTTCTACTTTCTTACAATTAGGAAAATATAAGTTAGTATAGGTGACTCAAGAATAAACATTTTGAATAGATTAGCAATCTGCAAAAGATCTTGGAGGGATAATCAAAAATCCATCCTTCAAAAGGATGGAAAAAGTGGAAAACATTTTACAAAGTCTGTTGAAACTTCAAAATAGTTAATTCCTTTATTTACAATATTCTCTAGAAATACATTAAGACCTTCCCAGTTCATTCTACAGGGCTAGCAAAACCTGCTATTAAAACTGGAAAATAAGGGCCGGGCATGGTGGCTCACGCCTGTAATCCCAGCACTTTGGGAGGCTGAGGCGGGCAAATCACGAGGTCAGGAGTTCAAGACCAGCCTGGCCAACTTGGTGAAACCCCTTCTCTACTAAAAATACAAAAAACTTCCCCAGGCGTGGTGGTGGGTGCCTGTAATCCTAGCTACTCTGAAGGCTGAGGCAGGAGAATCATTTGAACTCAGTAGGCAGAGGTTGCAGT
This sequence comes from Piliocolobus tephrosceles, assembly GCF_002776525.5. Classification (NCBI taxonomy): domain Eukaryota; kingdom Metazoa; phylum Chordata; class Mammalia; order Primates; family Cercopithecidae; genus Piliocolobus; species Piliocolobus tephrosceles. The sequence continues at coordinate 190,716,866 of NC_045434.1, read as the reverse complement.
GAACCCAGATTGCGCCACTGCACTCCAGCCTGGGCAGTAGTGTGAGACTCCGTCTCAAAAAAACAAACAAAAAACCTGGAAAGCAAGGCCAGGTGTGGTGGCCCATGCCTGTAATCCGAGCACTTTGGGATGCCGAGGCAGGCGGATCACTTGAGGTCAGGCTTTCGAGACCAACCTGACCAACATGGTAAAACCCAGTCTCTACTAAAAATACGAAAAATAGCTGGGTGTGGTGGCACGTGCCTGTAATCCCAGCTACTCAGGAGGCTGAGGCAGGAGAATCACTTGAACCTTAGGGGTAGAGGTTGCAGTGAGCGGAGATTGTGCCACTGCACTCCAGCCTGGGCAACAGAGTGAGACTCTGTCAAAAAAAAAAAAAATCGGGAACACCTTTTCTAGGAATGTGCTCAAAGAAACTTATACATGAGTACTTGGTTCATAAAATGGTGTGCCTTGTTCACAAAATGTTGCAACTTGTTTCACCATTCATTGGCTAATGTGATAGATTTACAATAGAAAATATTTGGCTGGGCACAGTTTCTCATGCCTGTAATCCCAGCATTTTGGGAGGCCTAGGCGGGTGGATTACCTGAGGTCAGGAGTTTGAGACCAGCCTGACCAACGTGGTGAAACCCTGTCTTTACAAAAACAAAAATTAGCTGGGTGTGGTGGCAGGTGCCTATAATCCTGGCTACTTGGGAGGCTGAGGCAGGAGAATCGCTGGAGGCAGAGGTTGCAGTGAGCTGAGATCTAGCCAACAAGTGAAACTCAATCTCAAGAAAAAAGAAAAGAAAAAGAAAAGAAGTATTTGTACAGCAGTGAAAATGGATGAACTACAGGCAACAACATGGAGAAATCTCCAAAATCTAATGTTATATGAAGAAAGTACATCCCATAAGACTACATATGGTATAATACTATTTCTGTAAAACAAAGCCTAGTAAGATTAAGCAGGATATCATTAAGTATACATTTGTCTGTGATAATGCAGTTTTGTTTTTGTTTTTGTTTTTGAGATGGAGTCTCACTCTGTCATCTCAGCTCACTGCAACCTCCACCTTTTGGTTTCAAGCAGTTCTGCCTCAGCCTCCTGAGTAGCTGGGATTACAGGCGCCCGCCACCATGCCTGGCTTATTTTTGTATTTTTAGTAGAGACGGGGTTTCTTTTTTTTTTTTTTTTGAGACGAAGTCTGGCTCTGTCGCCCAGGCTGGAGTGCGGTGGCCAGATCTCAGCTGACTGCAAGCTCCGCCTCCCAGGTTTACGCCATTCTCCTGCCTCCGCCTCCCAAGTAGCTGGGACTACAGGCGCCCGCCTCCTCGCCCGGCTAGTTTTTTTTTTTTTTGTATTCTTTAGTAGAGACGGGGTTTCACCGTATTAGCCAGGATGGTCTCGATCTCCTGACCTCGTGATCCGCCCGTCTCGGCCTCCCAAAGTGCTGGGATTACAGGCTTGAGCCACCGCGCCCGGCCAGAGATGGGGTTTCACCATGTTGGCCAAGCTGGTCTCGAATTCCTAACCTGGTGATCCTCCTGCTTTGGCCTGCCACTGTACTAACACTCAGACTGCCCGTGTTACAGGTGTGAGCCACCACGCCCAGACAAATGCAGGTTTTGTTTGTTTGTTTGTTTGTCTTTAACGAAACTAGATGTGCTTATTGGCTGGGTCTGGTGGCTCATGCCTGTAATCCCAGGACTTTGGGAGGCCAAGGTGAGAGGATCGCTTGAGCCCCAGTGAGAGCTTGTCTCTACAGAAAATTTAAAAATTAGCTGAGAATGGCAGCACACACCCATAGTCCCAGCTACTCGGGAGTCTGAGGCAGAAGGATCACTTGAACCCAGGAGATTGGTCTTAGGCTGAGGTGGAAGAACCGCTTGAACCCAGGAGGTCGAGGCTGCCTTGAGCTGAGATCGTGCCACTGCACTGCAGCCTGGGCAACAGTGAGACCCTGTGTCAAAAATAAATAAATAAATGTGCTTACCATATAGTTCAACAGTTGCATTCTTGGGTATTTATTTCAGGGAAATTAAAACTCAAGTTAACACAAAACCTGTACATGAATGTTCACAGCAGCTTTATTTGTAGTAGCCAAAAACTGGAAACAAACCGAATGCCTCCAGTAGGTAAATAAACTGGCACACCCATACCATGGAACAGTGCTCTGCAGTTTAAAAAAAAAGGGGGGGGGGGACTGTTAATAAATGTAGCAACTCGATTGATCACAAGAGAATTAAGCTGAGTAAAGAAAGCCAGTCTCAAAAGGTTATGTACTATATGATTTCATGAATATAACATTCTTGAAGAAACGAAATAGTGGAGATGAAGACTAGATTAGTGGTTGCCAATGGTGAGAGATGAGGGAAGACGGTGACTGGCTATCAAAGGGTAAGGATCCTCACGATGGAACTGTTCTGTATCTTGACTGTGGTGGTGGTCACATGAATCTGCTTAAATTGCATAGAACTAAGCAAACAAATAAGTGCCTGTAAAGGTGGTGAAATCCTAATAAAGTCAATGAATTCTTAATTTATTTTTTATTTTTATTTTTTATGAAACCTGTACAACAGATTTTCTTATTTTAATGTTAATGTTCTGATTGTGATACAGATACGCAAAATGTTAGGGGGAAAACTGAAGTATACAGGATCACTATTATTTCTTACAACTGCACATAAATCTACAGTTGCCTTAAAATTAAAAAAAAAAAAAAAACTTTTTTCAAAGATACGAAGCTCTGAGCTCTAAATTGTGCACTAAGGAAAAGATTTGGGAGACCATAGTCAGTATGGCAGAGTATTCTGCTGTCCTGGAATGTAAAAATTGAGCCCCTATGAAAGGGCTCTTAACAGGCCTTCGGGGGATTTTTTTTCTTAAACCAATACCCAGACTTTCTATACCCATAGCCAATATATGATATATTGTGAGTTTGTTTTTTTTTCTGGGTTGCTAATCAGTAGGTTCCATCAAATTCTCAAAGGGACCCGTGATTCCAAAAAAGATAAAGAACCTGTTGGCCTTGTGCTCTTGCTCGAAACAGTAATTTGTTAAATAGAACGAATGAAGTTGTTTCGTAACAGTAAGCTTACTGGACTTCTGATTCCAAAAGATGATACCAACAGAAACGGTGAGAATTATAAATTTGGGGATGATAAAGTTATGTGAGTTGTTTAAGGGAAGTTGAGGGTGTTAACAGTACTTCTTTTTTTTTTTTTTTTTTTTTTGAGACAGTGATGGGTTTAACTAAACCCCATCAGGGTTTCACCATGTTAGCCACAGTGGTCTTAATCTCCTGACCTCGTGATCTACCCACCTTGGCCTCCCAAAGTGCTGGGATTACAGGTGTGAGCCACCACGCCCCAGCCAGTATATTTCTTTAATTTGGTTAGTGGTTATAGATCCCTATTGTGTATCAAGCATTGTTCTGTACTAAGAATTATAGATACTCAGCAGTGGAAAGAATCCAGAGATTGTTAAACAACAGGCAAAGGAGAAGTGCTGTGTTTAGAAGTGTAGAACCAAGTATATTGGGTGGCTAGAGAGGGGTATGAAATGAACCCTGACCTCGTAGATCAATTCTGCTGAGAATCTTGCTCTCCTAGAAACACTTGCTCTGGACACCTTAGAAAATCTTGACCATTGTCTTATTCCTTATGCAGACCATATCAGACGTTCAGTTGGCTGGGCGCGGTGGCTCACGCTTGTAATCCCAGCCCTTTGGGAGGCCAAGGCGGGTTGATTACAAGGTCAGGAGATCGAGACCATCCTAGCTAACGTGGTGAAACCCTGCCTCTACTAAAAATAGAAAAATTAGCCGGGTGTGGTGGCACGTGCCTGTAGTCACCGGCTACTCGGGAGGCTGAGACAGGAGAATCACTGGAACCCAGGAGACAGAGGTTGCAGTGAGCTGAAATTGCGCCACTGCACTCAAACGTGCACTGCACTCAAGCGTGGGTGACAGAGCAAGACCCTGTCTCAAAAAAAAAAAAGTTCAGTTAATGATATATTTGTAGTAATTTGTTTTTAGTTAACCCAGCCTGGTTGATAAAGTTTGTATGTAATTTTCCCAAACTTATCTAGTATTAACATTTTTTAATACATTACATCTCTCTCTCGCCCTCTCTCTTTTTTTCTTACCATTTTTCTTATTAACATTCTCTTTTAAAGTCATACACCAAGCGTGTAGGAGAGCTGGGAATCAAACCCATTTTGTCTAGCTTCAAAACTCGTGTTCTTTCCTCGGAGACATATTAAGCATCATGGAAGCTTGCAGTCTGGTTGGGATAAAAAAAAAAAGTAGGGGGTGGGAAAGGTTAAGTTATAGTAAAAGATGAAGGAAATGTCAAAAGGTTAATTGAATTTACTCTGTTTGGTATAAGAAGTGACTTGGGTTTAAGTGTCTGCTATGTCACTAATTAGTTTTGAGATCTTGGACAAGTTATATAACTTTTCTGAGCCTGAGTTTCTTCATCTGTCAAATGAAGATAATACTGGTTACAAAGACGAAGTGAGATAATAAATATAAAATTCCTGACACATAGAAGGCAGTGGATAAGATATGATTGTTCTAAGTGGCCAGGAAACAAATGGGTCCACCTCTTGTGTTGTTTACACCTCAGCTTTGTTTTCTGTGGCTCTTGGGACATCCAAGGTCTCCAGGGACCCAAGCAGAGATTACTTAAAGAAGTCAGTTCCAAAAGGGCTATCTAGAAAGTACTTTTGCCTGAGGTTGAACCATTTTTAGGAAACTCCTTGATTTTTTTTCTTCACGCTTCAGTCTACTCTAGTTCTCCAGGGAAAGCAAGGACAAGGAGAGACATACAGAGTTGAAAAGGAAAAAAGAAAGACCATCAGACCACTGAACATCTGAGACACCCATAAAGCCTCTTTATTACCTTTAGGCTACATGCCAGTGTCTGAGGGTGTAAATTGTACTTCCCAAAATTTTATAAAAATCAGCTCTTCCTTGCTTAAATAAAGTATGCCCCCCACAAACACACACTCATCAAGAGACAATAGGAAAAGCATGAAATTAGAAGTTAGAGGCCCAGTGTGGTGGCTGACGCCTGTAATCCCAGCACTTTGGGAGGCCAAGGTGGGTGGATCACCTGAGATCAGGAGTTGAAGACCAGCCTGACCAACATGGTGAAACCTTGTTTCTACTAAAAATACAAAATTTAGCTGGGCACGGTGGCAGACACCTGTAATCCCAGCTACTCGGGAGGCTGAGGCAGGGAGAATTGCTTGAACCCGGGAAGCGGAGGTGGCAGTGAGCGAAGATTGCGCCACTGCACTCCAGCTTGGGCGACAGAGTGAGACTTCGTTTCAAAAAAAAAAGAGAAGGCCTGAGTTTTGGGGGTTTTCTAAAATTTTTTGTTAAATTTTTTTTAGAGACAGGGTCTTACTCTGTCACCCAAGCTGGAATGCAATAGCGCCATTATAGCTCACTGCAGCCTCCAGCTCCTGGTCTTAAGTGATCATCCTGCCTCAGCCTCTCTGGTAATTGGGACAACAGATACACACCAACACACTGAGCTAATTTAATTTAATTTTTTTTTTTTTTTTTTACATTTTAGTAAAGATGGGGTCTCACTCTGTTGCCCAGGCAGGTCTCAAGTTCCTGGGCTCAAGCAATCCTCCCAGCTCGGCCTCCCAAAGTTCTGGGATTATAGATGTGAGCCCCTGTGCCCAGCCAGGCCTGGGTTTTTAATTCTTAATCTGTTACTTTAACAATTTTATGACCTAGAGATAGTTATTTAACCTCTTTGAGTTTTTATTTTCCCAGATGTAAGTAACTCAGTTCACTGAGTTATTTAATCTCTTTGAGTTTTTGTTTGCTCAGATGTAGGTAACTCAGTTCACTGAGTTATTTTTGAGGATTAGTGAGGTAATAGTTCTATGGTATTTGATATATAGTAGGCATCAAATAAATATTCAGCCCCAGTTGGGTCAGGTGGCATGTACCTTTAGTCCTCGCTACTGGGGAGACTGAGGTGGGAGGATCCCTTGAGCTCAGGAGTTCGAGGCTGCAGTGAACTATGATGGTGTCACTGTACTTCAGCCTGGGCAGTAGAGAACCCATCTCTTTTTTTAAAAAAAAAAAAAAAAAAAGGTGGGCACAGTAGGTCATGCCTATAATCCTAGCACTTTGGGAGGCCGAAGTGGAAGGATAGTTTGAGCCCACAAGTTCAAGACCAGCCTGGGCAAAATAGGGAGACCCCCATCTCTACAAAAAAAAAAAAAAAATTAGCCAGGCACAGTGGCACACGCCTGTGGTTGCAGCTACTGGGGGTGCTGAGGTGGGAGGATCACCTGAACCCAGGAGGTTGAGACTACAGTGAGCCATGATTGTGCCACTCACTCCATCCTGGGTGACAAAGTGAGACCCTGTCTCAAAAAAAGAGAGCAAGGAACCCTCCACCCCCTTTTTTTTTTTGTGAGACGGAGTCTTGCTCTGTCACCCAGGCTGGAGTGCAGTGGCGCAGTCTCGGCTCACTGTGACCTCCGCCTCCCGGGTTCAGGCAATTCTCTCAGCCTCCCGAGCTGTTGGGACTACGGGAGCATACCACCACGCCCAGCTCGTTTTTATACTTTTAGTAGAGATGGGGTTTCACCGTATTGGTCAGGCTGGTCCACCCACCTCAACCTCCCAAAGTGCTGGGATTACAGGCGTGAGCCACAGCGCCTGGCCCCCTCCACCCTTCTTGAAAGCTCAAGTAGCTTCTTAGTCTTCTGCTTGCTTCCTTTTCTTCCCTCTCTCCCTTCATCCCCTCCCTGCCCACTCCCTCGTTCCCCCTCTCTCTTCCCTCCTTCTTTCCTTTCTCCCTCCCTTCCTCCCTCTCTCCCTTCCTCCCCCTCCCCTCCCCTCTCCTTCCCTTCTCCCTCCTCCCTCCCTTCCTCACCCAAACTGGAGTGCAGTTGCACAGTCATCATAGTTCACTGCAGCCTTGAACTCTTGAGCTCAAGCGATCTTCCCACCACAGCATCCTGAGTAGCTGGGATTGTAGGCATGTACCACTACACCCAGCTAATTTAAAAATATTTATTTGTTTATTTATTTATTTTTGGTAGTGACAGGGTCTTGCTGTGTTGCCCAGGCTGATCTCAAGCTCCTGGGCCCAAAGCAGTCATCCTGCCTCAGCCTCCCAAAGCACTGGGATTACAAGCGCATGTGCTACTGTGCCCAACCAGTGTTTTGCTTTGTAGGTTAAAATTCGGATTCTCTTTTCAACCCTCTTTTATTTAAATGATCCTTCTCTGAATTCTCTAAAAATGCTTTGCTTTGCTTTTTTTGAGACAGGGCCTTACTCTTTCATGCAGGCTGGAGAGCAGTGGCATGATCTTGGCTCACTACAGCCTCCAACTCCTTATCCTCCTGTCTCAGCCTCCCAAATAGCTAGGACCACAGGCGCATACCACCATGCCTGACTAATATTGTTATTTTTTTGTAGAGAAGGGGTCTCACTATGTTGCCTGCTGTGGTCCCAAACTCCTGAGCTCCAGTGATCCTTCTGCCTCAGCTTCCCTGAATGCTGAGATTACAGGTGTGAGCTACCATGCCTGGTCACTGCTGTTCTCTAAAAAGTTGTGAAATCATTGGGCAGAAGGATTCTAAGATCTGTCTAGTTCAAAAATAGAAGAATCCATGTTATAGAAAGGTCTTATATTATCACAGCGGTCTTTAAGAAATGAAAAAATGAAAGGCCTTAAATTCACAGAGTGTATTACATTGCATGTAAACACACCTTCCTGTAGGAGTATAACAGATTAACAGACTTTGAGTCGTCTTGCACTGACCAAGGTTTCTGGAAAGTGGTATAAAATACAGCTGAAAGGTCTAACTCAATGATAGCCCTAGGAAACACAAAGCGACATAGATAAAATGAAGTATCTAATTTGTTCCACATTTCTTTTGTTGTTGTTGTGATGGAGTATCATGCTGTTGCCCAGGCTGGAGTGCAGTGGCATGATTTCAGCTCGCTGCAACCTCTGCCTCCTGGGTTCGAGAAGTTCTTATGCCCTCAGCCTCTCAGGTAGCTGGGATTACAGATGTGAGCCACCACCATGCCTGGCTAATTATGTGTGTGTGTCTGTGTGTATATACACATATATACACACACATATATATACACATATATACACACATATGTACATATATACACGTATATATACACATATGCACACATATATATACGTATATACACAGATACACACACACACACACATATATATATATATATATATTTTTTTTTTGAGACGGAGTCTCGCTCTGTCGCCCAGGCTGGAGTGCAGTGGCCAGATCTCAGCTCACTGCAAGCTCCGCCTCCCGGGTTTACGCCATTCTCCTGCCTCAGCCTCCCAAGTAGCTGGGACTACAGGCGCCCGCCACTATGCCCAGCTAGTTTTTTGTATTTTTTTAGTAGAGACGGGGTTTCACTGTGTTAGCCAGGATGGTCTCAATCTCCTGACCTCGTGATCCGCCCGTCTCGGCCTCCCAAAGTGCTGGGATTACAGGCTTGAGCCACCGCGCCCGGCCTATATATATATTTTTTTGAGACGGAGTCTCGTTCTGTCGCCCAGGCTGGAGTGCAGTGGTGCAGTCTTTGCTTACGCTTACTGCAAGCTCTACCGCTTCCCGGGTTCACGCCATTCTCCTGCCTCAGCCTCCCAAGAAACTGGTACTACAGGCGCCCGCCACCACGCCTGGCTAATGTTTTTGTATTTTTAGTAGAGACGGGGTTTCACCATGTTCGCCAGGATGGTCTCCATCTCCTGACCTCGTGATCTGCCCACCTCGGCCTCCCAAAGTGCTGGAATTACAGGTGTGAGCGACTGTGCCCGGCCTATATATATTTTTTTGAGATGGAGTCTCGCCCTCTCACCCAAGCTGGAGTACAGTGGCACAATCTCGGCTCACTGCAGCCTCTGCCTCCTGGCTTCCAGCGATTCTCCTCCCTCAGCCTCCTGGGTAGCTGGGATTACAGGCGCATGCCACCACGCCTGGCTAATTTTTGTATTTTTAGCAGAGACAGAGTTTCACCATGTTGGCCAGGCTGATCTCGAATTTTTGGCTTCAAATGATCCGCCCACCTCGGCTTCCCAAAGTGCTGGGATTACAGACGTGAGCCACCGCACCTGGCCTATGTATATATATCTCTCTCTCTTGTTTTTTAGTAGAGATGGGGTTTCACCACGTTGGCCAGGCTGGTCTCGAACTCCTGACCTCAGGTGATCTGCCCACCTTGGCCTCCCAAAGTGCTGGGATTACAGGCGTGAGCCACCACTCCCGGCCTGTTCCACATTATTAAAAACTCCTTGGTGATGTTCTCAGATCAGAATTATGGCATCTTTGTTTTTCTAGGACTTTGAGGATTGAGTACCTAAGTTTTCCAGTCTGAGAACTTAGAAAGTGGTGTAGTCAGGTGCAGTAGGCTCAAAAAGATTGATCAGAAAAAGTTAATATTAGCAGCAGGGGAAAAGAGGTAGAGGTCAGAATCTGCCACCAAACAGTAAGGGTTAGGGTTAGGATTACCCTCACAAGTATAGTGTTGAATGAAGCATTACTCTATTAATTGTAAGGTCAAATTTGTTTTCTATTCCAGGCAGTGAAACATAAGATTGTGAAGAGCACTGTCATTTACAGTTCTTCTTGTAGGATTAAAGGTTTTAATTAAGGATATTTACAGTTCGTCAGCAATTTTGTCAGAAAACCAGAGAGTTATGTGCTCTATTAGTTCTTGGTATAGTATAGCATCTGAAATTAGGCTTTTTAACGAACAAGCCTTCAGTCTGAAATTCTAATTCTATATAGCATGTCTGAGTCAGTTACTTTGCTTCATCTATATATTTCACAGCTGCACCTCTCTAAACATTTATTATAAAAACTCCCAGTGCAGTAGCTCACACCTGTAATCCCAGCACTTTGGGAGGCTGTGGTGGGTGGATCACTTGAAGTCACACCAGCCAACATGGTGAATCTCTACTAAAAATACAAAAAAAAAGCCGGGCCTAGTGGTGCATGCCTGTAGTTCCAGCTACTTGGAAGGCTGAAGCAGGAGAATCGCTTGAACCCGGGAAGCAGAGGTTCCAGTGAGCAGAGATTGTGCCACTGCACTCCAGTCTGGGTGACAGAGCGAGACTGTGTCTCAAAAAATAATAATAATTAGTAAATAAATAAAAACTGTTAAGGGTATAGATTTGCAGAACGTGTTTGAGGTAGGGTATGTTTATACTTTAAGCCAATGATTTTCAAAGTATGATCCCTGGACCAGCAGTATCAGAATTACCTGGGAACTTGTTGGAATTGCAAATTCCTAACACAAATCCCAGACTGGGTTTGAGGCCCAGCAGTCTAGTTTAATAAGCCCTCTTCTAGGTGATTCTGATGCATGAAGAAGTTTGGGAACCCTAGTCTTAAAATTCTAGAACATGGGAATATTATTATTCTCTGATATTTAGAATGTTCCACTGATTTTAGGGAATATCTATATTTTAACCATTCTCAGTGGATCATACAAGCTTTCAGTTGCTGCTCATTCCTTGGGCACTTTTCCCTTATCTCTGTTAGAACTCCTGTTATAGCACTTAACTATACTTCATTGCCACCCCTATAGTCTGGGAACTCCAGTATATAAACAGTAAAGACAGAGACCAGTCTGACTCGCTCTGTTGTATCTCCTGTGCTTTGCAAGACAGATGCCTGGCTCTTAGTAAGTCCTCCATAGTGGTTAACGATTGTACCTATTATAGCTCTCCCTCTCCATACCATAGGAAGCACTCAAACACTTGCAGTCACTCAATGAATGAAGTTCCTTAATGGTAGGAAATCTTTTTGTATGCCAAGTTTCTATCTAATGAAACTGTCTTAACCTGCGAATTGAAAGTACTTTTGGGTGATGATGGATATGTCTGTGACCATGATGGTGGTGATGGTTTCATGGGTGTATACTTATCTCCAAACTCATCATGAATTGTATACATTAATTATGTATAGGTTTTTACATATCAGTTATACTTCAATAAAATGTTTTTTTAGAAAGTACCTTGTGGCTGGGCTGGACGCGGTGGCTCACGCCTGTAATTCCAGCACTTTGGGAGGCTGAGGCAGGTGGATCAGCTAAGGTCGGGAGTTCAAGACCAGCCTGACCAACATGGAAAAACCCCATCTCTACTAAAAATACAAAATTAGCTGGGCATGATGGCGCATGCCTATAATCCCTGCTACTTGGAAGGCTGAGGCAGGAGAATCGCTTGAACCCAGGAGGCAGAGGTTACGGTGAGCCAAGATCGCACCATTGCACTCCAGCCTGGGCAACAGGAGCGAAACTCCGTCTCAAAAAAAAAAAAAAAAAGTACCTGGTGCATTTTGTATCATTTAGACATTGGCTGAATTTGGGCTAGATAATGGTGACGATATATTAAGTACTTTATGAAAAATTGGCTTTAATTAGGCATATCTACATATTTTATTAACTTCTCTTACGTCACACGACTAGTGAGTAGCAGAGTAAGAACAAGGTCTTTCAAACTCTTAAGGACTAGTATCTATAGTACTAATGTCACCGTGGAACTTTAATGGAACTATCCATTGTATATTTAGATTATTGACTTTTTTTTTTTCAAGGTAAGATTATATTTTGTCTTGATGCAGATTTTGATATTTTGTTTGTTTATTCTCCTTTCCCCATCTCACCCAATTAATTTTGTTAAATCGGTTTAAGAAACATTTAAATGTCTCTATTCTCACGTGAGGCTTCAGGTGAGGTTAGAAGAGCACACTGCTTTTATTAGAAGCAGGCTTTGGGCTTTCTAATCAACTTCATATAACTTTAGTACTTTCAGCTAGTTTCTTTCTGAAATTGGCACATTCATGTGTACTATTTGGTCTCACTATATGGTATTTCATGTTATTACTTTAAGCAGACTTCAAAATTTGCTTTTATTTACCAGAGCAAAAATTTAAATTGTTTTTCCTATTCAGAAATTGAGAAGATTCAGAAAGGAGACTCAAAAAAGGACGATGAAGAGAATTACTTGGATTTATTTTCTCATAAGAACATGAAACTGAAAGAGCGAGTGCTGATACCTGTCAAGCAGTATCCCAAGGTAAGGCACAAAGTGCCTTGCATCTTTGAGTTATCTTTATAGTTATGAGAGAGTCATGGACTCCTGGGGATTGTGATGCTTTAGAAACTTAAGCCTGTGAAGCTTCTCTTTCATGCTTGCAGTACCTGTTTCTGGCAATTGAAATATCTAAGTTCTTAACTAATAACATAGTTATAGCCAGGAAGGAAATGTAATAATCTTTTTATTGTCAAAAAGTTTCTTTCTCTAATGACTGCTTAGGCTACAAGTTCAAAGAAAAAAAAAATAAAACCTGAAGAGTTGCTCTCTGTCAAAAGACTAACCTGAAATCTAAATAAAAGGAAATATAATACAGATCCTCAATTGGATGAATTAATTTTATTTTCTTACTAAAAGTTTACTTCTAAGTAAATGCTCTTTTTTTCTTCCTTTTTTTTTTTTTTAGGAAAGCAATTAGTTACATTTAGTTTATCCAGCATGCTATCAAAGGGTGCTATATAGTCTCTTCTGTTCTAGGTCACTGCCTTAACAATGTTTATGTATGTTAAGGCATGCATAAACAGACACAGTGGCTCATGCCTGTAATGCCAGCACTTTGGGAGGCCAATGCAGGCAGATTGCTTGAGCCCAGGAATTCAAGACCAGCCTGAGCAACATAGCGAAACCCTATCTCTACAAAAAATACAAAAATTAGCCTGATATGGTGATATGCACCTATAGTCCCAGCTACTCCAGAGGCTGAGACAGGAGGATCACTTGAGCCAGGAAGTCGAGGCTGCAGTGAGCCATGATCATGTCACTACACTTCGGCCTGGGCAACAGAGTGAGAGCCTGTCTCAAAATAAAGTAAAAAATAAAATAGTAAAGGTCTTAGTACATTATGGAAGAGCGCCAGAATACATCAGAAAAGCCAAATTCAGGTCTAGGAACTGCCACTTTCTAGTTTCATAATCTTAAGCTAATCACTTTATTAATATGGCTTCAGCGTCCTTCAGCAAAATGGGAATGGTAATACTCTACCTTTGCAGGGTTGTTTAAAATCAAATGAGGTAATTTATGTGGAGATGTTTTTATATAGTAGCATGTATATTTAGAAATCCTTTATTTTCTGTCAGTTCAATTTTGTAGGAAAGATTCTTGGACCCCAAGGGAATACAATCAAAAGACTGCAGGAAGAGACTGGAGCAAAGATCTCTGTGCTGGGAAAGGGCTCAATGAGAGACAAAGCCAAGGTAAGCTCACATTAGTGAGGCAAGAGGACATCCTAATGCCTTCTACTTGCCCAGAATGCAGTATGGATGCCTTATAGAGGCAAGAATCTTGTGTATGTACAGAATGTGTCTCCTTTAAATTTGCATTGGATGCAAGAGATTATACACCAAGTTAATTTACTTGCTTGGCAACCCTGGAAGAGCCTAGGTATGCCCTGGTGATAGTTTTCTTTTGGACTTTTCACTGCATAGTAATGGACACAGCAGTAGCATCTTGCACATTGGTAGGATTGTCTGTGAAAACTTGAAAGGGGAGCTGGATATACTAAAACTTAGTCTAAAGCAGACAAAAGACACTAAAATGCAAACAGCACACCCCCTTTTTTGTAACCTGGAAAAGTGAGAACAATAGTGTTGTGAGAGCAGATGAGTTTGAGGATTAGTTGGTTTGTTTTATAGCCAGCAGGAATGTGAGGCTCACTAAAAGAATGTATTCCAAAAGGAACCATGAGTAATCCTGACTACAGAATCTAATGAGTCTTTTCCCATGCCATAGCCACATACACTGTGTACTCTGTGACAAGAAACTTCTCACCGAAACAGAATGGTCTTAGCCTTCTGGGGTTACCTTATTTGATGAGATGTGCCTGCTACAGTCCAAAAACCTATTCTTTCAACCCTCCTTTTATGTAGCCTAATGGACACGTGTTTGTTTTCTCAGGTCATTTCTTACTAGATGCATATAGTTAGGGCTGACGTGTGTTGTTCTAGCTAATGAGATTTACATGAGCTTTTCTTCTCTCTGTCCTGACTTCTTTCTTCCCCTAGTACTCCCTAGACCATATAAGCAGATAAGCAGAGCTCGTGGTGATTAACAGCTCTACCTGAGATTTAAAAACAAAAGCTTGGCACACAGCTATTATCTGAATAGAGACTAGAATTAAGTTTTTCTTCTTTATGCTTTTAGTAAGAGCTCCAGTGGATATCTCAGGAATTTAAGATGACAGTTAACTGTTAGCAGCAGACCGTGTGCAAGTTTAGCAGGCTGTGCAAATTACTGTTCTTCAGAGCTTGTTTCACTTTTTTTTTTCTCGAGACGGAGCCTTGCTCTGTTGCACAGGCTGGAATGCAATGGCGCAACCTCCACCTCCCGGGTTCAAGTGATTCTCCTGCCTCAGCCTCCTGAGTAGCTGGGATTACAGGCAAGCACCACCATGCCTGGCTAATTTTTGTATTTTTAGTAGAGGTGAGGCTTAATCATGTTGGTCAGGCTGGTCTCGAACTCCTGACCTAGTGATCCGCCCACCTCGGCCTCCCAAAGTGCTGGGATTACAGGCATGAGCCACCATGCCTGGCTGCTTGTTTTACTTTCTTAAACTGTACTATTTTTCTTTCTTTTTCTTTTTTTTAAAATTCTTCTCAGCTCATACCAATTAAACTTTACTGTTTTTCTTAGACATTGGGGATATTTCTTGCTGTTTCTTTGGCTTAGAGGTAAAGGTGTTGTTTTCTCGCTAGTCCATATGGTGTGACGTTTCTCTGCATTTTTGCATAGGAGGAAGAGCTACGCAAAGGTGGAGACCCCAAATATGCCCACTTGAATATGGATCTGCATGTCTTCATTGAAGTCTTTGGACCCCCATGTGAGGCTTATGCTCTTATGGCCCATGCCATGGAGGAAGTCAAGAAATTTCTAGTACCGGTAAGGAAATCCATATCCTGTGTCTTCTGAGCAAAAGAGAACTGGGATCTTATGCTGTTGTGAAGGTAGGGTTTCTTAACTAAGGTCTCTGCATAACCTGTATGTATACCAAATTCTGCATTTATGTTCATTTTCCTGAGGTAGTTCATTGCTTGTACCTAGTTCTCCGAGCATTATGCTCCAAGGCCACTCTATCCCTCCTTGTCTAATGTGATAGTCATTGTGTACCGGTATCTGTTGTCAGTATATCGGGTCCACAATGTGCCTGCATTCTGATACTTGGTTAACTAAGGTTTAACAGGGTCTTCACCTAGCTGAGTATTTTGGTAGTAGTGTGGAACAAGGAGATTGTGTTAGGAAGGTGACTAAGGTGCGTCCCTGCACTCAAGAAGTTTATTCTGTAGAGAGTAGAGGCTAGCAGTAAGCAGCTTATAGCATCTAGTGTTACTGAGTTAAATTCTGACCTGAACACACTCAGGGATTTCTTTCCTGGAGGAGTTTGCTGAGGACGAGTTTGGTTTGGAAGAGGCTGACTGTTGATGTTTCACAGATTGGTGAGCAGCTTTTTTCAGACTATAACTGAGGACTAGATAGAGATGGGACAGGCCAGTTTATCTATCTTACTTATTACTATCTTTGAATACTTGGTTGTAATGTTACTTTGAATAAATAGGAAATGGTACTATTTTTGCCTTTTAGCAAGGCCGGGTGGTTGTCAGAGTTAACATACTACTGTTGAATATTTAATAACAAGGATGAATCTGGAAGCTTATGAAGGATTTGGAATATTATTCAACTAGAATTGAGTAAGTGTCATGTGTTCATCAGAAAACTAAGAGGAGGTAAGATACAGTCCTTGGTTTTCTTGAATGTTAAATGAGGGAGTTGGAACTAAATGTAGTGTCAGAGGATGTGAAATTGATACAGCAAAAATTTATAGGCAGCGTGGGCCGGACACGGTGGCTAACGCCTATAGTCCCAGCAATTTCGGAGGCCGAGGTGGGCAGATCACCTGAGGTCAAGAGTTCGAGACCAGCCTGACCAACATGAGAAACCCCGTCTCTACTAAAACAAAATTAGCCAGGTGTGGTGGCGCCCAGCTACTCGGGAGGCTGAAGCAGGAGAATCGCTTGAACCTGGGAGGCAGGGGTTGCAGTAAGCCGAGATTGTGTCATTGGACTCCAGCCTGGGCAACAAGAGTGAAACTCCGTCTCCAAAAAAAATAAAACAAAACTTTTAGGCATTTTGTACCCGTAATGCTGAACTCCAAGGATGCCAGCAGTCTCAAATGTCTTCGCAGCTGCTCTTCTTTCAAGTACCTCATCTTCATTAGAATGTTCAACATGAAACACACCATTTAACATATCCTAGAGAAAAACACAGCTGGTTAATCTTACTCAAGGGAATTCTTTTTACTCTTTTTGGGGTGTTCTATTGATCACCCAAGCATTCAATTTCCAAAGGACTGCAGAGGGAATACTCATCTCCTCTCTTTATTGTTAGTCTCCCTCATATTCCTCAGAAGGGTTAGGTTTATGAGGCTTCCATGTAAGTGAATCTTTTGAAAAAGATGCCTGCCAGGGAGACATGGGTTTCCTCAGTGTTGGCTGTGGTAGTTGGAGGAGTCTGAGCAATGGTCTGGCATTAGTTACTTGATTCTCCAAGGTGTGAGTCTCAAGCAGCAGTAATATGTAAGGTAGGAGGAGCCGGACAATTGAGCGGGGCATCAAAGACTAGCATCATCTATTGAATCTGTATACACCTGGGATATGTAAAAATGCATGAAGTGTTAAGACTGAATGGCTCTCAACAGGAAGTGTGAAAAGATTTGCAAATGGCATTTGGCTTGATTTTTCCCTCTTGTGGAGGAAAAAAAAGTGAGATTATTTTTGCATCTGTGACCAGAGCCCTCCATTCTCCCCTTAGAACAATTAACTATACCAGTAATGCTGCACAGTGCAGTCGAAAGAGCACTGGACCATGTATGTCTGTCTCTCTGTGTCTTCCTGGACAGGTTATCATTTATTTTTCTGAACTTCAGGTTTTTCGTCCAAACATTTCTTAAATATCTGTCAGATGTCTGATACTATGCTTGGGTGTAAAGTTACAAAAATGGCTCCTGAAGAGCTTACAGTTTAGTGACAGACAATTCTAAAATGATATGGTAAGTGCTTGCATGTAGGAATACGTGGTACTTTGAGAAAAGAGGAGTTGTAGGGGTGGCATCAAGAGAAAGTTTTTCAAGAGACACTTATTTAGACAAGTCTTATAAGGATGAGTTAAGAATCCCTCAGGTGGACAAAAAAGACAGTATAAGGACAAAAAAGCCTGTTGATCCAACACCTAGATTTTGAGACAGGTAATTCTGAATTCACATCTAGAGTCTGCCATTTATTAGCTCTGTGTTCTTAAGCTGGTTGATGTATACTCCTTGAGTCTGTTTTCTTAACTGTAAAATGTGGAGATCTGCCTACTTCAGGGACATTTTGAAGATAAAACTGAAAAGTCTATATAAAGTTTATTATATAGAGCCAAGTGCATACAGCTCCATTAATGGTAGTGGCTTTTATTATTCCAGAAAGAGGAAACTATTTGCAAAGAATGGATGTGTAAGAGTATGGCAGGCTCTGAACTACAAGTTGTTCAGTCTGGCTTGTGAGGAGGTTTTATATATATATAGAACAAATGGAAGTGATCCAGAGAGCTAGGCAGGGAGCACATTATGAATAATGAGGGGGTCTGCCATCAAGACTTTTCTCAAAGAGGTGACAGGTAGGGTGCCATTTGACTTCAGAGAATGAATGATGTGAGACCTCACCTGGGCTCTCAAAGCTGTTCTTAGAATTCAAGGCTCCCATGGGCCGGATGGTTTCTCAGTAGAAACTGTAGGTATCACATAATACTTATATCTTTCATTCCCAGGACATGATGGATGATATCTGCCAGGAGCAATTTCTAGAGCTGTCCTACTTGAATGGAGTACCTGAACCCTCTCGTGGACGTGGGGTGCCAGTGAGAGGCCGAGGAGCTGCACCTCCTCCACCACCTGTTCCCAGGTAAAAATAATGGAGACACCCAGAAATAAGATATAAATTTGACTACTAGTATCATCTCTTTTAGTGGTGCTCTTATGTCTCGCTTAGGAAGGGTCTCAGGATTTGTACATTGCATCAAGAATAGAATTCTACAACCAGACATGATGGCTTACGCCTGTAATCCCAGCACTTTGGGAGGCTAAGGCAGACAGATCACCTGACATTAGGAGTTTGAGACCGGCCTGGTCAATGTGGTGAAACCCCGTCTCTACTAAAAATACAAAAATTAGCTGGGTGTGGTGCTATACACCTGTAATCCCAGCTACTCAGGAGGCTGGGGCAAGAGAATTGCTTGAACCAAGGAGATGGAGGTTGCAGTGAGCCAAGATCATGCCATTGCACTCCAGCCTGGGTGATAGAGCAAGACGCCATTTCAAAAAAAAAAAAAAGTTCTAGCTCTTGGGCACTTTGACAATAGCCAAGTGCTGCAGTCTAGTTCAAACTTTTGGTCTTCTAATTTTGGACAGTCGTAGCATTTTTTAATTGTCTGACTTTAAAATTCTACCTTTTGTGACTGACCTTTATGGAGTATTCAGACTCTCCATACCTACCCAAGGTAGTGCAGTGATGAACTGGTCCACTGTAGGACCTGGGGGATCTTGCAGTGTGGGTCCTTTACCCTGTACATTCCTCTGTGCTTTAATAATAGTTAAGGCTTCATGAAATCTGCTTAACTCCAGAATTTATAAACAAATCAGAACATAAAAGTGGTCTGTTTATAAAAAGCTCCATTTAGGCCGGGCGCGGTGGCTCAAGCCTGTAATCCCAGCACTTTGGGAGGCCGAGACGGGCGGATCACAAGGTCAGGAGATCGAGACCATCCTGGCTAACACGGTGAAACCCCGTCTCTACTAAAAATACAAAAACTAGCCGGGCGAGGTGGCGGGCGCCTGTAGTCCCAGCTACTCCGGAGGCTGAGGCAGGAGAATGGCATAAACCCGGGAGGCAGAGCTTGCAGTGAGCTGAGATCCGGCCACTGCACTCCAGTCCGGGCGACAGAGCGAGACTCCGCCTCAAAAAAAATAAAAAATAATAAAAAAAATAAAAAATAAAAAGCTCCATTTAAAATAAACTTTCATTTTGTAGGGGCCGTGGTGTTGGACCACCTCGGGGGGCTTTGGTACGTGGTACACCAGTAAGGGGAGCCATCACCAGAGGTGCCACTGTGACTCGAGGCGTGCCACCCCCACCGACTGTGAGGGGTGCTCCAGCACCAAGAGCACGGACAGCAGGCATCCAGAGGATACCTTTGCCTCCACCTCCTGCACCAGAAACATATGAAGAATATGTAAGAAATTTGAACAATGTGCCCTTTCCCAATACCTAGAAGGCTGCCAAAGGAAATTGAATGACAGGGCCTCGGTCCTTTGTGTGGGTGTCATGGGCTGCCTGTAAGATTTGCAATCTGCCCTCTTCTCTTGCAGTGAATGTTGAACTATTAGAAGATTTTTCCATTTTAAGCATGGTTTTACTATAGGCCTGTAGATTAAACAAGAAATAAGATGTACCTTAATGTAGTGTTTTATAATGAATTTCTTACTACTAGTACTGATAATACTAAAGCTCGATTTTGTACTTTCTGCCCACACTTGTTCTATGGCATATCGTATTTGTTTGGGTTTTCTTTGTTTAGTAACCCTTTCTCTTTTGACTATCCTACAGTTAGGCATTAACATTTTGGAGGGAAATGTCATGTCCTTTTAATTCAGAAGCCTACCTCCTCCCATGAGATTAATTACCTTTCCTACTCTATGATTTTGATGTTTTATTTCTTTTTCTTTTCTTTCTTTTTTTTTTTGTTGTTGTTGTTCTTCTTCTTCTTCTTCTAGGGATATGATGATACATATGCAGAACAAAGTTACGAAGGCTACGAAGGCTATTACAGCCAGAGTCAAGGGTGAGTCAGGCAGTATAAGCACTGTTTTGTGTCCTAAGGATGGATGGAGGGAGTTGGAGGAACAGAGAGATTTAGACAGCACAACCCTAAGGAGCAGAATGGTTCACCTTTTGAGGGTATCTCGTGCGCAACCCCCACAACTCTGACTGGTCTTGAACTCGAATTCAAGCGATCCTCCCACTTTAGCCCTCCCTAGTAGCTGGGGTTACAGGTGCATGCCACCATGCAATGCTTTCCTCTGCTTTTGACATCTGT
Organism: Piliocolobus tephrosceles; assembly: GCF_002776525.5. NCBI lineage: Eukaryota > Metazoa > Chordata > Mammalia > Primates > Cercopithecidae > Piliocolobus > Piliocolobus tephrosceles. Next base: position 190,696,627 of record NC_045434.1, on the reverse strand, counting down.
GAAGCACACACTTGGATTTGTAAATTTGGATAACTGAACCTTAAATTTTAATTTAGAACCTGAGAGTAACAGATGAAAAATTTCCAAGCTGTGACTACATGGAAACAGGGAGAAATGCCTTTACATTATTTTGATTTATTATTTTAAAATATCAAAACCACATTAAAGTTGCATAAAATTTTACAAGAAACTTGAATTCCATTACCATAACTTAGGTTCTTTTCTACATTTCTCTTTAAGATCATTTCCTTGTGTGTCCATATATATAGCTTACCTGTGAATTGATTGAAAAAGAGTCCCAGAATTCTACAGCAGTGATAAAACAGTTCTTTTTTGCTTCTGGTGAGCCCTATGAGTACATGTATATGTATGCTATATTAAGAGGGTCGATTTAGGGTTGTGCTTTTTCACTTTATATTCTGTGGTATCCATTTTTCTTTGCAGTAGTTGTCATAATTATTTTATAAGTACATAGTATATACATATTTTGGAAATATTTTGTGGTTTAGGGATGGGGCAGAATAAGTATTTTCCTGTATTAATACACATAGTAAAATGACTGAAATGTGGAAGTATTTGAGAGAAAGGTGAAACTAAAACATAGTTACTCTGTAGCTTCCTAACACTCTGTCTTTGGCTTTCAGGGACTCAGAATATTATGACTATGGACATGGGGAGGTTCAGGATTCTTATGAAGCTTATGGTATGTCTTTATCTCTGTGGTGGGGCAGAATGTACAAGTAAGTGCCTGGGAGAATGCTGGTGACTAAAGTATTGAGAGTCAGGCAAACACACCTAAGGATAAACCTTTAGAAGGCCAAGATTTTGCTAGATGTGACAGTGAGAGTTCCACGGTTACTTAAATTTTGCAGTACGTGGTAGAAAGAGGGACTGCTAAAGTGAGATGGGGTATCGCTATTCTTGGAAGGGTAGTGTGTGTCTTAAACGAGGGCTCAAGACCAGCTTGGTCTGATTGGAGCAGCAGACTTACAAGCTAATGTTGATTTTTTTCTACTTTAGGCAGGGAAATAGCTAGACCTGGGTTGTATTTCTGGGCCTTTGCTGCCAATATCTAGGCCACTTTGGTAGATAACAAGAACTTAATCATACACAACTGTACTCATCTACCCCATTTCATTAAAAAAAATAAATTTAGATCTAATTGAAAATAATGTCATTGTGAAGGAGATGTCAGCTGAAAGGGACCTAGATGGCAAGCAGCTAGCCAGACCAGGTTGGGGGGCAAGAATAGTGCCTATTAGGGCCAGGCGTGGTGGCTCATGCCTGTAATCCCAACACTTTGGGAGGCTGAGGTGGGTGGATCACCTGAGGTGAGGAGTTCAAGACCAGCCTGGCCAAGATGGTGAAACCCTGTCTCTACTAAAAATACAAAAAAATTAGCCGGGCGTGGTGGCAGGCACCTGTAATCCCAGCTACTCAGGAGGCTGAGGCATGAGAATCACTTGAACCTGGGAAGCGGAGGTTGCGGTGAGCTGAGACCGCACCATTGCACTCCTGCCTGGGCAACAAGAACAAAACTCCGTCTCAAAAAAAAGAAATAGTGCCTATTAGAATCAGATTAGAGGCTGTAGGGGTGAGAGCCAAATCAGCTCTCCTTGTTGGCTTGAAGACATCTCAACACAGTCCTTGATCCCAAGAGAGCTATGGAGGCTGCAGCAGCATCAGGACAAGGCTGCCTTCCCTGAGGTTTGGTTAAAAACACATTGCTCATGTGTGTCCTCAAGAGCCAGTTATGGCCCTGTGTTAATAGGCCTCATTGGGAATACTATGTGGCAGTGGATGCAGCTAGAGCTACCTTTTCAGTGTGAGGTATTTTCAGCATACCTGAGGGACTTCTAGAGAGTCCTTGGCAGGGGCTCAGCAATTGACAATTCACACTAAGATACTGGTTGACAGTCTCCCCTTATCCCTAGCTGAAAAAGAGGAGCCCCTTAGGGCCTCCCAGAGACAGACAAGCTGAGCCCAACTCAGCACAGTATGAAGTAGCCAATCAGCTGCTTGCCCAGGGAAACTGTTTTTACCAGTTTTAGCGAAATAGCACTGGACAGTTGCCAATCACTAACACGGCTTTGCTCTGCTCATATACCACTATTTAGAAGGGCAGTGTGATTGCACCCAAGTATTTCCCACCATCAGTGAGGCAGTACAGTGGGGCCTCTGTATGTGTTTGACTAAATTGCATTTCTGTTTTGCTGGAGAAAAGACCAAACTGAAAGAGGCAGGCTTTTCTTTGTGCTCCTGATATGATGTTGCCACAGTTAATCTGTTCTGATCTCTGCTTTGATTAACAGAGTTAGAAAAATAAACTGTCCAGGATGATCTGTATACGTCAGGAAAAAAAGAAAAAAGAAACTGTCTTGTTGATACCCAGAAGCCACTTGGAAAGTGATGGACATATGTGTTATACTAAGGGTATAATTAGGGTTCTATGTGACTTTAGATCTATATAGGAGTTTGAGGCCTATAAAGATGGAGGCAGATACTTGTGAATACAGGCAGCTGGAAAAATACTTCAGGATGAACTAGTGTGTGTAAGGTGTGGGAAGAATAAGCTTAAATGCAATTTATTTTCATAAGAGGTCACCTCTAGAAATATGTCTTCATATTCCTCAGGCTTTTCCCTGTCACAAAGGAGAAACATTTGAGGATGTGAACCACATTGTCTGGCTTCTCTCAACTGTCGACTTAAGAAAGGAGATAAGGAATTACCCTTTTTTTTTTTTTTTTTTTTGAGATGGAATCTGGCTTTATTGCCCAGGCTGGAGTGGAGTGGCACAATCTTGGCTCACTGCAACCTCTGCCTCCCAGGTTCAAGCGATTCTCCTGCCTCAGCCTCCTGAGTAGCTGGGATTACAGGCACGCACTACCATGCCTGGCTAATTTTTGTATTTTTAGTAGAGATGGGGTTTCACCCTGTTGGTCAGGCTGGTCTCGGACCCCTGGCCTCATGATCTGCCTGCCTTGGCCTCCCAAAGTGCTGGGATTACAGGCGTGAGCCATCGTGCCCGGCCTTGGAATTATCTTAAACAGTGCTGTCAGTGCAGCATTTGATTGCACATCCCTCTACCAGAGTGAGCAGTATCAGCTCTGCTGGTGGAGGGCCCCATGGAAAGTGGCCCTTGCTTGCTTTTCCCAGAGAGCTAGAGGACACTTTTCCATAAGGAAACATGACTTACTGTTGTGTGGAAGTGGGGCTGGCTGCCCGCTTCCAATCTGAAAGACTTCGAGAAGTTTTCCCACCTTACCTGAGCTGCCTGCCAAATTGTTTTGGGAACCGGAAAGGCCATTGCAGACTCAAAAGATTGACTTCCTCACTGTGTCAAGCAAGGTGTTGGGTATCTCCAGGTTTGGGGACTGGAGTATAGATCACGTTTGTCTATGAAGAACCTCGTTGTGGGAGATTACTCCAGAGTCAGTGGCAGCCTTTTTGGATTTGTTCCCTTCTGTCCTTCCACTCAAAACTGAAAAATTGCCCAGACTGCCCAATAGGGGCCAAGCCAAGTAGAAAGCAAGGAACATCAGGGGAAGTGTCAAGACATTAGAAGAAGTGCAGTGTTTTTGGTGATCTTTACTATGTGACCTATCCCTGTTCATCCGTAAGTGCCACATGGTTTATAAACTGTCTTTGTTTTCCCCACAGGCCAGGACGACTGGAATGGGACCAGGCCGTCGCTGAAGGCCCCTCCTGCTAGGCCAGTGAAGGGAGCATACAGAGAGCACCCATATGGACGTTATTAAAAACAAACATGAGGGGAAAATAAGAGTTATGAGCAAAGTTGTTACTGATTTCTTGTATCTCCCAGGATTCCTGTTGCTTTACCCACAACAGACAAGTAATTGTCTAAGTGTTTTTCTTCGTGGTCCCCTTCTTCTCCCCACCTTATTCCATTCTTAACTCTGCATTCTGGCTTCTGTACGTAGTATTTTAAAATGAGTTAAAATAGATTTAGGAATATTGAATTAATTTTTTAAGTGTGTAGATGCTTTTTTCTTTGTTGTTTAAATATAAACAGAAGTGTACCTTTTATAATAAAAAAAGAAGTTGAGTAAAAAAAAAACACAAACCTGTTAGTTTCAAAAGTGACTTTGCTTGCTTAAAGGTTCTGAAGTAAAGGCTTGTTAACTTTCTCTTAGTTTTGATTTGAGGCATCCCGTAAAGTTGTAGTTGCAGAATCCCAAACTAGGCTACATTTCAAAATTCAGGGCTGTTTAAGATTTAAAATCACAAACGTTAACGGCAGTAGGCACCACCATGTAAAAGTGAGCTCAGACGTCTCTAAAAAATGTTTCCTTTATAAAAGCACATGGCGGTTGAATCTTAAGGTTAAATTTTAATACGAAAGATCCTCATGAATTAAATAGTTGATGCAATTTTTAACGTTAATTGATATAAAACAACAACAAAATTAGGCTTGTAAAACTGACTTTTTCATTACGTGGGTTTTGAAATCTAGCCCCAGACATACTGTGTTGAGAGATACTTAGGGGGAGGGAGTAGGTTTTGAAGAGGTTGATGGTGGTGGGGAGGGAAGGCCTCCTGAATTGAGTTTGATGCAAAGCTTTTTAGCCATGAAGAATCTTTCAGTCATAGGATTAATAATTAAATTTTCAGTATTTAAAAAGACAAAATATTTTGTCCATTTGAGATTCTGCACTCCATGAAAAGCTCACTTGGACGCTGGAGCCAAAAGCTGATGATTTTCTTAAGTTGACGGTTGTCAATATCGAACTGTTCCCAAGTTAGTCAAGTATGTCTCAACACTAGCATGATATAAAAAGGGACACTGCAGCTGAATGAAAAAGGAATCAAAATCCACTTTGTACATAAGTTAAAGTCCTAATTGGATTTGTACCGTCCTCCCATTTTGTTCTCGGAAGGTTAAATGCTACATGTGTAAGTCTGCCTAAATAGGTAGCTTAAACTTATGTCAAAATGTCTGCAGCAGTTTGTCAATAAAGTTTAGTCCTTTTTTAATCAAAGTAAATGTGATGAATTGTCATTTTTTTGGGTGGACCATAAAATAGTTTTCTCTTTCAAATAAACTTAAATTAACTCTAAAGTTAATGGGCTTGTTAAAAGTTGGAAACATTCTTAAAAGTGGTGGGGGGGATTTTATTTTAAGTTTACCAAAAAAAAAGTTGATGGAGTTGTTAAGTTTTAGTTTAAAAATATCCAAAGTTTTTTCACCCCCTGGAAGTTGTTGGAAGTAGTTGTATCCAATCCTATCAAAAATTCTAATTTATGGAGAGTTTTCAACTCAACTGAGCTGAAACTTGGATTGGTTTCCATACATAGGTCTCAATATTTAAAAGTGCGAGCCAGCCTGGTTTGCACCTTCTGTAGAGCCTCTAGGTGGCTCTAAAGTGTGACACCAAATAATTTGTGTGAGCTCAGAAGGGGACAGCACCTGCCTTTAGACATGACAGTTCAGCCAACTCTGGGTGCCCTTGAGGGTTTCTCTTTGAATCCCAGAAATGCTGATAACTCAGCTGGGCTGGGGCAGGATTTGGCATGATAGGCTGGCTCTGAACCCCCTTGTAAGAGACCGAGAGAGGAAGTGATGGAATTGGTTGGTCCCTCTTCTACTCTATGCTCATTCTCAGGGTTCTCATGGCTTCCCTAAGAGAGCCACCTAAACTGCTCGGGGGTGAAAAATCCTCTTGTATTGAAGTGCCAAGCTGCCTGCAGCAGTGCATGATGGACATTTTTTTTCTTTTTAAAACACACCAACAAAAAAATGTATTTGTAGATTGTGATAAAATGTAAATAACTGAATTTTCAACCATGGTTTGAAGTCAGCTTTCAGGGCATTATGTCTTGTTTTGATGAAAAGAGATCACTCTATACCCCCCTTTTTAAAGGAAAATTATCGCAAGAGAATCAGGATGTGTAAAGCTAACATGCATCGCAAAAAACCAAAGGTAACCTAAATGTCTGATTTTAATAGCACATATTTCTCTTTTACATAAACTGTGACAGCAACTTGCATAAACAATTCTTTAGCTGTTAATTTTAATGTTAAAACTTTGCAAAACTTGTTTAATAAAAATAGCTGTAAAAAGAAAAACCATATGTTGCCGCATAAATTAGCCATAACTCTTAATAATCCTGCCCATCACAAGTGAACTGTAATGTAACCTGGGCACAAAGTCTGACATCTTAAATGACACATTGTAAAATTTCAATGACTGTAGATTAGACCTCCTGCTGCACCCCAAAAGCTTTCTGCTCAGCTATTTAAAACTGTGTAAGGATGAGTCCCTGTAGGTCCCCATATTGATATTCACAATGAAACTTTACTTAAAATTTCTTAAAAGTTGCATGTTTCTCCTGTAATGTGTAAACTGCATGCAGGATCTCTTTATCTTTTATTTTGTATGTCTTTAAAAAAACTTCCTCTTCAAAAGACTGATCTGTTATTTCTCCATTTTCAGGTGATTGAAAACTCCTGAGGCATTACCTGGACTAGAATGGGTAGTGAAGACCCATGTCAGGTATGTTAAGGTGGCTTTCTATTAAGGACCATGTAACTGTATCATAACTGTAAAACAGTTATGCTAGGAGGTGGCCTATAAGGTGGTCAATGGGTTAATCTTTCTTGTGGTCATTTGTACCTTATTTACAACATGACCACACTTTCATGTCCATACTGAATTTACATCTAATGGTTGATAAGGCCAGACAATATCAACTTGGATCTGTTGAATCCCACTCTGTTTATCCTGTTAATAACCTGATGAGGCGATATTCCACTTGGACTTCATTGGTTGCAAGCAACGAAGTGGCTAATGTAAATAAGAGACTTTATTAGAAAGGTGTTAGGGGCTCAACGTTTAGTGTGAAGGCTAAAAAATCTGGTGTGGGAACTGTAGTGGCTACAGGGAACTGGGACAACAGTGGTAGACCAAAGGAACGATCTTGAAACAAGGACTGGCTCCTTAGGCACAACTCAAACTATGTCGGGTCTCTTTCTGCCTCAAGATTCAGGTTTTAGAGAGGGAATATCAGACTGGATTAGCTGAGTCACATGTGTAAGAAAAAACCAATTCCTCAAAAGGCAGTTGGGGAAATGGATGCTGGGCAGACCAGAAACAATTTTACCAATATTTTACAGAAGTAACTTAGACCTAATGAAGTTAAGTAACTTTGGGTCACATAATTAGTATGGCTAGTACTCAAGCCCAAGATTTGTGTTGCCAAAATCTGTCATCTTAACCCTGTACTGTACTGTCCGTAGTCTAGGGAAAGGGTATTTCTTATACTTAGGAGATCTTTCATAGGGATAATTGTGGTATAGAAGAAAGGATATGGAGCCTACAGAACACTTTCTCTAAAGTTTAACTCCCTGGTTTGTGTAGTTGGGGGCTGTGACAACAGTGAACTTTCCTGTTAATTGAAGCCATTAAGCAACTAACTGGCTGATTTTTCTTTCTGCTCTGAGTGAGGTGTTAGGATTAGGATGACACTGAGGAGAAAGGCCTAACTAGGTAAGCCAAAGGCACATAGAACCTTTCACAGTGAAATTTGACTTCTTGGAATTTCTTTTTCTTCCAAACCTGCCTCTCAGCCTCTGAGAGATCTGGAAACTTTAAGGAGGGGCATGTGTGCTGAACAAGTTTCTGGGCACCTGACAAGTCCTAAATTTGATGTTGGTTACATGAATGGCTAGGAAATTTAGCAGGGGAGAATCCCTGAATGTAGAGAATTTAGTCTCAACTCTTTCTAGGGTAGTCTGAAGAAGAAAAATGGATTAGAAGTTGAGTGAAACCTTTCATGTGGACTGTGCTTGGAAAGACAGGTTCTGTTGTTTGTGGACCCAGGCCTGCTGGTGTTCTGCCTGTTCTGCACGTGTAGCTTCGCCCATTGATCCAAGTGTTTTCTGTAAAATTCTGTCACTCACTACCTGTGAACTTTTATTCATTCATTCATTCATTCATTCATTCATTCATTCATTTATTTATTTATTTTAAGGTGGAGTCTCAACTCTGTTGCCCAGGCTGGAGTGCAGTGGTGTGATTTCAGCTCACTGCAACCTCTGCCTCCCGGGTTCAAGCGATTCCCCTGCCTCAGCGTCCCCAGTAGCTGGGATTATAGGCACATACCACAACGCCTGGATAATTTTTATATTTTTAGTAGAGATGGGGTTTCACCATGTTGGCCAGGCTAGTCTTGAACTCCTGGCTTCAAGTGATCCGCCCACCTCAGCCTCCCAAAGTGCTAGGATCATAGGCGTGAGCCACTGCACCCGGCCAACCTGTGAATTTCTATTACAATTCTGTGAGCTTTAGAGACAGGCAAGCTCAAGATTGGGTATCTGTCCTGGCTCTGCTTCATGTGAGCCTTTGTCACCTTAGTCAGAAACAAAACCCTTTCAGTGCCTCATTTATCATCAAATGAAGTTGATGATAATACCTGACATTTATCACTGTGTGCATCATAATATCCTAACAGAGTTAATAAGTATCTCATTTGGTCCCTTTCTACCTTTGTTTCTGTTTTGAGGAAAAATTCACACAGCATAAAATTTACAATTTTAAAGTGTACAATGCAGTAGTTTTAAGTATATTTGTACTGTGCAACCATTTCCACTCTTTAATTCCAGAATATTTTCATCACTCTAAAAATAAATCTTTAATTTATTAAAAATAAATCTTTAATACATAAATGTATCTGCTAATAGTCACTCCCAACTCCCCTCTCTCCCCAGCTGTTGGCAGCCACTAATCTTTCTGCGGGTTTGCCTATTCTGACCATTCCATATAAATGGAATCATAATATATGCTTTTTGGAATTGGCTTCTTTGACTTTGCATAGTGTTTGGTTCATCCAGTTGATAGCATGTAACATAGTACTTCATACTATGCATAGGAAACATTACTTCCAAAAGCAGCCCGTTTCATTAGAAATGGCTCTAAATATTTTATCTCTCATTTTGAATGAGACCTATACCTCAGTAATTTAAACTGAATCTGCTTTGGACCCCTGAAGCAATATCCTTTCAGGTATTTGAAGATTTTTTCATTGCTGTGTCTTTCCCATCTCTAAAAATTTTCTTGGCTTGGCTGTGCACGGCAGCTCGTGCCTGTAATCCCAACACCTGGGGAGGCTGAGGTGGGAGGATCACTTGAGGCCAGGAGTTCAAGACCAGCCTGGACAACATAGCAGACTCTGTCTCTACAAAAAGTAAAAAAATGAGCTGGGCATGATGGCTTGCACCTCTAATCCTAGCTACTCAGGAGGCAGGGGCAGGAGGATCACTTGAGTCTGGGAGTTCAAGGTTACAGTATACTATGATCACATCACTGTACTCCAGCCTGGGTAGAAAGTTTTTAAAATACTATTGGTCCCAAAAAAATACAGTTCCTGCATGCCACCTGTGGCCTTTAGCCTACCAGTTTGCAACCTCTGGTTGGCTTCTGTTAGTATAAATTAAAGGTCATGTTAGCATTTTTTTTTTTTTTTTTTTTGAGACAGTCTCGCTCTGTTGCCCAGGCTGGAGTGCAGTGGTGCGATCTCCGCTCACTGCAAGCTCTGCTGCCTCCGGGGTTCACGCCATTCTCCTGCTTCAGCCTCCCGAGAAGCTGGGACTACAGGCGCCCGCCACCACGCCCGGCTAAATTTTTTGCGTTTTTAGTAGAGACAGGGTTTCATCATGTTTGCCAGGATGGTCTCAATCTCCTGACCTCGTGATCCGCCCGCCTCGGCCTCCCAGAGTGCTGGGATTACAGGCGTGAGCCACTGCGCCTGGCCATGTTAGCATTTTTAAGTGATTTTTTTTGGACAGACGTAACTGTCCTAGTGGCAAAGAAGTTTAGAGTTTTGGGGGAGTTTTAAAATAACAACTTTATTGAGATAGAATTCATATACCATACTGTTCTCTCACTTAAAGTGTACAATTCAGTGGTTTTTAGTATATACACAGTCATTCAGTCATCACTATGGTCTGTTTGAAATGTCTTTATCAACCCAAAAAGAAACCCCATGCCTTTTGTCTGTCTCCCACCAATTTATCCCCTCCAGCCATAGGCTACTACTCTGCTTTCTGTCTCTATAGACTTGCCTGCTGTGGATATGCACTAAAGATGACAAGGGTTTAGCCTCCAGAAGACTAAGACCAAGGGTTTAACCAGTCACAGAAGACCACTTTCTGTATGATTTCATGCAAATGAAATTTCATACAAATGAAATCATACAATAAGTGGTCTTTTGTGACTGGCTTCCTTTTTTTTTTTTGAGATGGAGTCTTGCTCTGTCACTCAGGCTGGAGTGCAGTGGCATGATCTCAGCTCACTGCAACCTCCGCCTCCCAGGTTCAAGCGATTCTCCTGCCTCAGCCTCCTGAGTAGCTGGGATTATAGGCACGCGCCTCCATGCCTGGCTAATTTTTGTATTTTTGGTAGAAGTGGGGTTTCACTGTGTCGGCCAGGCTGGTCTGGAACTTCTGACCTCAGGTGATCCGCCTACCTTGGCCTCCAAAGTTTGGGATTATAGATGTGAGCCATCATGCTCAGCCGACTGGCTTCCTTTTAAATTAGGATGTTTTCTTTTTTTTTTTTTTTGAGGCGGAGTCTCGCTCTGTCGCCCGGACTGGAGTGCAGTGGCCGGATCTCAGCTCACTGCAAGCTCCGCCTCCCGGGTTTATGCCATTCTCCTGCCTCAGCCTCCGGAGTAGCTGGGACTACAGGCGCCCGCCACCTCGCCCGGCTAGTTTTTGTATTTTTAGTAGAGACGGG
>NC_045434.1:190641470-190685472 GCF_002776525.5 Piliocolobus tephrosceles | reverse complement strand
GTTTGCCAGGATGGTCTCAATCTCCTGACCTCGTGATCCGCCCGCCTCGGCCTCCCAGAGTGCTGGGATTACAGGCGTGAGCCACTGCGCCTGGCCATGTTAGCATTTTTAAGTGATTTTTTTTGGACAGACATAACTGTCCTAGTGGCAAAGAAGTTTAGAGTTTTGGGGGAGTTTTAAAATAACAACTTTATTGAGATAGAATTCATATACCATACTGTTCTCTCACTTAAAGTGTACAATTCAGTGGTTTTTAGTATATACACAGTCATTCGGTCATCACTATGGTCTGTTTGAAATGTCTTTATCAACCCAAAAAGAAACCCCATGCCTTTTGTCTGTCTCCCACCAATTTATCCCCTCCAGCCATAGGCTACTACTCTGCTTTCTGTCTCTATAGACTTGCCTGCTGTGGATATGCACTAAAGATGACAAGGGTTTAGCCTCCAGAAGACTAAGACCAAGGGTTTAACCAGTCACAGAAGACCACTTTCTGTATGATTTCATGCAAATGAAATTTCATACAAATGAAATCATACAATAAGTGGTCTTTTGTGACTGGCTTCCTTTTTTTTTTTTTGAGATGGAGTCTTGCTCTGTCACTCAGGCTGGAGTGCAGTGGCATGATCTCAGCTCACTGCAACCTCCGCCTCCCAGGTTCAAGCGATTCTCCTGCCTCAGCCTCCTGAGTAGCTGGGATTATAGGCACGCGCCTCCATGCCTGGCTAATTTTTGTATTTTTGGTAGAAGTGGGTTTCACTGTGTCGGCCAGGCTGGTCTGGAACTTCTGACCTCAGGTGATCCGCCTACCTTGGCCTCCAAAGTTTGGGATTATAGATGTGAGCCATCATGCTCAGCCGACTGGCTTCCTTTTAAATTAGGATGTTTTCTTTTTTTTTTTTTTTGAGGCGGAGTCTCGCTCTGTCGCCCGGACTGGAGTGCAGTGGCCGGATCTCAGCTCACTGCAAGCTCCGCCTCCCGGGTTTATGCCATTCTCCTGCCTCAGCCTCCGGAGTAGCTGGGACTACAGGCGCCCGCCACCTCGCCCGGCTAGTTTTTGTATTTTTAGTAGAGACGGGGTTTCACCGTGTTAGCCAGGATGGTCTCGATCTCCTGACCTCGTGATCCGCCCGTCTCGGCCTCCCAAAGTGCTGGGATTACAGGCTTGAGCCACCGCGCCCGGCCAGGATGTTTTCAAGGTTCATCCATGTTGTAGCATGTATCAGTACTTTGTTCTTTTTTTTTTTTTTTCTGTTAAATGCGATTTCACTGTATGCATATACTACGTTTCATTTATTCATTCATCCATTGACAAGCATTTGGATTGTTTCTACTTTTTGGCTATTATGAATAATACTGCTTTGAATATTTGCATATAAGTTTTTGTGTGGACATGTTTTCAGTTTATTGGGTATATACCTAGAAGAATTTCTGGGTTCTGGGTCATACTGGGACTCTGTTTAATTTCTTTTTTTTTTTTTTTTTTTGGGAGACAGAGCCTTACTCTGTCGCCCAGGCTGGAGTGCAGTGGCGCGATCTCAGCTCACTGCAACCTCTGCCTCCTGGGTTCAGGTGATTCTCCTGCCTCAGCCTCCCAAGAAGCTGGGACGACAGGCATGTGCCACCACACCTGGCTAATTTTTTGTATTTTTAGTAGAGACGGGGTTTCACCGTGTTAGGCAGGATGGTCTCAATCACCTGACCTCATGATCCACCTGCCTCAGCCTCCCAAAGTGCTGGGATTACAGGCGTGAGCCACCGTGCTTGGCCCAAATTCATTCTTTTACATGTGGATATCCCATTGCACCATTTGTTGAAAAGACTATTCTTTATTCATTGAATGGTCTTGTCGCCCTTATCAAAAATCAGTTAACCACAGATGTATGTAAGTCTACTGCCTTTTGAAGTAGTTATTACCTAAAGTGGTAATACAATTTCTGGCAGTAGCTGTTCAATAATAAATAATAGCCGATCAGATTATTTTTACATCACTGAGAGTTTGTAAGTGATAGAGCTAGGATTTGATCCCAAGTATGGGTGACTACAAAGCTGCCTTTATTTTCTGTATTATACTGCAGGCTGCTAAAATGGGAATGAGGCTGTTCTAGCTGCCATGCCTCGTCATAGGTGGTGGTTTTCCAGAGACTCAGAGGCTGCGCTCCAGCATGCCCATCTCCCACCATCAACTTCCTCCCTTCCTAGCCCTCTCTTCCCCCACCACTGTCCATAGTCTCCAGGGTGGACACTTGGTAGTGACATTTACTATTGAGGGAATACTCTGACCCTTCCTTACCTACAGTACAGATACAGGCCTAGGGTTTGTCCCGCCTTTATACTCTCTTCCACCAAATCCCATCTCCTGTCCCAGGCTAAGAATGAGGTTAGAGATGCTTTAACACCTGGTAGGACTTTGTGGCCACCAAAGATATGGATTAGAGTGTGTTAGGCAACACATGGGCTCACTGTCTTCTTGATATGTTTCTGTACTTTGTATGACCCTGCAGAGGCTGCTGTTTGCTGGCGATACTACTAGTAAGTAGTCATTTTCATTTTTTCCCCTCATTTTGTTCTCAGTTTATGCCATCACTGATCTTGACCACATTTAAAAGAAGAGGAAAGTGAGATAGGGAAAATAGGCAGCTTTGCTTGGCTAAGGGAGAAGAGCCCAATTTGAATGCCTACTGTGTGTCCCTATTTTTATAGATTAGGCAACTGATACTGGAAGAGGTGAGGTAATTTACCCCATGGTTGTATAGCACGTTAGGACAGGGTGCATATCAACACTTTTGTACAGCAAAGTCCATTTTCTGTGCTGAAAGCTTGCTGCTTCTGTGATTCCAAATTTCATTGACCCTAAGAGACTGCTTATTGTAAGTTGTGTCTTTAAGTGCTGGAAAGAGAGAGGGAGAGACAGACAGACAGAGGAGAGAGGGGAGAGGGGAAGGGAGGGAGGGAAGGAAAAAAGCTGCCAATTAAGCTGACGTAGTGGTTTCTTTTCACATCAAATACAAGATACATCCTGAAAAAAATAATCATTATTACTGCATTTTGTGAATTCAGACATGTATTGACTATTTACTCTGTGCCATGTAGTTTTCTCTACTAGTGAGGTAAATGTTATCCCATTTTCACACATGATGAAACTGAGACCAGAAAATTTTAAATAGGCCAAGCCTGGTGGCTCACCCTGTAACCCCAAGGCAGGAGTATCACTTGAGTCCAGGAGTTCGGCACTAGCCTGGGCAACATAGTGAGACTCCCATCTCTACAAAAAAAAAAAAAACGTAGATGTGGTGGTGCACGCCTGTAGTCCCAGCTACTTGAGAGGCTGAGTCAGGAAGATCGCTTAAGCCCAGGAGGTCAAGGCTGCAGAGAGTCATGATCATGACACTATACTCCAGCCTCTGCCTCAAAAAATACTAATATATCGGGCCGGGCGTGGTGGCTCAAGCCTGTAATCCCAGCACTTTGAGAGGCCGAGACAGGCAGATCACGAGGTCAGGAGATCGAGACCATCCTGGCTAACCAGGTGAAACCCCATCTCTATAAAATACAAAAAACTAGCCTGGCGACCTGGCGGGCGCCTGTAGTCCCAGCTACTCGGGAGGCTGAGGCAGGAGAATGGCGTGAACCCGGGAGTCGGAGCTTGCAGTGAGCTGAGATCCGGCCACTGCACTCCAGCCTGGGCGGCAGAGCGAGACTCCGTCTCAAAAAAAAAACTAATATATCTATAAAATAATAAATTAAAAAATAGTTACAATAGTGTATCATCATGTTCTCTTGCAGAACTGAATACCAGGGAGCCTGGAGGAGCTGCCTGAGAAAGGCTTAGGGAGGGCCAGAGAAAGGGGATAGCATTTAAGTTGCATCTTAAAGGATTACCAAAATTTGTCAGACAGACAAATGGGATAGTTTAGCATAATAACACTTTATTATAGCTTTAAGCAGACTAATTTAATGAATTAATTAGAGGTGGGGTCTTGCTTTGCCAGCCAGGCTGGAGTACGGTGGTGTGATCATAGCCCACTGCAGCCTTGAACTCCTGGGCTCAAGCTTCCCTCCTGCCTCAGCCTCCCAAGTAGTTGGGACTACAGGCATGGACCACCATGCCCACCTGACTGTTTTTTTTTTTTTTTTTTAATAGAAACAGGTCTCTATGTTGCCCAAGCTGGACTCAAACTCCTGGCCTCAAGCACCTTCCCAGAGTGGTAAGGATTACAGGTATGAGCCACCATACCCTGCCTAAGCAGACTACTTTCAAATTCTGCCTCAGTTTCAAGTCTCAATTTCATCATTTGTAAAATGGGGATAATATTTACTTCACAATATCGTTGGGAAGATCGAGTGAGCTAATGCATATAAAACATTCAGCAGGCCAGGCACAGTGGCTCACGTGTGTAATCCCAGCACTTTGGGAGGCCGAGGTGGGTGGATCACCTGAGGTCAGGAGTTCGAGACCAGCCTGACCAACATGGAGAAACCCCATCTCTACTAAAAACACAAAAAATTAGACAGGCATGGTGGCACATGCCTGTAATCCCAGCTACTCTGGAGGCTGAGGCAGGAGAATTGCTTGAACCTGGGAGGCGGAGGTTGCAGTGAGCCAAGATCGCACCATTGCACATAACAAAAGCGAAACTCCCATCTCAAAAAAAAAAAAAAATTCAACATGACACATAGTAAGCACTCAAATATTAGCTATAAATAGAGATTGGAAGAATAAGTTGGTGCTGATTTTGGAAGCTACATATTAGTCAAGGAGTTTGAACTTTATTCTAAAGTTTGAGCTATTTAATGCCTTAAGCATGAGAGTGACTTACATCACATCTGTTTACCAGTGTGCCGGCAAGGTAGGGGAAATAAGGGAAGGAAACTTTCTGTAAAGTGGCGCTACTTCTTTGTGGGAGAGTGAAGGAGATATTCTCCCCTTGTTGTCCTCCCGCCTTCCCTTCTGCCTGAAGGCCTTTTAATTCCTCCTTTTTCAGAAAGGAGACTCATCTCTCCTGTCTGGTACTTGGGTTGTTTGAGGATGAGATGTCTGGACTGCCCGATGTTACGGGAATCTCCTCATGTCGTATTCCTTTCACCCACCCTGTGAAATGGAAACCAAAACTCCTGAGTGTCTACTAATAGAAACTTTGCGCTTATCGGATTGTTAAAAGTCCTCAATGGATGAGGTCCCTGCCTCCATTTTAAGCTCTTAATTATGTGCTAATTCTGTGCTGGGAGTATCATATACAGCAAGCTTGTCCAACCTGTGGCCCAGGACGGCTTTGAATGCAGCCTGACACACATTCATAAACCTTGAAACATGATGAGATTTGTCTGCAATTTTTTTCTTAAGCTCATCGGCTGTCGTTAGTGTATTTTATGTGTGCCCCAAGACAGTTACTCCAGTGTAGCCCAGGGAAGCCAAAAGATTGGACACCCCTGAATTATACAGTATCTCATTTAATTCTCACAAACAACCCTGTGAAGCAATGATTATCCGTGGCATACAGAGTGAGAAATGTATGTCTAGAAGTTGAGATAACCATAGAGTCCAAGAGATGGAGATTAGACTGAAGTCTTCATGCTCCTCCTCAGCTGCTGGTCTTCTCTGTACCTAGGGTGGCCACATGATCAGCTTACACCGAAGTAGTTCCTGGCTTTGGTGTATAGGACTGGTACCCCTGGCTTGGTTTCCAGATTCCTGAAGTTAAAAAACTTGGATTCTGGGCCGGGTGCGGTGGCCCACGCCTGTAATCCCAGCACTTTGGGAGGCCAAGGTGGGCAGATCATGAGGTCAGGAGTTTGGGACCACCCTGGCCAACATGGTGAAACCCCACCTCTACTAAAAACACAAAAATTAGCTGGACGTGGTGGTGCGCATCTGTAATCCCAGCTACTTCGGAGGCTGAGGCAGGGGAATTTTTTGAACCTGGGAGGCGGAGGTTATAGTGAGCCACAATCGCACCATTGCACTCCAGCCTAGGCGACAAGAACAAGACTCCATCTCAAAAAAAAAAAAAAGACTTGGATCCTTATGAGCCCTCCCCTCTTCTCTTCAGACCCACATGTACCTCCTGCTCCACAGATTAATAGTCGTTGCATGTTTAAAGCTAGCAAGCATCTGATGAATATTTAATAGCATCAAGCAGACAGGCTGCAAACAGCTGTCTGAGATAGCAGCTGCTTAGGGGGAGGGGAGGAAGTACACAACACTGCCTTAACTACCCGTTCTTTTGTTCCCTGGCCTAGAAAATAGACCTGGCTTTTCAAGGCCCCTGAGGAACACAAGCCTTTGAGGGCACTCCACCCTAGTCCTATTGTAGCCTGATTGCTGCCCTCGGCTCCTAAGGAGGCTACCTTCAAGCAGGAGACTCAACCCTTTTTGGGAGGTAATGGGGAAGAATGTTCACTGACCTCTAGAATCCATTTTCCAGTCCCAGAGCTGGAGGTCTTCTACTCTATTGTCTATTCTGGCTCTGAAGCTGAGGATGCAGTCTCATCTAGTGTTCTGCAGACTGCAGCTCACTCCCTCTGTCTGTTTGTTTGTTTGTTTGTTTGTTTGTTTTGAATGTAGTTTCTGCTTTCGTGTACAGCTCTCTCTTCTAAAGGAGAGAGACGTGTATCTGAAAGGGATGTGAATTTCATAGCTGTGCTGCTGAGGTTTAGCTTCTTGGCATTCTGTGATCACAGATTCCCTAGCCTCTCACCAGTGACTGTACTTCTCATTCCTAGCCGGTACTGTGGTGATTGTATTTGCATCTCAGGCAGGGAATGGGCCAATAGGAGTTCTCATGTACACAAGCTAACCCATCCTTGGACCTTGGGGAGCTTCTTGCTTCAAGGAGGCCTTGTCACTTTCAGGGCAAATTTGGGGTAGGGGGGTTGTCCAGGGACTTCTTAAAAAAGACAGCTTAGTTGAGATATTTCTAGATAGAGTGTGAGGCACAGCCAGTCTATCAGCCCAGATTAATCAGCTAAAAAGGGCACCTTGCCAGAAATTTGGGTACTATTTCTGATCTTAATATTGCATTAAGATGCCTAAATTGACTGTTCCCTTGTCAACCTCAGGGTAGCCAGTCTTTCTTCTAGGCACTGTGATGTGTGTGAAGACTTGAGATAGAAGAGTTTGGGTTCAGATACAGGGCTAATTATTCCCAGGGGTCTTCTAACTCCAGCAGCCTTCATGGTTCCTATTCATGGCCTAGCTTTAGGTATAAGATGGTTGCTCCTCAGGTCTCAGGCTCTGGGATTGGAATGTAGCAAACACATTCTGCATCTGCCTTTGAGAAAGAGAAATATCTTACGCTCTGATGTGATTATTTTTAAGCTTCTCTCCAGAAATCAGTACAAATGTCTCCTTTCATTCTTTTTAAAAATACATTCACTATTATACATTAAACACCTACTATGTGCTAGACACTGGGGATCCGGTGGCTGGTGAACAATATAAAATGGTCCTTGGCTTCATGGAGTTTATAGTCTATTTGTGGAAATAGACATTAAACAGATAATCTCATAAATAACAAATACTTTCAATTGTGTAGAGTTCTGCAAAGAAAAGAACAGTGCGATGAGGGTATACAACCTACTACTGTGGTCTTCCTTGAGGAAATGATGTTTAAGCCAACATCTGACGGAAGACTTAGCTAGGCAAAGGGCTTGGGGAAAGGACATAGAGCAGCACTTTATAGGCAGAGGATAGGACTGAAGCAAGTTGAAGCCAAGGTAAGAATCTGGACCTTTTTTATTTTTATTTTTGAGACAGGTCTTGTTCTGTCATCCAGGCTGGAGCACAGTATCAAGATGATGGCTCATTACACCCTCCACTTCCCAGGCTCAAGTGATCCTCCACCTCAGCCTCCCAAGTAACTGGGACTACAGGCAGGTGGCTAATTTTTTCTATTTTTTGTAGAGACAAGATCTCAATATGTTGCCCAGGCTGGTTTCGAACTCGTAGGCAAAATTGATCCTCCTATGTTAACCTCCCAAAGTGTTGCGATTATAGGTGTAAAGTCCAGTCCACCTAGCTGGACCTTATTCTTTTTTTTTTTTTTTTTTTTAAGAGATGGGGTCTCAGGGGCCAGGTGCAATGGCTCACACTTGTAATTCCAGCACTTTGGGAAGCTGAGGTGAGTGGATCACCTGAGGTCAGGAGTTCAAGACCAGCCTGGCCAACATGGTGAAACCCTGTCTCAACTAAAAATTCAAAAAATTAGCTGGGCGTGGTGGCGGGTGCCTGTAATCCCAGCTCCTCAGGAGTCTGAGGCAGGAGAATTGCCTGAACCCAGGAGGTGGAGGTAGCAGTGAGCCGAGATTACACCACTGTACTCCAGCCTGCGCAGTAAGAGCAAAACTCCGTCTCAAAAGAAAAAAAAAAAAAACCAGATGGGGTCTCACTACAGTGAACATAGCTCATTGCAGCGATCATAGCTCACTGCAGCTTCTACCTCCTGGGCTCAAGCCGTCCTCTCACCTCAGCCTCCAGAGTAGCTGGGACGGTAGGCATGGGCCACCGCGCCCAGCTTATTTTTTGATTTTTTGTAGAGACAGAGTATCACTATGTTGCCCAGGCTTGTCTTGAACTTCTGGCCTCAAGCAGTCCTCCCACCTCGGCATCCCAAAGTGCTAGAATTACAGGTGTGAGCCACTGCACTTGGCTGACTTTAAAAAAGCAAAGTTTCATAGAGTTTTGGTTTCCAATTCACAGGGTGGGTGAAAGGAATAGGATATGAGGAGAGTCCCTTAACACATGGCAGTCCTAACATCCCGCTGAAGACAACTAAATGGGAGGAGGGGGGTGTGGAAAATGAAATTATTCAATGTCTGATTTTTAAACTTGCTGATGAGTGGAGAATGGTTGTGGAGACCTATTAAGAAACTTGCTAGTCTAGGCAAGAAATAAGAAAGGTCTAGCCGGGCATGGTAGCATGTGGCTGTAATCCTAGCTACTCGGGAGGTGGAGGCAGGAGCATCTCTTGAACCCAGGAAGTAGAGGTTGCAGTGAATTGAGATCGTGCCACTGCACTGCAGCCTGAGTGACAGAGTGAGACTGTCTTACCAATAACAAAAAAGGGCTATAGTAGAGTAATATTGCAAATGTAGAGAAGGTAAATGAATTCAAGAACTTTTGCCAGGCACAGTGGCTCATGCTTGTAATCCTAGCACTGTGGGAGGCCGAGGCGGGTGGATCACCTGAGGTCAGGAGTTTGAGACCAACCTGGCCAACATGGTGAAACCCCGTCTCTACTAAAAATACAGAAATTAGCTGGGCGTGGTGGCGCGTGCCTATAGTCCCAGCTACTTGGAAGCCTGAGCGAGGAGAATCACTGGAACCCAGAAGGCAGAGGCTGCAGTACTGGAGCTGAGATTGTGCCACTACACTCCAGCCTGAGCAAAAGAGCAAGACTCTGTCTCCAAAAAAAAAAAATATATATATATATATATATCTTTTAGGAGATAGAATGAACATAGTAGGGTTCCAGGTTACTGACTGGAACAGCTAGGGAGATGGTAGTGCCATTTAAAAGACAGGAAGCACTGGCCAGGCATGGTGGCTCACATCTGTAATCCCAGCACTTTGAGAGGCCATTAGGAGGATCCCAGGAGTTTGAGAACAGTCTTAGAAACATACGGAGACAAAAACTTTAAAATTAGCCAAGAATGTTGGTGTGTGTGTGTGTGATCATATTTGGAGGCTGAGGTTGGAGGATCACTTCAGCCCAGGAGACTAAGGCTGAAGTAAGCCATGATGTTGCCGCTGTACTCCAGCCTGAGTGACAAAGCAAGACTGTCGTTAAAAAAAAAAAAGAAGAAGGAGCATTGCTACAGGTTTTAGCATGAGATCAAGCCCCTTCCCTGTGCCCCAGATTTAAGATGTGTCTCCTCTAGTCCACCCTGACTGAGTATTTGGTGCTGGGATGAATCCTTCATAACATCCATGGCTCCTTGAGCCTAACATTGAATTACCAATAATAGTGATAAGAAGATGCCTATTTTCTGATTTCCATTCTTCAACAGACTTTAAAGATTTTTGTTCATCTTTTTCACATCTCTAGGACAGCAGAAAGCATTTTTCCCTGTGTTTATAGAGGCTTCAAAGCTTGGATAGGCCCCCCAAAGGTTTTGATTCTTCCCTGGGTCACTCAGCTGAGATATGACCAAGGACAGGAGATACTGAGTGTGAGACTGCATTTTCATTACCTGACAGCAAAAAGAGAATTCATAGGCTGTGGACTTCTGTTTTCTACCCATCTGTGTACCCAAGAAACCTGTGTACTGAATGAAACAACTAGAGTTGTGCTGTGGGATGGGGCAATTGTAAGGGAAGCAGCCTGGTCAGGTGGGAGGCTGGGAAGGCCCCTAATAGGGGAGCTTTCTTAATTTTCTACCTTGTGTCTTTGCAGCTATCAGAGGACTCCGGAAACCTGGAGAGCTACCTGCTGTATAAAGGCTGGCCTGAGGGCATTTGCTGAACACAGAGAAACCCAGGAGAAGAGATCAGCAGTTTTCTTTCACTCTACTTGATCTGTCAGATTTACCCACAGAAAGCCAGTCAGGATCCCTTAAGAGTCTTTAGGCCCAGAATGGAGTCCTCAGGGCTGCAGGGGACTGTGGTGCTAACAATTAAACTGTTCGAGACTTTAAAGAGTTGAAGGAGACTAATGGGTATCCCTAGCATGGCCTCCTAGATGAGAATGAACTGGCAACTCCTACTGTGCCTTCCCAGTCTATGTGGTTCCCTTTAGCCTCCCATAGAATTGGCTGAAACACCCTACGACCATTTTCTGTTTCCCCACTACCACACCTGCGTTACGGGTGTCAGCCTGTGAGTCCTTGAACCCTTCCTGAGGGCTCCCAAAGGAGGGTGACCACCGCCCCTCCATTGAAGACTGAGGAAAGCCAAGTGAGAAGATTCATTTTATTTGAGCAAGTTATTTAACATCTGAACCTGTTTTTCTCTTCATTGTTGATTACTTACCTTGTCCAAAAAGGTCATAAAGGGTAGTAGGGCTTTTTCTATTCCACCTTTGTACTATATTTCTCCCCAGCAAGTATCTGCCCCTGAGGAGCTCAATAAAGGTTTGGTCAAGTGATGAATGGCCCCACTCTGGTAGCTTCTATCAACTCTGGGAGAGAGCCAAAGCCCCCATCTAGCTCTCACTTTCCTTCCAGCTATACTAGACCAGCTATTTGTTCTGACATTTTCTCTTGAAGGATTGTAAAGTCAGCCTTTGATAGGCTTCTGGTTTCCTCTGGCCTATATCTAGGTTGATTTAGACTCAGCTTCCTGAGACGCTAGGGACCTCTGATACTGCACTCTTCCCTAATGCCTTCTGGTTATTTACCCTAACAAAGGAACAAGGGGAAGAACTGAGGTTAGGGAGAGAATAGAGCTTATCTGCATTTTAACTGTGCCTGGAGCATTCTAGTGAGCTTGGATTGGTCCTTAGCAGGAACAGAAGTATAATGGAAAGGGATTCCTTAAAGTCAGTTGATTCACACTGGGCAAGCTATTTAACCTCTGAACCTGTTTCTGCCTTCATTGTTGATTACTATAAATAACAGCTAATAATTTACTTATTTCTTAGTATGTACCAGGAAAATTAGAAAAACTGAGACTCAAGGAGAATAAACTTGCCTGTGGTTAGAAAAAGACTTAATGGTCTGTACTATCAGACTTCATGGCCTATTCTTTTGACCTGTTTGTACCTCTCACAGCCACAAGTGCTTTGAAATAGTAAAGTATTTTGTTTGCATAAGGGGTTCGTCTAGGATGACAGATCATCTAGGTTTACCCAAGACAGAGTTTCTGGGATATGGGACTTTAAGTGCTAAAACTGGAAAAGTCACAGGCCAGCCTCGATGAGTTTGTTACCCTGTGTTTACATTGGATGCTCTGAGTCCAGGGCTGACAAGGGAGGAGTTTGGGGTGGGGAGTTAGGGAATCAGATGGCATCCTCATCATACATAAATGGAGGCACAGAACCTGAGTCACTGGCTGAGGAGCCAGTGTTAGATTCCTAGACAGGTATACCCTCAGTCTGCTAGGATTTCTACTGGGGAGCCACAGAATTTTATAGGAAAGCTTACAGGGCTGAAGCCAAACAGATCTGAATTCAAATCACAGCTCATCATTTGTATATTTCCAGAGCCTGTTTAATTTTTTTTTTTTTTTTTTTTTCCTTTTTGCTTTAAGAAGAGCTGTAGGTCCTGTTTACTCCATCAAAGTAGGATAAAAATTGCTACCTACTGAATGGGATCTGAGAAGCAAATGAAGTGTTTGAAATGCCTGGCACGGGCTCTGGACACAATACTGCTCAACCCTGAAGTTTCCCTCCTCCTTTTTTCCCAGGCTTGTGGGTCTTATGCAGTCCTGTCACCTGTCACAGCCTTCATCCTCCTGTTACCACTTAATGGCCCTTGGGATCTTCCTTGAGAGCCCTGACTTTTTGGGCTTGGCCCACCCACCCAGCTGCCCTGTATGTCAGTCACCTCCCCTGCAAGCTGAGAAGGGATGACATCAGCCTTTCCCTCTTCCCCGCTCCCAAGCCTCTAGGCTGTTTTGAGCCATAAATATTTTAGTTGGGTCTTTCTCTGGCTGTTGCCAAGGTGATGGACTCTCAGGGGACTGGGGTGGGAGTGTGGAGGTGGGGCTGGCAGCCTGGGGCCTGGCAGCAGAGCTGGCCTTGGAGGAGCGGGTATGAGGCCTGGCCAAGAGTCAATGCTTGCAGCTCAACAAGCAGGCTGTTGCTCTACCTGCCTGCCTTCCCTTTCCTTGGTCCCTCAGAGCCACTTCTGTTGCCTACAGGCCTACTTCTGCCCTTGGCTGCTGCTGTTCAACCTTAGGTAAACTGTTGAATGTCCCTAGGTTTTCATTTTAACGTCCGTAACAAGAATCCAAGAAAGCAAAGGAAGTTTTGTAAAAATGCTGTAAGATGCAAGGCTAGTGAATCATGATTGGAGAAGCTAGGTCCCATTGCCTTTTCTGATAGACCTAAAGGCTGAGGTCTTGATGCCATGTGGATGTGGCCCTGAAGACAGCTCTTAGGTATGCAACTGTCTCCCCTTCCTCCTTTCCCACGATGCACCGTCTACTGTTTTCTCTGAAGTTCCCGGGTCTAGCTAGATGACCTGGCTTGGCATGGGGTAGCCCAGGAAGGAGTTGGGCCTTGTGGCTTATGAGCAGAGTTGAGAGTCTCTTTTGCTTGAGACACAGAAATTCGGGTCCCCAAACTAGATCTGGCCCTCATCCTTACCTACCTCACCTCCTTCCTGGTGACCTTACATCTGGTTAGCTGCTAAATTCTAGGTTGTGGCAGCATGCCCCACCCCTCTCCTTGGGATGGGTCTAAGAAGGCCCATAGAGGAGGCACTGGGATCCATTCCCTACCCTACCATTGAGAATCGCTGCAGTTGTATCCAGGATTCCACATCTTATGCCCAGCCATGGCCAGCTCAATTTCCCTGTTGTACTTGGAGTTAAGATTCCTTTGCATCAGGCTCTCTCTGGTGGTTAAGATGTGCATTGCAGAAAAATAAGATAAATGAGAGACTGAACTTCAGGCCACCCTGAGAGGTGGGGATAGTTTACACCAAGGAAAAGAATCTGTGTCTCCAACTCCTAATAACTTCCGCTCCATTTGTCACATAGGATATCTCTCCCATGTGTTTGCTTCTCTCCATTAATCCTCACAACATAGTAATTTTCCTAATTTTACAGATGAAACAGGCTTAGAGAGTTGAAATCAAGTCCAAATTCTTTACTGTGTGTAACATTCAGGATCATCAAGTGATCTGAACTGAACCTATTTTTCTAGCCTCATCTTCAGTTATTCTCAAGCCAAACTGGACTCACCCTTCTGGAACATAGCCTACTTGACAGTTCCCTCTATCTTAATTACCTTAAATACATTACCTGTCAAAATCCAATCTCTTTTTAAACTAAAGAAATACGATATTTTCTGGGTTTTCTATAGTTTGCATATATTTGTAATAAATATAAGATGTGGGAAGATGAATGGATGAGAATGGGGGTGGGGGATTGCCTGGTAGGTGGGAGGTTGTGTGGGGAGACTAATGTATACATGGAGTGAGAACGGCCCAGGAACTTGGAAGAACATGAAGACACCTGGATTCTCTGGTATTGAAAATCAGATGTAAGTATTCTTGCTGGCAAGAGAAGGTGAAAGCACATCGCTGGTGGGCTGGGACCGGGCTGCAGGTGACATTTTTTTCAACTCCTTCAATCTTAAATTCACATTAGTTTGTTTGAGATGGAGTTTTGCTCTTGTTGCCCGGCTGGAGTGCAATGGCACGATCTTGGCTCACCACAGCCTCTGCCTCCTGGGTTCAAGCGATTCTCCTGATTCAGCCTCCTGAGTAGCTGGGATTACAGGCATGTGCTACCATGCCCAGCTGATTTTGTATTTTTAGAAGAGACGGGGTTTCTCCATGTTGGTCAGGCTAGTCTCCAACTCTTGACCTCAGGTGATCCGCCCACCTCAGCCTCCCGAAGTGCTGGAATTACAGGCATG
The DNA here is from genome assembly GCF_002776525.5 of Piliocolobus tephrosceles. Taxonomy (NCBI): domain Eukaryota; kingdom Metazoa; phylum Chordata; class Mammalia; order Primates; family Cercopithecidae; genus Piliocolobus; species Piliocolobus tephrosceles. The sequence goes on along the minus strand of NC_045434.1, from coordinate 190,670,947 downwards.
AACCACCGCACCCGGCTTGTTTTTGTTTTTGACGCAGGGTCTCGCTCTGTTGCCCAGGCTGGAGTGCAGTGGCGCAATCTCAGCTCACTGTAACCTCGACTTCCCAGGTTCAAGTGGTTTTCATGCCTCAACCTCCCAGGTAGCTGGGATTATAGGTGCACAACACCACACCGCCTAATTTTTGTATTTTTAGTAGAGGTGGGGTTTTACCATGTTGGCCAGGCTGGTCTTGAACTCCTGGTCTCAAGTTATCTGCCCAACTTGGCTTCCCAAATTGTTGGGATTATAGGCGTGAGCCACCATGCCCAGCCCACATTAGTTTACTTTGTACTTCGCAATATATCCATGTTTTAATAAAAATACCTAATGCTTCAATAGCACTGAATGGCTCCAGAGAATGTGTTCTTAATGACTGCATTTTGATATTGAATATTCTGCCTTATATTTCCGTTGAATAAAACTGACATTCCAGAAAGCTGCATTGTGTTTTATCCTGCGGATTCATCACTTCTGTGTACCACCAGAGGTCTTCATAGTCTGGGCTGAAAACTGCTGATTTAAGGCCAGGTGCGGTGGCTCATGCCTGTAATCCCAGCACTTTGGGAGGTCGAGGCGGGCGGATCACCTGAGGTTCAGGAATTCGAGACCAGCCTGGCCAACATGGCAAAACCCCAACTCTACTAAAAATATGGAAATTAGCCAGGCATGGTTGTGGGCGCCTGTAATTCCAGCTACTCAGGAGACTGAGGCAGGAGAATCGCTTGAACCCAGGAGGCAGAGGTTGCAGTGAGCCAAGATCGTGCCATTGCACTCCAGCCTGGGCAACAAGAGCAAAAGTCCATCTCAAAAAAAAAAAAAGCTGATTTATGGGACGGATTTGGGCCAGGTGTTATGGTTCCATTTTGTAAATCCAGTTATTTGGGAAGCCCAGGCAGGAGGATCATATGGGCCCAAGAGTTGAAGACCAGCCTGGGTAATAGAGTGAGACTCTATCTCTACAACAACAACAACAACAAAATTATTTTGAGATGGAGTCTTGCACTCTTGCCCCGACAATGGCACAATATCGGCTCACTGAAACCTCCACCTCCCAGCTTCAGGCAATTCTCTTGCCTCAGCCTCCTGAGTAGCTGGAATATAGGTGCACACCGCCACGCCAGGCTAAATTTTTTTTTTTTTGTACTTTTTAAATTTCGTTTGTTTTTTGAGACAGTCTTGCTCTGTCCCCCAGGCTGGAGTACAGTGGCGTGATCGCAGCTTATTGCAAGCTCCACCTCCCAGGTTCACACCATTCTCCTGCCTCAGCCTCCCAAGTAGCTGGGAATACAGGGGCCCGCCAACACACCCGGTTAATTTTTTGTATTTTTAGTAGATACGGGGTTTCACAGTGTTAGCCAGAACGATCTCGATCTGACCTCGTGATCCACCCGTCTCAGCCTCCCAAAGTGCTGGGATTACAGGCGTGAGCCACCGCGCCTGGCCCTTTTTTTGTACTTTTAGTAGAGACAAAGGTTTCACTATGTTGGCCAGGCTGGTCTCGAACTTGTGATCTGCCCACCTCGACCTCCCAAAGTGCTAGGATTACAGGCCAGAGCCACCACACCCAGCCATTTTTTTTTTTTTTAATTAGTCAGGCACAGTGGTGTATACCTGTAGTCCTAACTACTCGTGACACTTAGGTAGGAGGATGACTTGAGCCCAAGAGTTGGAGGCTGAAGTGAGCTATGATTGCATGACTACATTCCAGCCTGGGTGACAAAGTGAGGCTGTGTCTCTAAAAAACAGGACAGATTTGCCAACTTTTGGCCATGGTCCTAGAATAACATGACCAAAGAAGAGACCTCAGCTTCCAGTACCCAGTGACAGGATTGGCTTAGAGCCAGTGGCATTTCCTCAAAAACTTAAGACTCCTGGAAGGACCAATAGATAGCAACTTTATCAGGAAATGAAAGCTCAGGGAGGGGAAGTGAGGGTTTCAAAGTTATAAAACAGCTGAGACTTACGGTCACAGGTCTGGAAGACAAGAGCCTAGCCAAAATCCTGCCATCTTATTATTTTCTCCAGGGATTGGGAATGATTGTATGTAGAATATAAAAATATTTTTTACAAAAGAAAAGATAAATATTTTCTCCAGGGAACCTGTAAAAGGCAGATTTGAAAAGGACAAAAACCCTAGGTCTTTCAGGTAGATTCTATAATAGAATTGTAGATTCTAGATGATTTCAGTTGCAGTTGTCAAACACCAGGCACAAACTGGCTTTCTGCAACAGAAAAAAATCCATAAAAGCTTCAGGTATGGTTGGATCCAGGCATCAATTGCTGCCATCAAGAAAGTGTCAGGCTGGGCACAGTGGCTCACACCTGTAATCCCAGCACTTTGGGAGGCCGAGGTGGGCGGATCATGAGGTCAGGAGTTCGAGACCAGCCTGACCAATATAATGAAACCCATCTCTACTAAAAATGCAACAATTAGCCGGGTATGGTGGCGTGTGCCTGCAATCCCAGCTACTCAGGAGGCTGAGGCAGGAGAATTGCTTGGAGCCGGAAGACAGATTGCAGTGAGCTGAGATCACGCCATTGCACTCCAGCCTAGGCAACAGAGCGAGAGCGAGACTCCATCTCAAAAAAAAAAAGTGTCTTGGCTGGGCGTGGTCGCTCACACCTGTAATCCCAGCATTTTGAGAGACCAAGGCAGGAGGATCACTTGAGTTCAAGATCAGCCTGGGCAACATAGACCCTGTCTCTCTCAAAAAACAAAACAAAACACACATTTTTAAAAATTAGCCAGGTGTGGATCAGGCGCGGTGGCTCATGCCTGTAATCCCAGCACTTTGGGAGGCCAAGGCTGGCGGATCACCTGAGGTTGGGAATTCGAGACCAGCCTGATCAACATGGAGCAACACTTTCTCTACTAAAAATACAAAAATTAGCCGGGCATGGTGGCGCATGCCTGTAATCCCAGCTACTCAGGAGGCTGAGGCAGGAGAATCGCTTGAACGCGGAAGGTGGAGGCTTCGGTGAGCTGAGATCGTGCCATTGCACTCCAGCCTGGGCAACAAGAGTGAAATTCCAACTCAAAAAAAAAAAAAAAAAAAAATTAACCAGGTGTGGTCGCATGCATCTGTAGTTCCAGAAACTCTGGGGGCTGAGGTGGGAGAGTAACTTGAGCCCAAAAGGTAGAGGCTGCAGCGAGCCATGAACACACAATTGCACTCTAGCCTGGGCGACAAAGCAAGACCCTGTCTCGAAAAGAAAAAGAAAGAAATGTCTACTGATCTCTTGACCTTTTTTTTCCTTTTGAGACAAGATCTCTATTGTCTGGGCCACAGTGCAACCCCAAACTCCTGGGCTCAAGGAATCTTCCAGCCTCAGCCTCCTGAATAGCTGGTACTACAGGCATGCACCACCATGCCCAGCTAATTTTTTAAATTTTTTGTAGAGATGGATCTTGAATTCCTGGGCTCAAGTGATTCTCCTACCTCCGCCTCCCAAAGCACTGAGATTACAGGCATGAGCCACTGCAGCTAGGCGTTTCTTGATTCTTCTGTGTTTCCTTCATTGTCAGCTAAATTATTCTCAAAAAATGGCAAGATGGCCACCAAGACCTCCAAGTTTATAACTTACTTGCTTAGCCAACCCAGAGGAGAATAAAAATTTCCTTCCCGATAGTTCTAGCAAAGATCCTAGGACTGCATCTCATTTGGGCTGACAGGTCTCTAATCCCCTCCTACTCCCCAACAATCCCAACAAGTCACTAACTAGCCTTAGGAGGCAGGGATATTGGAATGCTTTGATTTGCCAAGCCTGTGTCTTCTGCCCACAAAGGAACTGCAAAGTAAGGCAACCCCACCAAACCACGGACTGAGAGAGTCAGGGGAGGAGTAGTTCCCCAAGGGAAAAATCAGTGTTCTTACGAGAAGGAGGAAGAATAGATGAGCAGGCAAATTGAGTAGTCCACCTTACAAGGTGGGCTGGAGCCACAGGTAATGGGTGGGTCACATTCATGGCAGTCCATACAAGTGGACTTACCTCCCCCACTTTTTTTGAGACAGGGTCTCACTCTGTCACCCAGGATGAATGCAGTGGTGTGATCGTCTCACTGTCATCTCAAACTCCTGGGCTCAAGTGATTTCTCTCCCTTCAGCCTCCTGAGTAGCTAGGACTGCAGGCACGCATCCACCATGCCAGCTAAGTTTTAAATTTTTTGTAGAGACAGGGTTCTCTGGTGTTGCCTACGCTGGTCTCAAATTCCTGGACTCAAGTGATCCTCCCACCGCAGCCTCCCAAAGTGTTGAGATTATAGGCATGAGCCACTGCACCCAGCATCTATCAGAATTTCTATGGCTGGAAAAAAGAAATCCCAGTCCTGGTTTCTTTTTTGCTTGATGAGTCAGGGATAATCGTTTTCCATCTCTGGGCCACTTTTCCCCTTGAAGGGAAGGACCGACTTGGTGTAAAATCTGTCATAATTTAAAAAATATACATTTGTTGAATTGGACTCCATATTTCCATTTGTGCAGGCTAAATACGTTGGAGTAATCCTTTTCTCTTCTCTTCCTCACACACACACCTATCCATTTTGTCAACAGGTCCCGTTTTGTTTTTGTTTTAATTTTTTTTTGAGATGGGGTCTTGCTACATTGCCCAGGCTGGGGTGCCGTGGCACTGTCATGGTTCACTGCAGCCTCAGTTTCCCAGGGCTCAAGTGATCCTCGCACCTCAGCCTCCCAAGTAACTGGGACTACAGGTGCATGCTACCACACCTGGCTCATTTAAAATTTTTTTTGTAGAGACAGGGTCTCACTTTGTTGCCCAGGCTGGTCTCAAACTCCTGGGCTCAAGCAATCCTTCCACCTCAGCCTCCCAAAGTGCTGGGATTACAGGCATGAGCCACCATACTCTGCCCAACAGATCCTGTAGACTTTACCTTCAAATCCATAATTCAACCATGTCTCACCATCTCACCCAACCTGGTGCAAACCATCAATGTCTCTTGCTAAGATCATTGCCACAGCCTCCTGCCTGGTCTCCCTGCTTCCACCCTGGTGCCCCTGTAGTCTATTCTTACCAGACAGCTGGAATAGTTATTTTAAATAGAAGTTCAAACCCTATAATAACTCTACATCTCATTCAAAGTAAAAGCCACACAGCCCTACATGATCTATCCCTTCTCATGTCCTACTCTTATACCTATACCTATGCCACATTGGCCTCCTTTTTATTTCTTAAACACACCCTCTTGGCCCGGTGTGGTGGCTTACGCCTGTAATCCCAGCACTTTGGGAGACCGAGGTGGGCAGGTCACTTAAGGTCAGGAGTTCAAGATTAGCCTGGCCAACAAGATAAAACCCCGTCTCTACTAAAAAGTACAAAAAATTGGCTGATCGTGGCTGGGCGCAGTGGCTCACACCTGTAATCCTGGCAAATTAGCCAGGCATGGTGGTGCGCACCATGGAAAAACAGGAAAGGGGAAATTTTCCTGTAATTTCAGCTTGTCGGGAGGCTGAGGCAGGAGAATCGCTTGAATCCAGTAGGTGGAGGTTGCTGTGAGCAGAGATCAAGCCACTGCACTCTAACCTGTGCAACAGTGACTCCGTCTCAAAAAATAAAAATGAAATAAAAAATAAAATAAATACATAGATAAATACACCCTCCTGGCTGAGGGACTTTGCACTATTTCCTCCGCCTGAAATGCCCCCTTTCTCCAGAAATCTGCATGACTGACTCACTCATTTCCTTCATGTGTTTACTCAAGTCAACTTCTACTCTGCCTGCCCTATTTAAAACTGCAACCCCATCCCCCTTTCCTGTTTTTCCTCCACACCAATTATTCCCTTCTAACATACTACAGAATTTACTAATTTTGTTCATGTCTATCTCCTCCCACTTGACTATAAGCTCTATGACTATCTATTAATGAAATATCTACTAATTCATTCAATTAATTGAATACTACTATTAGGTGCCAAGCACTGTGCTAAGCAATGGAGCTACAAGATGATTGAAACTGCTTGTAGGTCTCGTGAGGGAAGAAATCCCACTGACAATAAATGTATCTCATTTAGTGAATGCTTCTCCAAACATGATGGCTAACACTAAAACAGACTCAGTTCTGCATGCACTATTTCATTTAACCCTCATCGAAACCTACACGGTGACTATCAGCAGCCTCATCGTAAAGCATAAAAAACAAGATTTCAAGGCTGGGAAATGGCAGAGTTAGGATCTGAACCACGGTGTCGACAATGAGAACGGTGAGTAACGTCAAATGTGAGAAATATTTAGGGCTTAGGCTAACAAAGACTAAGGCAAAGATAGGATGTAGGGGCCGAGGGAGGGGGGAAGTGACTCCTGAGTTTTGACTGGGGTAGACTAAAGCGCAGGGAGGCCTAAGAGAAGGATGAAGCGCAAAGTGGGGCTGGGGTGGAGGTGCCCGCGGACCGCTCAGGGATATGGTCCATCTCCAGAGGAGCCGAGAGGCGGCTCCGCACCCTCCCCCGCCCGCCGCCGCCCCGGTCCTGGAGATGCTGGGAGAAGACAAGCACTGGTAGAGCAGGAGGTGGGTTCCGTTCCCCTCCCTCTTGAGTCTCTTCAGCAGCAGCTGCAGGAAGGGCGTGGGGGACCGCGAGACAAAGAGCGCGCAGGCACCGCCTCTGTCCGGGTGGCCCCTTTAAGAGGCGCGCACCCAGCTTCCAGCCCGCCTTGTATGCAAATATAGCGGCGGGGCGGGAGCGCGCGGCTGATACCCGGGACTGGGCTGCAGCGGTTAGTCCTCTCCCGGCCGCCGTCGCCTCCGACATATTGCCCGCAGGAGCTGCGGCGGCGAAACGGAGAGCGCCGGGGGGAGGAGATGGGTGAGCAGAGCCGCTCAGGCTCGGCCTGGCAACTAGCGGGCGCGCGGGTTAGGATGGCCAGGCTGCTAATTGCTGCCGCACGCGGACAGGAGCCCGGTGACGGGAGGGGGAGGGGATGCGAGTGCAGACGGGATCCCGCCCCCCTCCTGTCGTTTTGCGGGGTGGGGCCTCTGTTGTGGGGGCGGGACATTGGGTGGTGGGCGGGGCTTCTAAGACGGATCCCTGTGGGGGCTTGGGCTTTGGTGAGGACCCGCTGGTCGGGGCTAGAAAGGGGGCGGGGCTTTACCAGTGGGCGTGGCTTCAACGCTAAGGGCGGAGCTTCTGGGGTGGGGGCGCTAGTGCAGTCGGAGTTTCTGGGCTGGAGGGGCTTACACGGGAGGCGGTGGGGCGGGGAGACTTCAGACTGAGGAAGCCCATTCTGCAGTGGGGCTTCTGGGCTGAGGGCTTTTATTGGCTTGTGAGCGGAGTTTCTGGACTGACAGTTGTGTGTAGGCGGAGCTTCTGGGCTGAGGGGCTTTATGTGGGTGCAGAGCTTCTAAAGAGAGGGAGAGTGGGTGTGGGCAGAGCTTCTGGACTAATGGTGTTTGTGTGGGATTTTCTAAGCCAAGTATCATAGCGTATGAACAGAGCTTCTGGTCTGGGGGTTTATGGAGGGCAGAGCTTTTCGCCAGGTACTTTTTAGAGACTTGTGGAGGTTTATAATTTTGGGCATACATCCAGGCCCAAAATTGGCTCCGAAGTGTGAGAAACGCTTCCGAGCTGAGATGCTACGGCATTGGGTGTATGTGAATGTTACTGTGAAGAGGTATGAACAGGTTATAACTTTTTAAAAATATGTATACATATGTTTTTAATAGAGACCGGATTTCGCCATGTTGCCCAGGCTGGTTTCCAACTCCTGGCCTCAAGCGATCTTCCTTCCTCAGCTTCCCAAAGTGCTGAGATTATAGTGGTGAGCCACCGCACCCAGTCAGGTTGTGACTTTTGTAGGTGCTTAGGAGCTTTGTGCAGAACTTTTGTGCAAAGTGGTGCATGGGAGCTTGTTCTAGACTGCTCAGCCTAGTAGGTCCAGTTTTTGGTCTACAGCCACAGCATTCTCCCAGCCATATCCTTGACTCTTTATTTAGGCCTTGGGTCCTGCCCGTGAGATCCCAGAATACCCTTTGAGCTGAATCATGGGGCCCTGGAGGAAAAAGCTGTCCCAAAGGTACCCAGAGTTATAGATCTCCAGAAACATATGTCTCAATGGGGCCCAATGTGTACCACAGTTGAGAGCACAATACCCAGCCACGATACTGTGACAGAGTGTAAACTGAGTTTCCTAATGTGTGAAAAACTTACCTTGCTGGGTTCATTCACTCATCAGCATATACTTGCTGGGCACTGTGGTAGGGGATATAACAGTGAAAAAGACAGATAAGGTAACTGACTTCATTGACCTTCCATTGTGATAGGACAGACAAGCAATAAGCACGTTAACAAATGAATAAGATAATTTCAGAGAGAGAATTGTAGTGGAAAAAAAGAATAAAATTGCAGAGAGAGTGATGGGGAGGATTACTTCAAAACTTCAGAAATGGCAGTCAGGGAAAGACTTTCCAGACAGGATACAGTAAGTACTAGAGGTAGCAATGAGCTTGGCTTGCTGAAGAAAGAAAGATCAAGATGTTTAGAGCATGGGGCGGGTGGTAGAGGGTGGGTATGAGGTAGAGAATGATAGGGGATGAAGCTGAAGATGAAAGAAGAGGCCAGATCATAGGTCTCAGTGAGGATTAAATGATAAAGTGAGATACTAGGTGACTGGTAGCTGGTATCACTGCTGTTATCTTTGATATATGCCCCTGGCTTGAGGCTCTATGTTATGTTGAGCCCCACAGGAGGACGAAGAGGTCCCAACAGGACATCTTACTGTCGAAATCCGCTCTGTGAGCCAGGATCCTCGGGGGGCTCTGGTGGAAGCCATACTTCCAGCGCATCGGTGACCAGTGTTCGTTCCCGCACCAGGTAAACCACCTCTCTGTCTCACCCCTCACTGTGGCCTCACAGGGACAGTGTGGACAGGGCTGTCTCTGACTGGATTCTAAGGTGTAAAATCCTAGATGCCAGTGGGGGCTTAGAGGGGAGTGAGCAGCAGAAAAGACCCAGAGGGAGCTCAGTTGAGGGTGATCACTTGGACAGGTGCAGTGGGACATGGTAGAATAAATCCAAAGGCCTGGATTCTAATTACAGTTCTGCTCCAGTTTTGCTGATGGCTTGGACAAGTTGCCTCCCCTCTCTGGGCCTCCTTTTCCTCATCTATAAGATGGACCTAATAATTCTTTCTCTCCTAGGGGGTATTGGAAGACCTGAATAAGATCAGGGATAGGAAAAGGCTTTGTCGGGTTCCTTTGTCTGACAAACAGGATTAGGAAGACCCCGTCCTTGCTATGAGCTGCTTTTCTGATCTTATCCCACAATCCTTTGCCTCAGAAGCCCTTCCTGGTAGGATTCTCAGGTCAGCCATTGATGTTGTTCTCTCTTCACTGCCAGGAGCAGTTCTGGAACAGGCCTCTCCAGCCCCCCTCTGGCCACCCAAACGGTTGTGCCTCTACAGCATTGCAAGATCCCCGAGCTGCCAGTCCAGGCCAGCATTCTGTTTGAGTTGCAGCTCTTCTTCTGCCAGCTCATAGCACTGTTCGTCCACTACATCAACATCTACAAGACAGTGTGGTGGTATCCACCTTCCCACCCACCCTCCCACACCTCCCTGGTAGGTACTCAAGAAGGATGTGTGTGTGTGCGCGTTTTCTTTTGGTTTCAGTTTAGCATAGCCTACTAAGCACTACAGTGCACTTGCCTCCATGCCGAACATGGAAGGTGCTGAAGGAACAGGAAAATGATGATTCACTGAACACTCCTAGTGTGTTTAGTAGCACATTGGGCACTGTAAGTGTATCGGAGATGAATCTGACGAAGATTTTACCTAAGGGAGCTCAGAACCTTTTTTTTTTTTGAGATAGAGTTTCGCTGTTGTTGCCTAGGCCTGAGTGGAATAGTGCAATCTCAGCTCACTGCAGCCTCCACCTCCCAGTTTCAAATGAATCTGCTGCCTCAGTCTCCTGAGTAGCTGGGATTACAGGCATGCGCCACCATGTCTGGCTAATTTTGTATTTTTGGTAGAGACAGGGTTTCACCATGTTGGTCAGGCTAGTCTCGAACTCCTGACCTCAAATGATCCACCCACCTCAGCCTACCAAAGTGCTGGGATTACAAGCATGAGCCACCGCGCCCGACCAGGAGCTGAGTCTTAATCCGATAATGGAGATGAACCATGGGCATACATGAGTGCTTCAAGGGGAGGAAAGACTTCAGTACAGAAACAGTATAGGGACAGGGGCATGTGTGAGCAGAGCAAGAGGGCTCACATACCACTCTCTTATCCCCAGGGACTGTCCCACTTCCCTTCTTGGGGTCCTGTTCTACTCCTCTAGGTAATTTCCTGGCCTGACTCAGCTGGAGGCCGATGAAGGTCAGATAATGGGGACAGTCTCTGTGGAAAGAAATGGGCAGGGGGAGGTGGGTATGAAAAAAGCCTGCATATGGGCAAGGGGCCCACATGACCCCCAGGCCTCTGCCCCCTGACAGAACTTCCACCTGATCGACTTCAACTTGCTGATGGTGACCACCATTGTTCTGGGCCGCCGCTTCATTGGGTCCATCGTGAAGGAGGTGATTGGGTCCTAGAGGCTGGCCAGGGACTTTGGGATTCCCCTTTTCCCCTGGGGATGCCAAGGAAACATGCCCAGCCCTTCAGCCTTAGGGTATTTCCTTGGGGCTCCCTTTGGACTTGGTTGAAGAACATTAGTTACATCCCATCTTGGAGTTTACTGGGCATCAAAGAGAAGGATTTACCTTGTCAGGTTCTGCCCAGCCTGCTGTGCCACCTCTCCCTGGGTGGGATCACAGGTCATGCTGGGTGGGATTTGGGCACAGCCCTTTCGGCCTCCATCCAAGGCCCCATCCCGTCCTATCTTGCCCTGACCCAGGCTTCTCAGAGGGGGAAGGTCTCCCTCTTTCGCTCCATCCTGCTGTTCCTCACCCGCTTCACCGTTCTCACGGCAACAGGCTGGAGTCTGTGCCGATCCCTCATCCACCTCTTCAGGACCTACTCCTTCCTGAACCTCCTGTTCCTCTGCTATCCGTGAGTACCCCTCACTTCACCCCTCATTGCCCAGCACCTGGCCCCTGACCTCTGCCCTGACCATGGCTGGCTTACCAGGCCTCCATATCTGGAAGATCGGAGGCAGGTAGCAACATCCTCTCCCATTGTCTGGTGACACCCACTGAGGTCAGGATAATTCGCCTTTTTTTGCAGAAGAAACTGAGGTGGCATAATTTACCCAGCTCTCACTATGGGGGAGGTCAGAATGGGACTCAGATCTGCATATATATCCCAAAGGAACATTCCCAAGAGGGAGTACATGGGCTTTGTCCCCCTCATTCTTCCTTTCCCCTCTCTCTGGTTCTTTCCCTTTGTCTTTGTCTCTCTTTGTGTATCTCAGTGTTTGTGTAATCTCTTGGTATCTGCCTGAGTCTGTGTGCCAGCAACCAGCTGTGTGGTTTCATGTCTCTGTGTGGGTGTCTATGCATGAAGCATGTGTATGTGCCTGCATATGCATGTGTATATGTCTTTGTGCCTGTTTTTACTCTCTTTCTCCATCTCACCAGACCCTAGATTGTTGAGGATGGACAGACTGTGTCGGGGATGTGCCCAGGACTGCCCCTTTGTGGCCTTGCATCGGGGAGAACTTTGGTGAGGTGTTGGAGCTGGCTGCTTCTGGGGCAGGCTCCTGGCTGCCTGAGCATTAACAGTCATTTCCCAACCGCCAGGTTTTCTGGTTCACAGAATTCCTCAAGCTGGGTCAATCCTGGTCTCTGGGGAGCTTCGGAGCTGGCACCTCCCCCTTTCTACCCTGCATGTCCAAAAAGGCACTGGCACGGGAGCCCTGTCACACTTGCTTCAGTTATATCTACTTTTTAATTACAAGAGTGACATGTGGCCAGGCGCAGTAGCACACATCTGTAATCCCAGCACTTTGGGAGGCCAAGGCGGGCAGATTGTTTGAATCCAGGGATTTGAGACCAGCCTGGGCAACATGTTGAAACCCTGTCTACTAAAAACATAAAAAACTAACCAGGTGTGGTGAGGCACGCCTATAGTCCCAGCTACTCAGGAAGCTGAGGTGGGAGAATCACCAGAGCTCGGGAGGTCGAGGCTGCAGTGAGCCAAAATTGTGCCACTGTACTCTAGCTTAAGCAACTGGAGTGAGGTCCTATATCAAAAAAAGAGTGACACGTATGTCTTATAAAAACATTAAACTTTACAGAAGCTTTTAACATGGAAAAAGAAAGTCCCACATAGTCTTATTCCCCCAGAAGTCCATTACTGGCAGCATATTTTCCCAAAATATTTTCTGTGCAAGTACACACACATGCAGTTTTTTTGTTTGTTTTTGAGATAGAGTCTTATGTCACCTAGACTGGAGTGCAGTGGAACAATCTCGGCTCTCTGCAACCTCTGCCTCCTGGGTTCAAGCAATTTTCCTGCCTCAGCCTCCCAAGTAACTGGGATTACAGGTGCCCACCACCATGCCTGGCTACTTTTTGTATTTTTAGTAGAGATGGGGTTTCACCATGTTGGCCAGCTGGTCTCAAACTCCTGGCCTCAAGTGATCTGCCCACCTCCTCCTCCCAAAGTGCTGGGATTACAGGTGTGAGCCACGGTGCCTGGCCACATGCAGTTTTTAAAAAAACAAAAATGGTATTATGCTATGCATGATGTACAATTTACCACACTTTTCACTTAATCATATAACGGATATTTTTCTATGCCAATACATATGGGTCTGTCTCATTTTATTTTATTTTAGAGAGGAGGGTCTTGCTGTATTGCCCAGGCTGGAGTGCAGTGGCTATTCACAGGTCTGTTCCCACTACCGATCAACACAGGAGTTTTGACCTGTTCTATTTCTAACCTGGGCCAGTTCATCCCCTCCTTAGGCAATTATGGGATCCCCCACTCCCAGGAAGTCACCATATGGATACTGAACTTTTATGCAGGCACCTCATCGGCATAGCACATTATAGCCTAGAACTCCCCAGCTCAAGTGATCCTCCCACCTCAGCCTCCTGAGTAGCTGGGACTATGGGCATGCGCCACCATGCCCAGCTGCCTCATTTTTTTAATGGCCTCATAATATTCTATGTTATAGAAGTTTTCACAATTTATTTGTCTTCTACTGGCAAACTTTTTTTTTTTTTTGAGATGGAGTCTTGCTCTGTTGCCCAGGCTGGAGTGCAGTGGCACAATCTCGGCTAACTGCAACCTCCAACTCCTGGGTTCAAGCAATTCTCCTGCCTCAGCCTCCCAAGTAGCTGGGATTACAGGCATGCTCTACCACTCCCAGCCAATTTTGTATTTGTAGTATTTTTGTATATTTAGGTTTCTCCATGTTGGTCAGGCTGGTCTTGAACTCCCAACCTCAGGTGATCTGCCCGCCTTGGCCTCCCAAAATGTTGGGATTACAGGCGTGAGCCACCACGCCTGGCAATTTTTTGTATTTTTAGTAGAGATGGGGTTTCACTGTGCTAGCCAGGATGGTCTCAATCTCCTGACCTCGTGATCTGCCCACCTCGGTCTCCCAAAGTGCTGAGATTACAGGCATGAGCCACTGTGCCCGGCCTATTGGCAAACTTTTAAGTTGTTTCTAGCTTTTCCTTATTCATAACAATGAGGCATGTATCTTTGCATATGTGTCCAATATTTCTGCACAGTAGATTCCCAGAAGAATTGACTACACCAAAAGATGTGTTCATTTACATTTTTCGTGGATATTAACAAATTGCCCTCGAAAGGATTGTACTGATTAGAACTTAAGAGTTGCCGGCTGGGCGTGGTGGCTCATGCCTGGAATCCTGGCACTTTGGGAGGCCGAGGCGGGTGGATCCCAAGGTCAGGAGATCAAGACCATCCTGGCTAACACGGTGAAACCCCGTTTCTACTAAAAAATACAAAAAATTAGCCAGGCACGGTGGCGGGCGCCTGTAGTCGCAACTACTCGGGAGGCTGAGGCAGGAGAATGGTGTGAACCTGGGAGTCGGAGCTTGCAGTGAGCCGAGATCGCACCACTGTACTCCAGCCTGGGCAACAGAACGAGACTCAGTCTCAAAAAAAAAAAAAAGAGTTGCCTTAATTTGACAGTTTATGGTTACTACCTGGTGAATCTTTTCTTCCTGGATGCAGATAACACCCAATGTCCATATTATGCTTTATTTTTCATTATTTAATTTAAAAATGTTTATTGACCAAATATAAACTTATTGTAAAAAATTGAATCCAATAGTACTAAAAAGCTTATAATGAAAACCGTTGCTGGGCACGGTAGCTCATGCCTGTGATCTCAGTGACTTGGGAGCCTGAGGTGAGAACATCACTTTAGCTGGTGAGTTTGAGGCCAAAGAGAGCCATGATCACACCAGTGCACTTCAGCCTGGACAACAGAGTGAGACCCTATCTCTAAAAATAAATAAATAAATAAATAAATAAATAAATAAATAAATAAATAAACAAACAAACATTAGTCTCCAACCCTACCCTCCAGATTTTTAGTCCCACTCTTCAATAGCAGTCTCTTTTACTTTCTGGGTTTTATTTATTTGTTTGTTTAGAGACAGAGTCTGTAAACCTATTATCCAATTCTAAAGTGCCACTGCACTCCAGCCTGAGTGACAAGACCCTGAGACAGGGTCTGGCTCTGTTGCCCAGGCTGGAGTGCAGTGGTGTAATCTCATCTCACTGCACCCTCTGCCTCCCAGGCTCAAGCCATCCATCCTCCCATCTCAGCCTCCTGAGTAGTTGGGACTACAGGCATGAGCCACTGTGTCTAGCCTGCTTATTCTTTTTAAAAATTTATTGATTGGCCAGGCGCGGTGGCTCACGCTTGTAATCCTAGCACTTTGGAAGGCCAAGGTGAATGAATCACTTGAGGTCAGCAGTTCAAGACCAGCCTGGCCATCATGGTGAAACCCTGTCTCTACTAAAAATACAAAAATTAGCCAGGCGTGGTGGCCCACACCTATAGTCCCAGCAACTCAGGAGGCTGAGGCAGGAGAATTGCTTGAAACTGGGAGGTGGAGGTTGCAGCGAGCTGAGTTTGCACCACTGTACTCCAGCCTGGGCAACGCAATGAGACTCCGTCTCAAAAAAAAAAAAAAATTACTGATTTATTTTAGAATTGAATAATAGGTTTACATAGTTAAAATTCAGAAGGTTTAAAAGAGTATACCATGAAAAAGTCTCCCCTTGACTGCTGCCTCCCAGCCACCCAGTTTCCTTTCCAAGAGGTAATCATCAATGTTTTTGGTTTCTCGTATATCCTGGAAACAAATGTTCTATGCATATACAAACATACCACATACACACATATGCAAGTATATTGATTCCCTGCAATGACAGATGATTTAGCTCACTGTCCCATCCTTACTGTTCCCAGTAATTGATAGCTTTTAATGTTTTTAATTTTCTATTGGTTATTTTTGTCAATAGTGTAAGTATCCCTATACTTTTTTTTCTCCATCAACAATAGTCAGTATCTTGAATTGTTTTTATGTAAGACAAGAATATTAGGTACCCGACCACTTTTCCTCCCCTCTTCCTCTTTTCACTTCCTGGCAGCTGTATTTTTACTTTTATATTGTCAAGCTTGACATTCACGTTCTCCTATGTAACCACATTTAAGCCTTCCATTCTTGGTCTAAGTCTGATTCTGAAAATTAAAAACCAGTATGTGGCTTTGATATAATTATGTGTATACAGATATCATTCACTCCAGGGCCCAGTAGTATGCATACATGATATTTCTTCTCTATAGTTACAGAGTTACAGTCTTGGACCTCTTTATTTATTTTATTTATTTATTTATTTTTGAGATGGAGTCTTACTCTGTCACCCAGGCTGGAGTGCAGTGACGCGATCTCAGCTCACTGCAACTTCCGCCTCCCAGGTTCAAGCAGTTCTCCTGCCTCAGCCTCCCAAGTAGCTGGGATTACGGGTGTGCACCACCACACCAAGCTAATTTTTTGTATTTTTAGTAGAGACGGGGTTTCACCATATTTACCAGGCTGGTCTTGAACTCCCGACCTCAAGCGATCTGCCCACCTTGGCCTCCCAAAGTGCTGGGATTACAGACATGAACCACTGAGCCCAGCCAGGAACTTTTTTTTGTTTTTTGTTTTTTGTTTTTTTTGAGACGGAGTTTTGCTCTTGTGGCCCAGACTGGAGTGCAGTGGCGCCATCTCTGCTCACTGCAGCCTCCGCCTCCCTGGTTCAAGCGATTCTCCTCCCTCAGCCTCCCGAGTAGCTGGGATTACAGGCGTGCACCACCATGCCTGGCTAATTTTGTTTTTTTAGTAGAAATGGGGTTTCTCCATGTTGGTCAGGCTGGTCTCGAACTCCCAACCTCAGGTGATCCACCCACCTCGGCCTCCCAAAGTGCTGGGATTACAGGCGTGAGCCACCACGCCTGGCTGGCAGGAACATGTTTTTAACGGACTTCTTTTTTTTTTGAGATACAGTTTCGCTATTGTTGCCCAGGCTGGAGTAGCCCAATCTTGGCTCACTGCAACCTCTGCTTCTCGGTTTCAAGTGATTCTCCTGCCTCAGCCTCCCGAGTACCTGGGACTACATGCGCCCGCCACCATGCCCGGCTAAGTTTTTGTATTTTTAGTAGAGATGGGGTTTCACCGTGTTAGTCAGGATGGTCTCGATCTCCTGACCTCGTGATCCATCTGCCTCAGCCTTCCAAAGTACTGGGATTACAGGTGTGAGCCACTGCGCCCAGCCTTAAAGGACTTCTTTAAAGGGCCTGTACTCCCAGCTACTCAGGAGACTGAGGTATAAGAATCACTTGAACCCAGGAGGCAGTGGTGCAATCTCAGTTTAGTGCAACCTCCGCCTCCCGGGCTTAAGCCATCCTCCCACCTCAGCCTCCCAAGTAGCTGGGACTACAGGTGCAGGCTACCATGCCCAGCTAATGCCAGAGGTTACAGTAAGCTGAGATTGTTCCACTGCACTCCAGCCTGGGCAATAGAGCAAGACCCTGTTTCAGACCCCCCTACACACAAATGTTCCTAGTGTCAAGGTGAAATGGTTTTTCTTATACTCCATCAATTACTTAAAATCATAGCATATTGTAGTTTGCTTCATATTTACATTATAACTTTCTTATATGGCTTTTTATTTTTCTTGGACTTTCTAATTGCCTTTCTTTTTTCTTATTGATAAAAGAATGATGAGCCTTAATCATATTCTCAAGTTTATCCAGCCCCTCAGTCATACTGCCTGTTGCCTGGAGTCCATTTCCTCCTCCCTGCTTCCGCCCGAAAGGCATCCCTCCTGGAGCCCTTCCTCCTCCTCCTGCAGTCTGGAGTGTTTGCTCTTTAGGTCTGCTGTACAGCTGTCAGCCTGGGACTTCCCTTCACTGCCCTCCTGGGTGGGACCCCCTGCTTCCTGAATCCCATGTCTTCTTCTTTCTTGGTTTTCTTATTTTGCTGGAATAAATTATCAGGTAATTTCCTTAACAATGGGTACATTGGAGGTGTATACGTTCTGAGTCCTTGCATGTCTAAAAGTCTTTATTCTGCCCTCATACTTGATCGATGGTTTGGCTGAATGTAGATTTCTTTTTTTTTTCTTTTCTTATTTTTGAAACAGAGTCTGTCGCCCAGGCTGGAGTGCAATGGCACGATCTCAGCTCACTGCAACCTCTGCCTCCTGGGGGGTTCAAGCTATTCTCCTGCCTCAGCCTCCTGAATAACTGGGATTACAGGCACGCCACCATGCCTGGCTAATTTTTGTATTTTTAGTAGAGATGGGGTTTTACCATGTTGGTCAGGCTGGTCTCAGACTCCTGACCTCGTGACCCGTCCATCGTGGCCTCCAAAGTGCTGGGATTACAGGTGTGAGCCATCGTGCCCGGTCTCTATGTAGATTTCTAAGTTCAAATTCACATTCTCAGAACTTTTGCAGTTACTATTCCATTGTCTCTAGTATCCAGTGTTGCTAGTGAGAAGTCTGATGCCAGTTTGAGTTTGATTCCAATTATTTTGTAGATGACTTGTATTTTCCTTTCTGAAAGCATTGAGGAATATTCTGTTTATCTTTTGATTACTTGAAATTTCAAAGGATGTGTCTGTTGTGGGACTTTTGTCATTCATTCTATCAGGACTCTGAGGACTTTTTTAACCTGGAGATTTGAGTACTTCTTTAGCTTGGTGAAATTTTTCTCCGTTATTTCTTTGATAATAACTTCCTCTCAATTTTTTCTATTCTTTCTGGATTTCTGTTCATCAGATGGTAGAGCTCATAGACTGGTCATCTTTTTCTCCTGTATTTCTCTAATAATCTCTCTCTCTCTGTATGTGCATGGCCTTCGGAGAGATTTCCTCAACTTTGTCTTCTAGCTTTTTTAGTGAGATTTTTTCAGCAATCATATTTTTCATCTCTAAGGCCTCTACATTTGCTGATTGTTCTTTTCTCATAGCATACTATTCTTGTTTTAAAAATCTGTTGTTTTCCTCAATTTTGTCTTTTCACTGGAATCAATTTTTCTGTTTCATGCTGCTTGTTTTCCAAGTATAGTTGACTTCTTTGCTTGTCTCTTTATATGTAAAAATGAAGGACTGCATAGCAGGAGTGCATTTTCTTTCTGTCATTTAAAGGGATGGGAGCTTTGACTAGAAGCTCTAAGTACATGGGCAGGGCACACTGACTGGCAGGCTTTGCTTTGGGGATGAGTGAGTGAAGTGCCAGTTGTTAGGCTTTGAGCCTCTGTAGGCCAAAAAGGGAGTGATGGGGGTTTTACTCTAAGATATCCCCATTAGAGACCTCAATTCTCAGTTTACTCAATTTCTTTAGAAAAGAATCCTTCAGGGTGTGTTGTATGAGGTGAGTAGGGGAATAAAGGGACTGACTCTTATAAGTAAACATGGGTCATTGTTTAATCCTATTTATTCAGCCCTGCTCCTCACTTCATCTTCTATCATATGTGCCCACTTCAAGCCAGAGTCTCTCTTGGGTCACTCTGGGTAGATAAGCTCCCACCTCCAGTTCAGTTCACTCATGGCATATTCTAGACCTGTGCCACCCAGTTGATAGCTCCTAGCCCCCTGTGGTTATTGAATATGTGAAATAGGCTAGAATGAGTTGAGGTGTGCTCTACGTGTAAAATACACACTGATTCTGAACACTTAGTACACACACACACAAAAGAAAGTAGACTGGGCATGGTGGCCCATGCCTGTAATCCCAGCACTTTGAGAGACTGAGGCAGGCGGATTGCTTGAGCTCATGAGTTTGATACCAGCCTGGGCAACTTGGCAAAATGCCATCTCTACCAAAAATACAAAAATTACCTGTAGTCCCAGCTACTTGGGAGGCTGAGGTGAGAGGATGGCTTGAGCCTGGGAGGTGGAGGTCACAATGAACTGAGAACTGAGATTGCGCCACTGCACTCTATCCTGGGAAGCAGAGCCAGACCCTGTCTCAAAAAGAGAGAGAGAGAGAGGAGAGAGGGAGAGAAAGAGAAAGAAAAGAAAGAGGGAGGGAGGAGAAAGAAGAAAGAAAGAGAAAGAAAGAAACTAAGACTGGGCACAGTGGCTCACACCTGTAATCCCAACACTTTGGGAGGCCAAGGCAGGGTGGATTGCTTGGGACCAGGAGCTTGAGACCAGCCTAGGCAACATGGAAGAACCCTGTCTCTACAAAAAAGATAAAAATTAGTTGGGCATGGTGGCACACACCTGAAGTACCAGCTACTTGAGAGGTCAGAGGATTGAGACCCCATCTCAAAAAAAAAAAAGGCCGGGTGCAGTGGCTCACACCTGTAATGCCAGCACTTTGGGAGACCAAAGCAGGTGGACCACCTGAGGTCAGGAGTTCGAGACCAGCCTGACCAACATGGAAAAATCCCATCTCTACTAAAAACACAAAATTAGCTGGCGTGGTGGTGCATGCTTGTAATCCCAGCTACTCGGGAGGCTGAGGCAGGAGAATCGCTTGAACCTGGGAGAGGGAGGCTGCAGTGAGCTGAGATCACGCCACTGCACTCCAGCCTGGGCAACAAGAGTGAAACTCTGTCTCAAAAAAATATATAATAATAATAATTTCATCTCTTTTATTGTTATTTTTTTGGGGGGGGGATGAAGTCTGTTACCCAGGCTGGAGTGCAGTGGTGCGATCTCCGCTCACTACAAGCTCCGCCTCCCGGGTTCATGCTGTTCTCCTGCCTCAGCCTCCAGAGTAGCTAGGACTACAGGCGCCCGCCACTACGGTCCGGCTAATTTTTTTATTTTTAGTAGAGACGGGTTTTCACCGTGTTAGCCAGGATCGTCTCGATCTCCTGACCTTGTGATCCGCTTGCCTCGACCTCCCAAAGTGCTGGGATTACAGGCAAAAGCCACCGTGCCCGGCCCGTCTCTTTTTTAATGTGGCTAAATTCTGTTACTCTGGTGGCGGGCACCTGTAGTCCTAGCTACTCAGGAGGCTGAGGCAGGAGAATGGCGTGAACCCAGGAGGTGGAGCTTGCAGTGAGCTGAGATCTCACCACTGCACTCCAGCCTGGGCAACAGAGCCAGACTCCGTCTCAAAAAAAAAAAAAAAAAAAATTATGTGACTCATCTTTCTGTTGGAAAGCAATGCTGTAGACGATGGCTGCTGCTTCATCTGTTAGCATGTCTCCATCTGCTTTCTAAGTTTGTCAGAATCATTTGTGCACTGATGACCCCTACTCCCATTTTATTTTTTTGCTGGTAACACAGTTATTTTCTACTTTGATAGACTCTCATGTAGGGTGGAGGAGATGGGAGGGAATCTGCTATCATGCATATGAAGCTGCTTCTAACTTCTAACCTGTCAGAGCAGTCTGTCACCAAATAATTTATCATAGGATCTATCTGCAGTCCTTCTTAGAGACAAAGCCAGTGAGATTCTTTAAGTTTAGGTGGAGACCCTTGTATGTTCACATAGATGCCCCCACCCCCTCATTACCACAAGATATCCTGAAGAGTATTTCGGGAATCCCATTTTAGTCTTTTTTCCTGTCCCCATAGAATCACTGGCCTCTTCCTTTTCTAGTCATAATTCTATTAATCATCTATTCTGGGCCGGAAACTGTGCTAGGGGTTGTTGTAGGACTAAAAGACAGTATTGATGAGAACACTAGTGTAATACCTTACTGAGAGTGGGATCAATACAAGCTATGTAATTTATGGCAAGTTTTAAGGAAACTGAGACTCATAGAGGTTAAATAACTGGCCGTAAATCACAGAGCTAGTCAGTGGCAGAGCTGGAATTTTTTTTTTTTTTTTTTTTTAAAGCAGGGTCTCATTCTGTCACCCAGGCTGGAGTGCAGTGGTATGATCTCAGCTCATTGCAGCCTTAAACCCTGCTAGGATCAGGTGATCTTCCCACCTCCACCTCCCAAATAGCTGGGACTATAGGCATACAGTCCAGCTACTTTTTGTATTTTTTGTAGAGACAAGGGTTTCGCCATCTTGCCCAGGCTGGTCTTGATCTCCTGGCTCAAGCAGTTTCTCTACCTCTGCCTCCCAAAGTGCTGGGATTACAGGTTTGAACTACCACACCCAGCCCAGAGCTGGGATTTTGATGCAGGCCTATTTGACCCTAAAGGTTATGCTCTTGACCACAGTTCTGGTTTTATATTCTGGACTGTGCAGTAGAATTGACCACAATTCTCTAAGTTATTTTATTTAGCCTTACCACAGAAAAAATGGTAGCATCCCTATTTTATAGATTGGAAAACAGAAACCCGGGGAGGCTAAATGACTTGCCAGGGACACTCAGATATTTCTTCTTGGGACCCCCAGAAAAAAGTAAAAGGAAATTTTTTTTTTTCTTTTAGACGGGGTCTCACTCTTGTCCAGGCTGGAGTGCAGTGGTGTGATCTTGGCTTACTGAAACCTCTGCCGCCTGAAATGTAACACTGTCAGCCAAGTGCGGTGGCTCACGCCTGTAATCCCAGCACTTTGGGAGGCCGAGGCGGGTGGAGGTCAGGAGCTCAAGACCAGCGTGGCCAACATGGTGAAACCCATCTCTACAAAAATACAGAAATTAGCCGGGCATGATGGCGGGTGGCTGTAATCCCAGCTGCTCAGGAGATTGAGGTGGGAGAATCGCTTGAACCCAGGAGGCGGAGGTTGCAGTGAGCCAAGATCACACCACTGGACTCCAGCCTGGGCAACAGAGTGAGACTCCGTCTCAAAAAAAAAGATACGTAGCATTGTGATCAGCCCTAACTCCTGGGGGCAGCCCAGGAACCCTTGTGGGGATGTGTAAGTTTGAGGACCTGGGGAAATTGAGAGGTCGCAAGCTGAAAAAGAGAATGTTTATAAAAGCCCCTACTATGATGGGCATGGCACTTACCCACTATTTTATAATTACTCTTCTAGACTATGGGCCCATCTAGTTTTCTCCTCATACAATAGCAGCCACGCACAAAAACTCCTTGACTAATTAGCTTGAGCCCTGCTCTCAGGGTGCTGCTCAGGGGGAAGGATTTGTTCTGTTTAAGGGCCCATTTCAGTGCCTGGTACGTAATAAACACATAAATATTTGTTCCTGAGCTGTGCTTCTCTGCAAACTAAATAACAACTCATTACTTACACCTCTCTTGTGTTACTTATACCTCTCTTGTGTGTGCAGTCTTTTTGTGTGTGGTTTTTTGTTTTTTTTTTTTTTTTTTGAGACAAAGTCTTACTCTGCCCCCCAGGCTGGAGTGCAGTGGCACAACCACTGGTCACTGCAGCCTGAACCTCTAGGCTGAGGTGATACTCCCACCTCAGCCTGAGTAGCTGAGACTACAGGCGTGTACCACCATACACGCCTAATTTTTTGTTTTTGTTTTTGTTTGGGTTTTTTTTTTTTTTTTTTTTTTTTGAGACGGAGTCTTGCTCTGTCGCCCAGGCTGGGGTGCAGTGGCGCGATCTCGGCTCACTGCAAGCTCCGCCTCCCGGGTTCATGCCATTCTCCTGCCTCAGCCTCCCGAGTAGCTGGGACTATAGGCGCCCGCCACCACGCCCGGCTAATTTTTTGTATTTTTAGTAGAGACAGGGTTTCACCGTGTTAGCCAGGATGATCTCGATTTCCTGACCTTGTGATCTGCTCGCCTGGGCCTCTCAAAGTGCTGGGATTACAGGCGTGAGCCACTGCACCCGGCTGTTTTGTTTTTTTTGTTTTTGAGATGTAGTCTCACTCTGTCGCCCAGGCTGGAGTGCAGTGGCGCGTCTTGGCTTACTGCAAGCTCCACCTCCCCGGGTTCACACCATTCTTCTGCCTCAGCCTCCCAAGTAGCTGGGACCACAGGAACCCGCCACCATGCCTGGCTAATTTTTTTATTTTTTAGTAGAGACGGACAGGGTTTCACCATGTTAGCCAGGATGGTCTTGATCTCCTGACCTCGTGATCCACCCGTCTTGGCCTCCCAGAGTGCTGGGATTACAGGCATGAGCCACCGCACCCGGCCCATACTCTCCTAATTTTTTTTTTTTTGAGACAGAGTCTCGCTCTGTCACCCAGGCTAGAGTACCGTGGTGCGATCTTGGCTCACTGCAACCTCCACCTCCTGGGTTCATGCCATTCTCCTGCCTCAGCCTCCTGAGTAGCTGAGACTACAGGCGCTCACCACGACGCCCAGCTAATATTTTGTATTTTTAGTAGAGACGGGGTTTCACCGTGTTAGCCAGGAGGGTCTCAATCTCCTGACCTTGTGATCTGCCTGCCTCGACCTCCCAAAGTTCCGGGATTACAGGTGTGAACAACCATGCCCAGCCACCCGCCTAATTTTTAAATTTGTTGTGTAGAGATAGGGTCTCACTATGTTGCCCAGGCTGGTCTTGAACTCCTGGGCTCATGTGATCTTCCCACCTCGGCCTCCCAAAGTGCTGGGATTATAGACGTGAGCTACTGTGCTTGTCCTCTTTGTTTTTTTTTTTTTTTTGAGACGGAGTCTCGCTCTGTCGCCCGGGCTGGAGTACAGTGGCCAGATCTCAGCTCACTGCAAGCTCCGCCTCCCGGGTTTACGCGGTTCTCCTGCCTCAGCCTCCCGAGTAGCTGGGACTACAGGCTCCCGCCACCTTGCCCGGCTAGTTATTTGTATTTTTTAGTAGCGACGGGGTTTCACCGTATTAGCCAGGATAGTCTCGATCTCCTGACCTCATGATCCGCCCGTCTCAGCCTCCCAAAGTGCTGGGATTACAGGCGTGAGCCACCGCGCCCGGCCTGTCCTCTTTGTACACTTTTTAACTAATCACCCATAATGATTTGTTGAGTAGATGCCTTGATCTTTGGTACCAAACAGTTCTGATTTTGAGCCTCACCCCCACCTGCCCTGTCACTTCCTTACTAATTGTGTAAGCTTTGGGAATTTACTTCCCCTTTCTGAGCCACAGCTTCCTCAGCTGAAAAGGGGACAAAGTAACAGTACCTAATGCATAGTGTTATGAGAAAAGAGTGCCTGAAAGCATTCGGTACAGTGCCTGGAACATAGGCCATGCCCAGCGAATGTGGGCTGTTGCTGTTATGAGTCATCCCTAGGCTGCGAGTACAGGGACTTGCTTCTTGCTTCCTACTGTATCCCCAATGTCAGCATTTCTGCTATACCCCCAGTGCTTGGCACGTACCGAGTGGTAATACATGTGCTAAATGACTGGCCATTGGATGGGAGGGTGGATGGATGGAAGGTCTGGTAAATTATCTCCTCTGGGCAGCCAGGAGAGCTGAGGCCCATGGAGGAAAGAAGATCCCGTCAGTGGCTGAGAGTTGGGATCCTGGCCCATGGACAGGCCTTCTCTCACCACTGTCTTCCCCAGCAGGTTTGGGATGTACATTCCGTTCCTGCAGCTGAATTGCGACCTCCGCAAGACAAGCCTCTTCAACCACATGGCCTCCATGGGGCCCCGGGAGGCGGTTAGCGGCCTGGCGAAGAGCCGGGACTACCTCCTGACACTGCGGGAGACGTGGAAGCAGCACACGAGACAGCTGTATGGCCCAGACGCCATGCCCACCCATGCCTGCTGCCTGTCACCCAGCCTAATCCGCAGTGAGGTGGAGTTCCTCAAGATGGACTTCAACTGGCGCATGAAGGAAGTGCTCGTCAGCTCCATGCTGAGTGCCTACTATGTGGCCTTTGTGCCTGTCTGGTTCGTGAAGGTGCGTAGCTCAAACCAGGGAGGGAAAGGGCCTAGCTGGGACCTTTCCCTGCTGCCTGCCTATGTGATTTCTCCTGCTGGCCTAACATTGCTGTTTTTGATGTGATTTCCCATCTGTTCTCCTCTGGAGGACTAGAGCGACTACTGTCTCCATTTTATTTTTTATTTTTAGAGACAGGATCTTGCTGTCACCTACACTGGAGTGCAGTGGCACAACCGTGGGTCACTGAAGCCTCAACCTCCTGGTCTCAAGTGATCCTCCTGTCTCAGCCTCTTGAGTAGCTGGGACTACAGGCATAAGCCACCATGCCCAGCTAATTTTTAAATTTTTTATAGAGATGGAGTCTCACTATGCTGCCCAAGCTGATCTCAGAATTCCTGGTCTTAAGTGGTCCTCCTGCCTCAGCTTCCCGATGTGTTGGGATTACAGGCATGAGCCACTACATCCGGCCTGTGTCCATTTTATTTTACTTTTCTTATTTTTTATTTTATTTTTTTGAGACAGAGTCTCCTTCTGTCAGTCAGGTGAGTACAGTGGCACGATCTTGGCTAACTGTAACCTCCGCCTCCTGGGTTTCAAGCGATTCTTCTGCATCAGCCTCCCAAGTAGCTGGGATTATAGACATGTGCCACCATGCCCAACTAATTTTTGTATTTTTAGTAGAGATGGGGTTTCACCATTTTGGCCAGTCTGGTCTCAAACTCCTGGCCCCAAGTGATCCACCCACCTTGGCCTCCCAAAGTGTTAGGATTACAGACATGAGCCACCACGCCCCAGCCTGTGTCCATTTTAGAGTGCAGATAAGTAGACTCACTGAAGGGAAGTGACCTGTCCAACATCACCCAGCCAATGAGGGAGACATGGCATTGTTATTCATAATACTTGATTTCAAAGACTAGTGAGTTTGTATTTCAGCAATTGTTGTGACACAGACATGTCACAATGTCTGGCTTTATCATTTAGTAAGGAAGCCAGTGTTCATCCAGATTTGAGTGACCCCAAAAGCCTGTGCTCTCTTTTATTGCTTATATGGTCTCCTGGGAAGGTACCTCCTCAGCTGCAAACTGCAGTGGGCTTGAGAGAACTTAATGTCTTTTTTTTTTTTAGACGGAGTCTCGCTCTGTCACCCAGGCTGGAGTGCAGTGGTGTGATCTCGGCTCACTGCACCCTCCACCTCCCAGGTTCAAGCAATTCTCCTGCCTCAGCCTCCCAAGTAGCTGGGATTATAGGCGTGCACTACCACACCCAAATAATTTCTGTATTTTTAGTAGAGACAGGGTTTCACCATGTTGGCCAGGCTGGTCTTGAACTCCTGACCTCAGGTGATCCACCCACCTCAGGCCTCCCAAAGTGCTGGGATTACAGGTGTGAGCCACTGCGCTGGGCCTAGTAGTTGCTCTATCCTCATTTGACAAATGAAACTAAAGCACAGAGAAGGTAAATGAGTTGCCCAATGTCACATAGTAAATAAGCGAAAGAGCCAAGATTTGAATTCAGATCTCTTGGACCCCAGAGCCTGTTCTCTGGCTCAGAGTGGTGGGCAGTAGGAGCAAATTTCCTTGTAGAAAACCAACTAGTGGGCACAGGGCCTAAGCCTTCTTTGTTGGGTGTTTGATTCTTGGTTTCGGGCTATTCTGAGGTCTCCCCAGGACTGTCTTAACCTCTCAGTCAGGTAGAATCAGGGAGGGAAAGGGAATGAGGCCATTATGAGGATCCCAGGCCTCACCCACCTTCTGCTGCCCCCAGAACACACATTACTATGACAAGCGCTGGTCCTGTGAACTCTTCCTGCTGGTGTCCATCAGCACCTCTGTGATCCTCATGCAGCACCTGCTGCCTGCCAGCTACTGTGACCTGCTGCACAAGGCTGCCGCCCATCTGGGCTGTTGGCAGAAGGTGGACCCAGCACTGTGCTCCAACGTGCTGCAGCACCCGTGAGTCACCCTACCCTGCTTGGCCCAATCCCAGCCCTTCTGGTCAGCATCTGGAGTCACTTGTCCACCTGCTGATTAACGTATTCAGTTAGCAAATAGTTATTGAGCGTGTCTTGTATATTAGGCCAAGCGTCCAGGGTGGGGTATGGTGGGGCCTGACATACATGTTCCCTGTCCTTGGGTAACTTGCAGTGTACTGAAGATGGGAGGGGACTGATGGTAATTCTTGGACTTGTTGACTTTCTCTTTGCTGACTGTTTATTCACTCATTGCCTTACTTGCTCATGCTTCACTCTTCTCTTACCTGCTCACTCATCCACTGGGTCATTACGTCACCTACTCTTTCAGCAGATGTTTACTTCCACCCAATCCATACAAGGCCTGTGAATGTGCCAGGCAAAAGAGCTTGGACTTTGACTTAGGCCCAGCGGGGAATAGAGGATTTTTAGCAGTGGAGGGACCCATCCCAAGGTGTGCTTTAGATTCATCAGCCTGGTGCCAGGATGTGGTGCTGTGCTAGTTGATGCTGAACCCTGGCCAGGGAAGGATGAGGTGGGCAAAAGAGACCTAGCTGCAAGAAGGCACTGCACCCAGAGCAGAGGCAGCAATCACACTGCTCAGGGACCCTTTTTCAAAGTACTTTTCACCCCAGGTTATACTAATTTTCCTGCCTGTATTCCCCCATTAGACTGGAAGCTCCTCAAGGCCAGGATCACCTCTGAAGCACATCCGAGTCTTAGGCCCAGGACAAGGCTTGGCAGAGAGGAGGCCCCTAGGACAGGTTTGCAGAGGTAGGCCCACCAAGGAGCAGAGATGCAAGCAAGGCCACAGAAGCTAAGCCTCCTGGTGTTGGCCATGCATGTCAGTCAGGGTCCCTTTCAGGCTCTGTCCTGGAGGTCCAGAAAAGTGACTGGGCATTGCTGATTGGGCCAAAAGGAGGCTTGGCTCAGCCTTGGGCTCTGAGGGGTGGGAGGAATAGGAAGATAGAACATAGCTGAACATGAGGATATACCTGTCCATGGCTCACCATGGTCCTTCACATGGCTTCACAGCTGGGTCCTGCCAAATGTTTCTGCCTCATCTTTTACCATGCCCCAACCCATCGTCTCTGCTCTTCAGTAAAGCAAAGCAGATCTCCTCAGGTCATCATATGCTTTATGCACTTGTGCATCCAGGCTTTTGTAAGTGATGTGTCTTTTGCTTGGGATGGTCTTTCCATTCTTTCTATCCTCGTTAACTCCTATTCATCTTTTAGCACTTGCTTCCTCCAGGAACACTTTCCTGACCATCCAGATGGGTTCAGTGCCCCTCTCCTATAAGGGGCGCCTCCTTTCAGTGGCCCATAATACCATGATCGTTGCATTTAATGTTTTCTACTGTGTTTGCTTAGTTACTTGCCTGTCGTTCCAGGACTGAAAGTTCACGAAGCTCAGGGCCCTTGCCTGTCTAGCACTCAGTTGCCTCCTCAGGCCTTTTTTTTTTTTTTTGAGATGGAGTCATGCTCTGTTGCCCAGACTGGAGTGCAGTGGCGCAATCTTGGCTCATTGCAATCTCCACCTTCTCGATTCAAGTGATTCTTCTGCCTCGGCCTCCCGAGTAGCTGGGACTACAGGTATGCACCTCCGCACCTGGCTAATTTTTACATTTTTAGTAGAGACGGGGTTTCGCCATGTAAGCCAGGCTGGTCTCAAACTCCTGACCTCAGGTGATCCACTCATCCTGGCCTCCCAGAGTTCCCAAAGTGCTGGGGTTACAGGCATGAGCCACTACGTTTGGCCTAGGCCTTTCTTTTTAAGGTAAAATTTCCATACAGTGAAATGTGCAATCTTTTTTTTTGAGACAAGGTATTACTCTGTCTCCCAAGCTGGAGTGCAGTGGTGCAATCACAGCTCATTGCAGCCACAACCTCCTGGGCTCAGGTGATCCTCCCACTTCAGCTCCCAAGTTGCTAGGATTACAGGCGCATGCCACCACGTCCAGTTAATTTTTGTATTTTTTTGTTTGATGTTTTGCCATGTTGCCCAGGCTGGTCTAGAGCTCCTGGGCTCGAGCGATCCACCCACCTCGACGTCCCAGAGTGCTGGGATCACAGGCGTGAGCCACTGCACTTGGCCTACAAATCTTAAAAAGTGTGCAATTCTTTGAGTTTTGATAAAGGTATATACGCTTATGTAACCCACCCCTCATCAAGATACAGAACATTTCCAGCCCTTCAGAAAATGTCCTCATGGCCCTTACTAGTGATCTTTCCCCCAAGACAACTACCTTTCTGTTTTCTTTCACCAGAGGTTAGTTTTGCCTATCATAGAACTTAATATAAATGAAATCATTCTTTTTTTTTTTTTTTTTTTTTTTTTCGTCGGAGTGTCACTCTGTTGCCCAGGCTGGAGTTCTTGGCTGACTGCAATTTCCGCCTTCTATGTTTCG
>NC_045434.1:190625021-190641070 GCF_002776525.5 Piliocolobus tephrosceles | reverse complement strand
TTTTGAGACAGAGTCTCGCTCTGTCGCCCAGGCTGGAGTGCAGTGGCCGGATCTCAGCTCACTGCAGGCTCCGCCTCCCGGGTTCACGCCATTCTCCTGCCTCAGCCTCCTGAGTAGCTGGGACTGCAGGCGCCCGCCACCTCGCCCAGCTAGTTTTTTGTATTTTTTAGTAGAGACAGGGCTTCACTGTGTTAGCCAGGATGGTCTCGATCTCCTGACCTTGTGGTCTGCCCGTCTCAGCCTCCCAGAGTGCTGGGATTACCGGCTTGAGCCACCGCACCCGGCCCGATTTTTTCTATGTTTTAAGTAGAGACGGGGTGTCACCATGCTGGCCAGGTTGGTCACAAACTCCTGACCTTGTGATCCGCCTGCCTTGGCCTCCCAAAGTGAAGCTGGGATTATAGGCGTGAGCCACTGCACCCGGCCCCAACTTCTTTTATTCAGCATATTGTCTGTGAGGTTCATTCATGTTGTGAGTTGCACAATAACTTTTCTTTTTTGTTTTTTGAGACAGTTTTGCTCTTGTTGCCCAGGCTGGAGTGCAGTGGCGTGATCTTGGCTCACTGCAACCTTCACCTTCTGGGTTCAAGCGATTCTCCTGCCTCAGCTTCCCAAATATCTGGGATTACAGGCCTGTGTCACCATGCCCCGCTAACTTTTTTTGTATTTTTAGTAGAGATGGGGGTTTCAGCATGTTGGCCAGGCTGGTCTCAAACTTCTGACCTCAGGTGATCTCCCCACTCTTGGCCTCCCAAAGTGCTGGGATTACAGGCATAATCTCACTGTGCCTGGCCAACTATTTTTTTTAAATGAGTGAATCAACAAGGCAAGAGCATTGGGTTGGGAAGGGGGGCTGCTTACAGGCTGTGACTTCAGTCCTCTGGTCCAGGCCCTTGGGATTCCTGGGAGATCTCACAGGACATTATAAGGAAGCTTACTGGTCCCACCATCTCATTCATATGCTCACTGGGGCCTCTCTGTGCCAGGCCTTACGGCATGCTCTGAGGACACAGGGGTGGATTTGATCGTCCCACTCAAGGGCTCTCAGCCTAGTGAGGTATACAGATAGGGAAATAAATGACCAGCATTGGGAAATGTGGACCAGTAGCAGGAGATGCTGGAACAGTTAAAGGATGCCAAACGGGCCAGGCACGGTGGCTCATGCCTGTAATCCTAGCACTTTGGGAGGCTGAGGCAGGCGGATCACCTGAGGTCAGCAGTTCGAGACCACCGTGGGCAACATGGCGAAACCCCGTCTCTACAAAAAATACAGAAAAATTAGCCGGGTGTGGTGGCAGGTGCCTATAGTTCTAAGGCAGGAGAATCGCTTGAATCCGGGACGTGGAGGTTGCAGTGAGCTGAGCGCCACTGCACTCCAGCCTGGGCGGGAGAGTGAGACTCTGTCTAAAAAAAAAACTCATAGGTGGGAATCGAACAGTGAGAACACTTGGACACAGGGTGGGGAACGTCACATACCAGGACCTGTCGTGGGGTCGGGGGAGGGCGGAGGGATAACATTAAGAGAAATACCTAATGTAAATGACGAGTTAATGGGTGCAGCACACCAACACGGTGCATGTATACATACGTAACAAACCTGCATGTTGTGCACATGTACCCTAGAACTTAAAGTATAATTAAAAAAAAAAAAAAAGGATGTCAAACTCTGGGGAGTTCAAGAAAGGCTTTGTGGAGGAACCTGGGTTTTGAAAGATGATGAAGAGCTTACCAGAAGGATTAGGCTTTGGGAAGGGCAATCCAATTGGAGGGAGCAGCTTAGGGAGAGACATGAAGCAGTACAGATTGCTGGAGGAATGAGAAACAGCGTGAGCTGTGTGGTGAGGGTTGTGGGAAGCCACACAAGACCTCAGAGGCCATGCCAAATCCTTGGGGCCTTGACTCCACGGGCACTAGGAAGCCTTCAAAAGGTTTTAAGCAGAGCCAGGAGCTGCGGCTGGTGCCTGTAATCTCAGCACTTTGAGAGACAGAGGCACACAGATCACCTGAGGTCAGGAGTTCGAGACCAGCCTGGCCAATGTGGTGGCACCTCATCTCTACTAAAAATACAAAAATTAGCCAGGCGTGATGGCAGGTGCCTGTAATCCCAGCCACTCTTGAGGCTGAGGCAGGAGAATTGCTTGAACCTGGGAGGTGGAGGTTGCAGTAAGCCAAGATTGTGCCACTGCACTCCAGCCTGGATGATGAGATCGAAACTCCTTCTCGAAAAAAAAAAAAAAAAAAAAAAAAAAAAGCCCACAAAGGGTTTTAAGCAGAGGGTGATTAGGCTCAGCTTAGTATTTTACAAAGACCACTCAGACAACTGTGTGGTGGACCATTTGGAGACAAGAGGTGAGACCAGATGAAGCAAAGGAACCAAGAGAGGAAAAAGGACTTTCTCAAAAATCTCTTAGTAATTAGTGTCAGCCCTAGACCTTCTAAGTCACAGTACAGTGAATTCCTCATGATTCTTACCCCATTTTACAGGGGAGGCAACTGAAACCCAGAAAAAGAAAGTCAGTGTGTCTAAATGATAGAAATGGGAGTAGAGCCTGGTGATTCCCTCCTGCCCATTCTTCTCGTACCCCTTTTATGGGTGAGCTGGGGATAAGGGGCACTGTTGGGCTGTGCCTCCAGGTGGACTGAAGAATGCATGTGGCCGCAGGGCGTGCTGGTGAAGCACAGCAAGAACGTCTACAAAGCCGTAGGCCACTACAACGTGGCTATCCCCTCTGATGTCTCCCATTTCCGCTTCCACGTGAGTCTCCTCCCCGGGGAAGGACGGTTGGGGCCTGAGGGAGAGGGTGGGAGGATCTGCAGGGCAGGAATGTGATGTCATTGCAAGAGAAAGCTATTTTCAGTATTTTCCCAATCCAAAGGAAGACAGTGCACACATGTAGCACAAGGACAGCCATACAAATTGTCACTTAATAACTGCAGCTCAGCTGGGCATGGTGGCTTATGCCTGTAATCCTAGCACTTTAGGAGACCAAGGTGGACGGATCACCTGAGGTCAGGAGTTCAAGACCAGACCAGCCTGGTCAACATGATGAAACTTTGTCTCCACTAAAAATACAAAAATTAGCCAGGCATGGTGGCGGGTGCCTGTAATCCTAGCTACTCAGGAGGCTGAGGAGGGAGAATCACTTGAACTCGGGAGACAGAGGTTGCAGTGAGCCAAGTTCACGCCACTGCACTCCAGCCCAGGCAACAGAGCAAGACTCATTCTCAAAAAAATAAAATAAAATAAGTAAATAACTGCAGCTAATTTGGTTGTAGATCTTTCAGAACATTGGACAGAGGGAGAGAAGATGATAGTAAAAGAAGGGACTCTTGGCAGTGAAAGACAATACTGTCTTTATTTGTTACTGTGTGCCAGGCATGTCCTTAAGCACTCTCCATGCACCTTCCTAGTCAGCCTTCCCCTGAACCTTGTATGTGAAAGATATGCTAGGGTTATCTCTGTTTTTAGATACTGAAATCAGCTTAGAGAGTTTAACTTGTTAAAGGCTGCCTTGTTGCGAACCTTGAGATGTAATGGTAATGACTCGTGACTTAGCTATGGAAAGGGCTGCCCAAAATTATCTAAAATAGTGATCTCTTTTTTTTTTTAATTTCACTATGAAATCCGCCCCCCGCCTTTTTTAAAACACAATCAGAGGCCAAAATCCAATATATGGGACCTCCTGGCGCTGCTCTGTTTGGAGGAGTTAGAACCCCCTTCACTTCCTGCTCACCCCTCCTGTAACTCCTAAAGGATCCCCTTGAAACCTAGGGCTCAAAGGGCACAGCGTGAGAAATCACTGACCTAGGCTGATGTGTTCATTTCACAGTTGAGAAATCCAAGCCCCAGAGAGGAAAGGGACTTGCCCAAAGTATTGCAGCCTGTTAGGTGCAGAGCTGAGCCTGACATCCTGGTCTCTTGGCCTCCCATTTCCTGCCACTTCTCCCGTCCTGTAAGCAGCTCTTGAGATTTAGGTACCTTGGCCCCTGTGGAATCAAAATCCCTAGACACTGTGCACTTTTTTGAACCGATAAGAATTTTTTTTTTAGTCCCTGCGTTCTACCTTGCTGTTGAGAGTGAGCTGTTGCCATGTCCCTTGGCAGCTTCCAGCCTAGCTAGGGATGCTACCTATGAAGTAGTAGGTAATTCAGGCTGTAGAGTCTGTAATAACTTTCCATGCCTGTGTCATAGGATTCTAATTTGTTCAGCCCCAACAATAGCCAGGAGATGACATTAAAAGGTGTTGATGTTATTGAGGGTCAGTGGATGAGGGAGAAAAAATTTTCAAAAATTAAAATTTAAAAAAATTTTTAAAAAATTTAAAAAATCTATCTATCAATAGATAGATAGATAGATTGATTGATTGATTGATTGATTGATTTTATTTTTTATTTTTTGAGACGGAGTCTTGCTCTGTTGCCCAGGCTGGAGTGCAGTGGCTCTATCTCGGCTCACTGCAAGCTCTGCCTCCCGGGTTCACGCCATTCTCCTGCCTCAGCCTCCTGAGTAGCTGGTACTACAGGCACCCGCCACCACGCCCGGCTAATTTTTTGTATTTTTAATAGAGACAGGGTTTCACCGTGTTAGGATGATCTTGATCTCCTGACCTCGTGATCCGCCTGCCTCGGCCTCCCAAAGTGCTGGGATTACAGGCGTGAGCCACTGCGCCTGGTCAAAAAAAAATTTTTTAAAGGTGTTGACTTTAGACCACAAAAAGAGTTTGAGAGAGCAAGCAGAACCTGTCAAGAAAGACTTCCTAGGGGAGGTAGAAGTTGAACAGGATCTTAGATGACTTACGTGGGAAGCAGCAGTCCTATCAGGACGAATACCACAAGCAGAGGCAGATGAGGTGGCAAAATCCACATCCAACCCCAGAAAGTCTTCCATGTCTGCATGGGGCCCCAAGAACCTGTCCCCTTCACTGGCCCACCCAGAACCCCTATCCAGGAGGAAGGTTTCTGGAGCACACCTTTTAGCCATGCCCACCCCCTTCTGGTTACAGTTCTTTTTCAGCAAACCCCTGCGGATCCTTAACATCCTCCTGCTGCTAGAGGGAGCTGTCATTGTCTACCAGCTGTATTCCCTAATGTCCTCTGAAAAGTGGCACCAGACCATCTCGCTGGCCCTCATCCTCTTCAGCAACTACTATGCCTTCTTCAAGCTGCTCCGGGACCGCTTGGTATTGGGCAAGGCCTACTCATACTCTGCTAGCCCCCAGAGAGACCTGGACCACCGTTTCTCCTGAGCTCTGGGGTGACCTCAGGGACAGCATCCAGGCTTCAGCCAGGGGCTCCCTGGCAAGGGGCTGTTGGGTAGGAGCGGGAAGGGGGAGAAAAAAAGACAAAAAAATCCACCAGAGCTTTGTATTTTTGTTACGTACTGTTTCTTTGATAATTGATGTGATAAGGAAAAAAGTCCTATTTTTATACTCCCAACAAGCCTGTGTCCTGTGGTTCTTTCCCTTCGGGTGTGTGAGACGTATTGCAGAGGTGTGAGATTGTGGTTTAGAAAGCCCCCACATGTGGCTTCTGAAGCCTCTGTGGGTACTGCCTTCTTCAGTAGAGAGGAGATGAGGAGGCACTGGAGGCCATGGTAGCAGTGATAGCTACTGTGAACTGAATGCTCACTGTGTACCAGATGATGCTCTGTGTGTATTTCAGGCCTTGCCTTAATTTAACTTTTTTTTTTTTTTTTTTTTGAGACGGAGTCTCGCTCTGTTGCCCAGGCTGGAGTGCAGTGGCCGGATCTCAGCTCGCTGCAAGCTCCGCCTCCCAGGTTTTACGCCATTCTCCTGCCTCAGCCTCCGGAGTAGCTGGGACTACAGGCGCCCGCCACCTCGCCCGGCTAATTTTTTGTATTTTTTGGTAGAGACGGGGTTTCACAGTGTTAGCCAGGATGGTCTCGATCTCCTGACCTCGTGATCCGCCCGTCTCGGCCTCCCAAAGTGCTGGGATTACAGGCTTGAGCCACCGCGCCCGGCTTATTTTAACTTTTATGACAACCCTAGGAATAAAGTACTGTCACTCCAATGGATGAAGAACTGGAGCTCAGGGAGTTATAGTGACTTGCCCATAGTAACACAGCTAGGAAGTGGTAGAGCTGGACATAAAACCTCTGAAAGGCCTGGCACAGTGGCTCAAGCCTGTAATCCCAGCACTTCAGGAGGCTGAGGTGGGCGGATCACTGGAAACCAGGAGTTTGAGACCAGCCTGGCCAAGATGGTAAAACCACATCTCTACTAAAAATACAAAAATTATCCAGGCGTGGCCGGGCGCGGTGGCTCACGCCTGTAATCCTAGCACTTTGGGAGGCCAAGGCAGGCGGATCAGGAGATCAAGACCATGGTGAAACCCCATCTCTATTAAAAAATACAAAAAAATTAGCCGGGCGCAGTGGCGCATGTCTGTAGTCCCAGCTACTTGGAAGGCTGAGGCACGAGAATCGCTGGAACCTGGTAGCAGAGGTTGCAGTGAACTGAGATCGCACCATTGCACTCCAGCCTGGGTGACACAGCAAGACTCCGTCTTAAAAAAAATAAAAATAAGGTCGGGCACCATGGCTCACAGCCGTAATCCGAGCACTTTGGGAGGCCGAGGCAGGTGGATCACCTGAGGTCAGCAGTTTGAGACCAGCCTGACCAACATGGAGAAACCCTGTCTCTACTAAAAATACAAAATTAGCCGGGCATGGTGGGTGGTGCATGCCTATAATCCCAGCTACTCAACAGGCTGAGGCAGAAGAATTGCTTAAACTCTGGAGGCAGAGGTTGCAGTGAGCCAAGATCGTGCCACTGCAATCGTGCAGTGCCAAGATCGAGCCAAGATCCAGCCTGGGCAACAAGAGCGAAACTCCATCTCAAAAATAAAAAACCTCTGAAAGATGACACTACTATCCTGGCAGAAGGTGATGTCTTGATTCTCTCAGTGTGTAGTCACTGAGACCCTCCTTACTGGGTATTATGGTAGATGGTGAGGATGCCAAGACACGAACAAGCAAGTAATACTACACTGGGATGACCCGGACAGTTACAGAGGGCAGAGCAGAAGGGAGAGAATGTTTAATTTTCTCTGGGCTTCTTGGAGGAGGGGATAGTCTGAATTGTATTAGCCACTTCCTAGGTGGACAAGAGAGGGAAAGGGTGTTTCAGTTAGAGAAGCAGGCAAATGTAATAGTGCACATGCAGTAGCACATAGATTTGGAACATCCTGGTGTGTTTTGAGGAAGGTAAACAAAATGCAGATCTTAGAGCAGGAAGGATTAAAAAAAAAAAAGTGGAGCAGGAAAAGTCAACAGAGGCTGGGTCAGGGAGGACCAGTAGTCCTAGGCTAGCAAAGGTGTATGAGCAGGGTCACGTGCTAGAGTAGAAACAGCTGCTTGTAGGGTCACTGCCTCCTATGGATATAGGATAGAGGGTTCAGGCTGAAAGGAGAGGACACATGGACACTCAGCCATCCTCATCTATTCAGCCCATGTTCCCTGAGCCCTTCTTGGCCATAAGGTATGCAGACGAGCTCACAGTGGTATATGGGAGACACAACTCAACAAATATTTTTGGTGCCTCTATTGAGGCAGACACTGTGCTGAACACTGGGATGGTTACAAAGATAAGGAAGATACTGTCCCTTCCAAAGACAACAAGGAGAATGGACCCACATTATGAGCAAATTTGGGTGTGAAATGCTAAGGAAGGCCGGGCGCGGTGGCTCAAGCCTGTAATCCCAGCACTTTGGGAGGCCGAGACA
Source organism: Piliocolobus tephrosceles (assembly GCF_002776525.5). Classification (NCBI taxonomy): domain Eukaryota; kingdom Metazoa; phylum Chordata; class Mammalia; order Primates; family Cercopithecidae; genus Piliocolobus; species Piliocolobus tephrosceles. The sequence continues at coordinate 190,633,327 of NC_045434.1, read as the reverse complement.
GGCGGATCACGAGGTCAGGAGATCGAGACCATCCTGGCTAACACGGTGAAACCCCATCTCTACTGAAAAATAAAAAAAAAAAAAAAAAACCTAGCCGGGCGAGGTGGCGGGCGCCTGTAGTCCCAGCTACTCGGGAGGCTGAGGCAGGAGAATGGCAGAGATCCAGCCACTGCACTCCAGCCCGGGCAACAGAGCCAGGCTCCGTCTCAAAAAAAAAAGAAATGCTAAGGAAAACTAGTGTCCATTTCTTCCTGTGGTAGCAGACAGGACAGGTACCCTATCTGGAAAAACAGGCTTCCCCAAAGAGCTGATAGCTGAGTTGGGTCTTGAAAGTGAGTAGTTCTCAGAGTCGGGCACGGTGGCTCACACTTGTAATCCCAGCACTTTGGGAGGCTGAGGTGGGTGGATCACCTGAGGTCAGGAGTTCAACACCAGTCTAGTCAACATGGCAAAACCCCATCTCTACTAAAAGCACAAAAATTTGGCTGGGCGTAGTGGCTCATGCTTGTAATCCCAGCACTTTGGGAGGCTGAGGTGGGTGGATCACAAGGTCAGGAGTTCGAGACCAGCTTGGCCAACATAGTGAAACCCCGTCTCTACTAAAAATACAAAAATTAGCTGGGTATGGTGGCAGGCACCTGTAATCCCAGCTACTCGGGAGACTGAGGCAGGAGAATCACTTGAACCCAGGAGGCAGAGGTTGTAGTGAGCCAAGATTGCACCACTTTACTCCAGCCTGGGCAACAGAGCTAGACTCTGTCTCAAAAAGAAACAACAACAACAAAAAATTAGCCAGGTGTGGTGGTGCATGCCTGTAATCCCAGCTATTCAGAAGGTTAAGGCAGGAGAGTCGCTTGAACCTGGGAGGCGAAGGTTGCAGTGAGCCAAGATCATGCCATTGTACTCCAGCCTGGACAACAAGAGCAAAACTCTTGTCTCAAAAAAAAAAAAAAAAAAAAAGTGAGTATTTCTCATGGCTAAGTGGGGAAGGGAGGGCACTGCATTCTAAGCAGAGGGAACAGCATATGCAAAGGCACATCAGAAGATAGGAGCATATTTGAAGAAAAGTGGTTCTCCAAATATGGTTGGAGCTTGCGTTGCATGGTGGGGAGTAGCCCAAGAAGCAGGTAAGGACCAGTCTGTGTGCCAGATTAAAATGTCTGGGCATTACCTAAGGGCAGGCAGTAGGAAGTTGCTAAGTAGAAGAATTACACTGTAAGGTTTCTGCTTTTTTTCTTTTTCTTTTTTCTTTTTTTGGACGGAGTCTCGCTCTGTCGCCCAGGCTGGAGTGCAGTGGCCGGATCTCAGCTCACTGCAAGCTCCGCCTCCCGGGTTTAGGCCATTCTCCTGCCTCAGCCTCCCGAGTAGCTGGGACTATAGGCGCCCGCCACCTCACCCAGCTAGTTTTTTGTATTTTTTTTAGTAGAGATGGGGTTTCACCGTGTTAGCCAGGATGGTCTTGATTTCCTGACCTCGTGATCCGCCCGTCTTGGCCTCCCAAAGTGCTGGGATTACAGGCTTGAGCCACTGCACCCGGCCCTCCCTCTAATTTTTTTCTTTTAATTTATTTTTTGTGGAGATGGGGTCTCACTGTATTGCCCAGTCTGGTCTTGAGCTCCTAGACTCAAGTGATCCTTTGACCTCAGCCTCCCAAAGTGCTAGGATTACAGACAAGCATGAACCGCCACACCTAGCCCTATTTTTCTATTTCTCATCTCCCAATAAGATTGCAACCTCAACTAGGGCTACCTGTGTAGGCCTAATCAGAAAACCTGAGTTTAGTCTTACCTCTTCATTTCCTTCTCTCCATAGACTCATTGAGCAAGGCACTTCCCCTCTCTAGATGATTTGTTATTCATATTCAGCCCAGGGTCTATGACTGTTGTTTTTGTTTTTAGAGCCGGAGTTTTGCTCTTGTCGCCCAGGCTGTAATGCAGTGGTGCAATCTCGGTTCACTGCAACCTCTGCCTCCCGGGTTAAAGCAATTCTCCTGCCTCAGCCTCCTGAGTAGCTGGGATTACAGGCATGCACCACCATGCCCGGCTAAGTTTTGTATTTTTAATAGAGACCATGTTGGGCAGGCTGGTCTCGAACTCCTGACCTCAGGTGATCCGCCGGCTTCGGCCTCCCAAAGTGCTGGGATTACAGGCGTGAGCCACAGCGCCCAGCCGTTTGGTTTTAACTATGAAAAGAAGGGATAAACTGGCCCGGCGCGGTGGCTCAAACCTGTAATCCCAGCACTTTGGGTGGGAGGGGCGGATCACCCGAGGTCGGGAGTTCGAGACCAGCCTGGCCAACATGGTGAAACCCCCATCTCTAGTAAAAATACAAAAATTAGCCAGGCATGGTGGCAGGCACCTGTAATCCCAGCTACTCGGGGGGCCGAGGCAGGAGAATCGCTTGAACCCGGGAGGTAGAGTTTGTAGTGAGCCGAGATCGCGCCATCACACTCCAGCCTGGGGGACAAGAACGAGACTTCGTGTCAAAAAAAAAAAGGGGGGGATAAGCTTCCGGGAGGAAAAAGTTCAGGGGAAAGAAATCTCACGATTAAAAAAAAGAAATAGTAGCAGAAACAACTGGGAATTCCTAGACACACTTAACTTTCGTAGGTATCCCTCCCAGTCTCCTCCCAGCCACTCCTTTCGTATTTCATTTCCACTCCCCACCTTTAGTGGCTGCGGTCTCTTTAAGTGCACACTTTCGGTGTAATAATAGGCAGTTGGGCCAATAATGCGTTTCGTCCTGGAGTTAAGTGGTTTGTCCCTTTCGAGCTGCCGTCCTTCAGGTCTGCCATATTGTCTACTGAAAGCTGCCGCTGAAGCTGCCGTCGCTGCTGCCGCCGCCGCCGCCAAGTGAGCGAGCGGAGCCGCGATGGGTGAGTGAGGAAACCAGGCAGTAGGGTTCTTGGGCTCAGGGAGTGTCGGGGCCTGGGATTTGGCGAGAGCCTGTCTCTGGTCTGCGGAAGATGTCTGCATCCCCTCTAGCTAGGTCTGAGTGGAAAAGTCAGGCCGGGAGTGCTCCTCTTGCCAGTTTTGGGCCGAGCTAGGGCCCGCGCTAGGAGCAGTCCTTTGATGCTGGTTCCGGGAACACCTTGGCACGCCTGGAGCCCCCCACATGGTGGCCTCGGACAGGAGCCCACGTGTTCCTGGGAGATAGAAAGGGGCCTACTGTCTGCCCTGCGCCCAGACTGGAGCTGGGGGACGGGCTCCCGGCGGCAGGCCTGGGCGGCGCTAAGGTAGCTTTCTCCTGGCTTGTGTTTGCCTGACGCGCGTCTTGACTGGATTCAGTGGCTCCCCTGAACTCAGGGAAGTCCTACCTACGTAGCGGGGTGGAGTCCTCTGGTGAGGGGACGCCAGGCGATCCAGCACCAGGCCGGTAAGCTTGGGCAGCCAGGCCGAGGGCAGCTTGCACCGCTGAAGGCCGGGAGAACGGAATCAAGGCGGAAATAATGTGGTTCGGTTGGGCTCATAGTGGCATCCCTTGTGATGGTAGAACACCAAAGGCCAAGTCCTCTTGGCCATCTTTAGGTTGGGGACTTTAGGTTTCTGGGCTGGCCCTGGTAAGGAGAAAAGGAGCGACCTGTTGATCTTTCTTAGGGGACTCCGGCTGGCAAGGCCTCTGTTCAGAGAGAATACCATGGCGAAGTCTTTGGATTTAGAGACAACCAACAGTGATAATTCCTCTACAGCAGTAAAAACTGAAATTTGCTAAGCTCTTTTTACGTGCGGGCATTGTTCTGATTGCTTTACGTGTCTTGTTTTGCTTAATTTGTACGACCTAAGGAAATAGATGCTACCATTATTGCTATTTTACAGATGTGGAAGCTGAGCTTTAGAGAGGTAAAGTAACCTAGTTGCTAACTGCTGTTTGTTGTTGTTGTTGATAGAGTCTTCCTCTGTCGCCCAGGCTGGAGTGCAGTGGCGCGATCTCGGCTCACTGCAACCTCCTGCCTCCCGGGTTCAAGCGATTATCCTGCCTCAGCCTCCCCAGTAGCTGGGATTACAGGCACCCACCACTACGCTCAGCTAATTTTTGTATTTTTAGTAGAGACGGGGTTTCACCCTGTTAGCCAGGCTGGTCTTGAACTTCTGACCTCAAGTGATCCGCCCACCTCAGCCTCCCAAAGTGCTGGGATTACAGGTGTGAGCCACTGCGCCCGACCTTTTTTTTTTTTTTTTTTTTTTTTAAATGACCTGGCCCTCTAGTGGTTGGGCTGGGAGAAAAGGGGGAAAAACTTTTAACCCAAGGCAAAGTTGTAAATGTCTTTGGGGTTTTTGTTGTGTTTTGTTTTTGTTTGTTTTTTGTTTTTGCATGTGGGCCCACTTTGAAATCTTTTTATTTATTTATTGTTTTTTTTTTGAGACGGAGTCTCGCTCTGTCACCCAGGAATTGGCTTGATCTCGGCTCACTGCAACCTCCACCTTCCCGGGTTCATGCCATTCTCCTGCCTCAGCCTCCCTAGTAGCTGGGACTACAGGTGCCTGCCACCACACCTGGCTAATTTTTTTGTATTTTTAGTAGAGACGGGGTTTCACCATGTTAGCCAGGATGGTCTTGATCTCCTGACCTCGTGATCCGCCCGCCTTGGCCTTCCAAAGTGCTGAGATTACAAGCGTGAGCCACACGCCCGGCCACTTTGAAATCTTTTTTTTTTTCTGAGAAGGAATTTCACTCTTGTCTCCCATGCTGGAGTGCAGTGGCCGGATCTCGGCTCACTGCAACCTCTGCCTCTTGGGTTAAAGTAATTTTTCTGCCTCAGCCTCCCGAGTAGCTGAGATTACAGGTGCCTGCCAGCACGCCCAGTTAATTTTTGTGTTTTTAGTAGAGACAGGGTTTCACCATGTTGGCCAAGCTGGTCTCGAACTCCTGACCTCAGGCGATCCACCCGTCTCGGCCTCCCAAAACGCCGGGATTACAGGCATGAGCTACCGCACCTTTCCTGGAATTGAATTTTTTAAGATCCATGATTCTAAGGAAGTAGAAATTATTCACTAGAGCTTCAAGGCAATGACTTTAGAATCAGATCTGGTATTGGAAGTCACTTAAATGTCAGACACAACAACACACATGGAAAGCATCTAGCACAATCCGCAATAATGTTGTTTTTCTTCTTTTTATGAGCCTTCCTTTTCTCACCTCTAGAAAGAAGGGGTGGGGCTGTGTTATCAACGTATTTGGGGACTAAATAAGATAACAGCATTTGGACTGGGCAAGGTGGCTCACACCTATAATCCCACAGGCCGAGGCGGGTGGATCACCTGAAGTCAGGAGTAGGAGACCAACCTGACCAATATGGTGAAACCCTGTCTCTACTAAAAATACAAAAATTAGCCAGGCATGGTGTCATGCTCCTGTAGTCCTAGTTACTTGGGAGGCTGAGATGGGAGAATTCCTTGAACCTGGGAGGCGTAGGTTGCAGTGAGCCGAGATTGTGCCAGACTCCCTCTCAAAAACAAACAAACAAACAAAAAACAGATAACAGTGTTTGGAGCCTAGTAAGGGCTCTATGAATATCACAACAGATTCTTTTCCACTTTCAATAATGTTCCTTTCCCTTAAGCACTCTGGTTTCCAGGTTTCTCTATTGAGTAGTAAGACTGATAGGCCTTTCTTAGTAGCTGGATCTTCATCTATCAGTGAAAAAAATTTAGAGGGTTTTATGTTCTAAACTTTATGTTATAAACTTTGTATTGGTCTTCAGTTTCAGAAACACTATTGCCTCAAAGGGAAGGAACTATTGTTTAATAAGCTCAGTGAAATAAGTAGAGATTTACTCAGTTTTATAGATTGGGAAGCTGCCTCAGAGAAGATAACATAGCCAATAAGCCACAAAGCCAGAAGTAAGATTCTCACCCATTTTGCAGCGCATAAATCTATAAGAGGACTTAAGGAGTTAAGAAATAAAGTTAGTCCTGTTCTGGTACAGTTCAACATGAAAGTCTTCAGTGGAGCAACAAAACCTGACCAAGGTCTTGAAGGGGATTTTTAGCCTAGCGTCAGGTAACTTCCCCTTTCCAGCTCCATCTCAGGTATCTGTCCCTCATCGTAGCTTGTCTTTATGAATGTCAGCTTTTTGTTTTATCTATACCCCATGTAGATCAAACTAATGCATTCATTTAATCCTAACATCTAATCTAAGGTATCTTGGGTTATCTCCATTTACAATTATAAACTGAGGCTTTGAGAAGATTAGGTGACTAGTCCAAGGCTGGTAATCTGGATCCTTTGGGCACTGGAGACACTGACAGCCTGCCTTCACATGCCCACAAATACGGAACCTGCTGTGTTTCACTGCCTCTTACGTGTACTCTCCACTAGCTCAGTCGTATATCCTACACTATTTCTGCTGTGCCAAATGTCATTACCCTTAACAGACCTTTGTAGTGATTTCCCTGCCACTAGGTGCCCTGTAGGGGTGATATTTGTAGCTCTGGAGATGGCTTTACTCTGACTCTCTCTAGCAGAGACTGCAACTTCATTAGTCTTGCACACACTATTTGTCTTATCACCATTACTACTACTTTGCTAACTGGGAATTTGGCCACCCTTCCTTACCCCAGGGGGTGGGTATTGATATAAATTCTAAACCGATCATTGTAACTCTAGCTCCCTAGACAGTGATTGATTCAGGCATGGGCGTATGATACAGTTCTCGCTAATTAGATGGAAAGGGAAGCCTGGGGAACTTCTGGAGAAGCCTTCCTTATTTAAAAGAGACTTGCCAGCTTTTATTTTATTATTTTTTGACAGTTTGTATTTTAACCCAGGTTGCACCAAAATGTGAGAGCCACAAAAAAAGACAGATGGTAATCCCAGCACTTTGGGAGGCCGACGTGGGTGGATCACAAGGTCAGGAGATCGAGACCATCCTGGCTAACATGGTGAAACCCCGTCTCTACTAAAAATACAAAAAAATTACCCAGGCGTGGTGGTGGGTGCCTGTAGTCCCAGCTCCTCGGGAGGCTGAGGCGGGAGAATGGCGTGAGCCTGGGAGGTGGAGCTTACGGTGAGCCGAGATGGTGCCACTGTACTCCCTAAAAGACAGAGATGGGAAAGCTGTAATAAGAATACCCAACACTTGTATAGAACTTGCTATGTGCTAAGTACTCTTCTAAGTAGAGGCATACTTCAGAGCTAAGGCAAGTTTGGTTCCAGACCACTGCAATAAAGCAAATATAATAAAGCAAGTCACACCAATTTTTCTGTTTTCCAATGCATATAAAAGTTATGTTTATACTATACTGTAGACTCTTAAGTGTACAATAATATGTATAGTGAAAGTACCTTATTTATTTATTTATTTATTTATTTATTTATTTATTTATTTATTTATTTATTTATTTTTTGAGACAGAGGCTCATCCTGTCACCCAGGCTAGAGTGCAGTGGCGTGATCTCGGCTCACTGCAACCTCCAATTCCCAGGTTCAAACGATTCTCCTGCCTCATCCTCCTGAGTAGCTAGGATTACAGGCACCCACCACCACACCCAGCTGATTTTTGTGTTTTTAGTAGAGATGGGGTTTTACCATGTGGTCAGGCTGGTCTCAAACTCCTGACCTCGTGATCTGCCCGCCTCAGCCTCCCAAAGTGCTGGGATTACAGGCATGAGCCACAGTGCCTGGCCAAAAGTACATATCTTAATTTAGAAATACTTATTGTGAAAAATTGCTATTCAGTGAGTTGTAATCTTTGCTGGTGGAGGGTCTTGATGTTGATGGCTGCTGACTGATCAGGGTGGTAATTGTCTGGGGTGGCTGTGGCAATTTCTTAAAATAAGACAGCCTATGAAATTTGCTGCATCAATTGATTCTTCCTTTCACGACAGATTTCTCTGTAACGTGATGTTGTTTAATAACATTTTTCTCCACAGTAGACCTTTCAAAATTAGGGTCAGTACTCTCAAACCCTGCCACTACTTTATTAATTAAGTTTATGTAATGTTCTAAGTCTTCTGGTCTTGGTGGCTCACGCCTGTAATCCCAGCACTTTGAGAGGATGAGGTGGGAGGATTGCTTGAGCTCAAGAGTTTCAGACCAGCCTAGGCAACATAGTGAGACCCCATCTCTACAAAACATTTAAAAAATTAGCTGGGTGTGGTGGTGCGTGACTGTAGTCCCAGCTACTCAGGAAACTGAAGTGGGAGAATCACTTGAACCTGGGAGGTTGAGGTTTCAGTGAGCCATGATTGTGCCATTGCACACCAGCCTGGGCGACAGAGCAAGACCTTGTCTCAAGAAAACCCCCAAAATCCTTTGTCATCATTTCATGTATGAACATATGTATGTATATATGTTTTTTTTTTTTT
>NC_045434.1:190588929-190624921 GCF_002776525.5 Piliocolobus tephrosceles | reverse complement strand
TTGTTTTTTTTTTTTTTTTGAGACGGAGTCTCGCTCTGCCACCCAGGCTGGAATGCAGTGGCCAGGTCTCAGCTCACTGTAAGCTCCGCCTCCTGGGTTTACGCCATTCTCCTGCCTCAGCCTCCTGAGTAGCTGGGACTACAGGCGCCCGCCACGTCACCTGGCTAGTTTTTTGTATTTTTTTTTTTCAGTAAAGACGGGGTTTCACCATGTTAGCCAGGATGGTCTCGATCTCCTAACCTCGTGATCCGCCCGTCTCGGCCTCCCAAAGTGCTGGGATTACAGGCTTGAGCCACTGCGCCCGGCCTAAAATTGTTTTTAAAGAGTGTTGCCTAGGCTGGTCTTGAACTGGGCTCAAGTGATCGTCCCGCCTTGGCCTCCCAAAGTGTTGGGATTACAGGTGTGAGCCACTTTGCCCAACAGGGTTAACGGCATTTTCACAAGGAGTAGATTCCATCTCAAGGAACCACTTTTGTTTGCCCACCCGTAAGAATAGCTGCTCATCCATTCAAGTTTGATCGTGAGATTGCAGCAATTCAATCACATTTTCAGTTATCTAGTTATCACATTTTCACTTCTAGTTATCTTGCTGTTTCCACACCATCTGCAGTGACTTGCTCCATTGAAGTCTTGAACCTCTTAAAGTCATCCATGACAGTTGGTATCAACTTCTTCCAAACTCTTATTTATGATGATATTTTGACCTCGCATGGATCGTAAATGTTTTTATAAGACCTGAAAGTTGAAATCACTCCTTAATTCATACAGAATGGATGGATTCTGTATGGCTACAGAATGGATGTTGTGTTAACAGGCGGGAAAACAACATTAGGCCTGGCACGATGGCTCACACCTGTATGTAATCTCAGCACTTTGGGAGGCCAAGGCGGGCAGAACACCTGAGGTCAGGAGTCCGAGACCAGTGTGGCCAACATGGTGAAACCTTGTCTCTAGTAAAAATAGAAAATAATTAGCTGGGCATGGTGATGTGTGCCTATAATCCCAGCAACTCTGGAGGGTGAGGCAGGAGAATCACCTAAACTTGAGAGGTAGAGGTTGCAGTGAGCTGAGATCATGCCACTGTACTTTAGCCTGGGCACAAACTGAGACATTGTCTCAAAAAAAAAAGAGGCCCGGCGCGGTGGCTCAAGCCTGTAATCCCAGCACTTTGGGAGGCCGAGACGGGCGGATCACGAGGTCAGGAGATCGAGACCATCCTGGCTAACACGGTGAAACCCCGTCTCTACTAAAAAAATAAAAAAAACTAGCCGGGCGATGTGGCGGGCGCCTGTAGTCCCAGTTACTTGGGAGGCTGAGGCAGGAGAATGGCGTAAACCCGGGAGGCGGAGCTTGCAGTGAGCTGAGATCCAGCCACTGCACTCCAGCCTGGGCGACAGAGCGAGACTCTGTCTCAAAAAAAAAAGAAAAGAAAACAACATTAATCCCATTGTATATCTCCATCAGAGCTCTTGGATGAACAGGTGCATAGTCATTGAACAGTAATATTTTGAAACCTTTTCTGAGTAATAGGGTTCAACTATGGGCTTAAAATATTTAGTAAATCGGCTGGGCGCAGTGGCTTGTGTCTGTAATCCCAGCACTTTGGGAGGCCAAGGTGGGCAGATCACCTGAGGTCAGGAGTTCAAGACCAGCCCACCCAACATGGCAAAACCCTGTCTCTACTAAAAATACAAAAAATTAGCCTGGCGTGGTGGCGGACACCTATAATCCCAGCTACTCGGGAGGCTGAGGCAGGAGAATCACTTGAACCTGGGAGGTGGAAGTTGCAGTGAGCTGAAATCGTGCTGCTGCACTCCAGCCTGAGCAACAAGAGCAAAGCTCTTGTCTCAAAAAAAAAAAAAAAAATATATATATATATATATATATATATTCAGTAAATCAGGCGGTAAACAGATGTGCTGTCATCCAGGCTTTATTGTTCCACTTATAAAGCATAAACACAATGGATTCAGCATACATTTTAAGCTTCTGAGATTTTCAGAATGGTAATTGAGTGTTGGCTTCAACTTAAAGGCCCCAGCTACGTTAGCCCATAACAAGAGAGTCAGCCTGTCATTTGAAGCTTTGAAGCCAGGCATTGACTTCTCTCTAGCTATGAAAGTCCCAGGTGACATCTTCCTCCAGTGGAAAGCAGTTTCTTCTACATTGAAAACCTGTTGGCTAGTGTAGCCACCTTCATCAGTGATCTTAACTAGATCTTCTGGATAACTTGCTGTAGCTTCTACATCAGCACATGCTGCTTCACCTTGCACTTTTTTTGAGACAGTGTCTCACTCTGTCACCCAGACTGGAATGCAGTGGCACCATCTCGCCTCACTGAAACCTCTGTCTCCCGGGTTGAAGCAATTCTCATGCCTCAGTCTCCTGAGTAGCTGGGATTATAGGCGTGCGCCACCATGCCCAGAAAATTTTTGTATTTTTAGTAGAGACAGGGTTTCACCATGTTGGCCAGGCTGTTCTCGAACTCCTGACCTCAAGTGATCTGCCCACCTTGGCCTCCCAAACTGCTGGGATTATAGGCATGAGCCACTGCGCCTGGCCTCACTTTTTTTTTTTTTTTTTTTTTTGAGACAGAGTCTCTCTCTGTCGCCCAGGCTGGAGTGCAGTGGTGCAACCTCGGCTCACTACAAACTCCGCTGCCTGGGTTCACGCCATTCTCCTGCCTCAGCCTCCCGAGTAACTGGGACCACAGGTGCCCGCCACCACGCCTGGGTAATTTTTTTTTTGTATTTTTAGTAGAGATGGGGTTTCACCGTGTTACAGTATGGTCTCGATCTCCTGACCTTGTGATCTGCCCATCTCAGCCTTCCAAAGTGCTGAGATTACAGGCGTGAGCCACCACCCCCGGCCTTTTTTTTTTTTTTTAAGATAGGGTTTTTCTCTGTCACCCAGCCTGGGGTGCAGTGGCAAAATAGCACACTGTAACCTCTAATTCCTGGGTTCAAGGGATCCCCCCAGGTCAGCCTTCCAAGTAGCTGGGGACTATAGGTGTGTGCCACCACGCTCAGCCAATTTTTAATTTTTGTGAGACAGTGTCTCACCATGTTGCCCAGGCTGGTCTTCAAGTCCTATCCTTAAGTGATCCTTCTTCCTTAGCCTCTGAAGCCACTGGGATTATAAGCATGAGTTACTGAGTTTGGCCTCCACATTGATGGCTTCTTTCCTTAAACCCTTTTTTTTGAGATGGAGTCTTACTGTTGCCCAAGCTGGAGTGCAGTGCCACGATCTCAGCTCACTGCAACTTCTGCCTCCCAGGTTCGAGCGATTCTCCTGCCTCACCCTCCCAAGTAGCCAGAATTACAGGTGCCTGCCACCACATCTGGCTAATTTTTGTATTTTTAGTAGATACAGGGTTTCACCATGTTGGCCAGGTTGGTCTCGAACTCTTGACCTCAGGTGATCCACCCGCCTCAGCCTCCCAAAGTGCTGGGATTATAGGCATAAGCCACGGCGCCCAGCTTCTTAAACCTTATGAACCAGTATCGTTAGAACCTAGCTCTGGATTAGGCTTTGGTTTAAGGGAATATTGTGGCTGGCCGTTTTTAAGACGGGGTTTCGCTCTGTTGCCCAGGCTGGAATGCAGTGGCCCTATTTTGGCTCACTGTAAGCTCTGCCTCCCGGGTTCATGCCATTCTCTTTCTTCAGCCTCCTGAGTAGCGCCCAGCCGGTTTTTTTTTTTTTCTTTTTTTTTTAAACATTTGTGTGTTCACTGGACTACTACTTTTCATTTCCTTCAAGATCTTTTCCTGGTCGGGTACAGTGGCTCACGCCTGTAATCCCAACACTTTGGGAGGCTGAGGCAGGCAGATCACCTGAGGTCAGGAGTTCAAGACCAGCCTGACCAACATGGAGAAATCCTGTCTACTAAAAATACAAAATTAGCCGGATGTGGTGGCGCATGCCTGTAATTCTAGCTACTTGGGCTACTTAGGAGGCTGAGGAAGGAGAATCTCTTGAACCCAGGAGGTGGAGGTTGCAGTGAGCTGAGATCACACAATTGTACTCCAGCCTTGGAAACTCCTTCTCAAAAAAAAAAGAACTTTTCCTTTGCATTCACAGCTTTGCTAACTGGTGCAAGAGGCGTAGCTTTCAGCATATCTTGGCTTTTCGACGTGCCTTCCTCACTCAGGTTAATCATTTCTAGCTTTTGACTTAATGTGGAGACAATGCAACTGCCCCTTTCACTTGAATACATGGAGGCCATTGTAGGGTTATTAATTAGCCTCATTTCAATATTGTTGTATCTCAGGGAATAGGGAGGGAGAAAGACTGGAATGGCTGGTTGGTGGAGCAGTCAGAACATACACAATATTTATCAATTAAGTCCTCCATCTTATGTGACCATGGCTCATGGCAGCCCAAAACAGTTGCAATACTAGCATCAAATATCACTGATCACAGATCACCATAACAGATAAAACAATAAGCAAAAGTTTGAAATATTACGAGAATTACCAAAATGTGGCACAGACACAAAGTGAACACATGCTGCTGGAAAAATGGCACCAATAGACTTGCTTAACGTAGGATTGCCACAAACCTTCAATTTGTTTTTTTAAAAAAACACACATCGGCCAGGTATGGTGGCTCACGCCTGTAATCCCAACACTTTGGGAGGCTAAGGCAGGCGAAACTCTTGAGCTCAGCAGTTGGAGACCAGCCTGGGCAACATAGTGAGACCCTGTCTCAAAAAACAAACAAGCAAACAAACAAACTACGCACTATCTGTGAATCACAGTAAAATGAGGTATGTCTGTACTTTATATGTTCACTTAATTCTCAGATTCTCATGTTTTAGTTGAGAGAAACAAAGGATGGAGAGGTTTCAGTAACTTGGGCAAATTCATAGCTAATACATGGAAGAGACACGCAGTATGATTTTAATCAAAATATGGGCTGTTTGTACATAAGCATTCCTGAAGTAACTAAAGCAATCTCTTCCCCATGCCACCCATCCTTCCCTATGGAAATCTCACCTGTTTTTATTTTCTTTTTCTTTTTCTTTTTTTTTTAATTTGAGATGGAGTTTCACTGTTGTTGCCCAGGCTGGAGTGCAGTGGTGCAATCTCCGCTCACCAGTCTCCACCTCCTGATTCAAACGATTCTCCTGCCTCAGCCTCCTGAGTAACTGGGATTACAGGCATGTACCACCACGCCTGGCTAATTTTTTGTATTTTTAGTAGAGATGGGGTTTCACCATGTTGGTCAGGCTGGTCTCGAGCTCCCAACCTCAGGTGATCCGCCCACCTCGGCCTCCCAAAGTGCTGGGATTATGGACGTGAGCCACCGTGCCTGGCCATCTCACCTGTTTTTCAAGATCTAATTTAAATGCTGCCTCCTTCATGAACCTTTCTGAAATACTTTATGCCTTCCAATTTGGAAATGAACTCTCCTAAATTCTATAGCACTTTGTTCTTTCTTTCTTTTTTTTTTTTTTTAGATGGTCTCTCTTTTTCTCCCAGGCTGGAGTGCAGTGATGTGCCCTTTTCACATCCTTTTTTTCTATTACAGTTATTTCATTCCATTTTATTGGTTTTTCAACCAGTTACTTACTCTACATAACCTCCTTTTCTCATCTTTAAAATAGGTATAGGTTAGGTGCAGTAGCTCACACTTGTATTCCTAGCACTTTGGGAGGCTCAGGAAGGAGGATCGGTTGAGGCAGGGAGTTCCACACTAGTCTGGGCAACATGGCAAAACCCCCATCTCTACAAAAAAAATAGGTGGGCTTGGTGGGATGTGCCTGTAGTCCCAGCTACGTGGAAGGCTGAGGCAGAAGGATTGTTTGAGCCGAGGAGTTTGAGGTTGCAGTGAGCTATATTATCTCACCATTGTACTGTAGCCGAGGTGACAGAGCAAGACCTTGTCTTTAAAAAATAAAAATGAAATAAAATAGAGATAATACGATTGTTACAGGAATTAAGGTAATGCCTGTAAAGCATTTTAGCTTGGTGCTTAGCACATAGTAAGTACTCAATAAGTGATAATTAATAGCTGTTAGTCACTTAGTAGACAAAGTACTTCCTAAGTGTGAAGCCTATATATATATATTTTTTTTTTCTTTTTTTTTTTTTAAGACAGTCTCACTTTGTCACCCTAGCTGGAGTGCAATGGCCTATCTCAGCTCACTGCAACCTCCATCTCCTGGGTTTAAGCTATTCTCCTGCCTCAGCCTACTGAGTAGCTGGGATTACAGGCATCCACCACCATGTCCGGCTAATTTTTGTATTTTTAGTAGAGGTGGGGTTTCACCATGACCAGGCTGGTCTTAAACTCCTGACCTCAGGTTATCCACCTGCCTCGGCCTCCCAAAGTGCTGGAATTATAGGCATGAGCCACCATACCCAGCCAGGCCCTATATTAAATATAAAGTTAAATTAACTAGTCTTTGTCTTTGAGGGGAGGACAGAAACATATTGTGAATACTTGTCAGAAACTCATACTTTTAGGACCAGGCAGACAGCAGTTAATTTCAGCAAATGATTAAGTGCCCACTATGTGCCAGGGACTTTTCTAGGCCCTGGAAATACAGTGATTGACAGAATAGACAAAACCTCTTTCTGGTGAATTCCCAGATTTTATATCCTAGTGAATAATTTTATGAAATAAACCAAAGGGAGACTGGTAGATGAACATGACAGCCCTATTTCCTGGCTGCTGAGCTCCAGCCAACTGTTGCCATGGGGAAATATGGTTCTAGTGTTGTCGTATTGCATGATTTCCCATCCTTTCCACAATTCCTCTCCCTCTTGAAGCTGGAAATCTGGATTTTTTTTTTTTGAGACAGAGTCTTGCTCTGTTGCCCAGGCTAGAGTGCAGTGGCACGATCTCAGCTCATTGTAACCTCCGCCTCCCGGGTCCAAGCAATTCTCCTCCCTCAGCCTCCCGAGTAGCTAGGATTACAGGTGCTCACCACTGTAATTTTAGTAGGTTTCACCAGATTGACCAGGCTGGTCTCAAACTCCTGACCTCGTGATCCACCTGCCTCAGCCTCCCAAAGTGCTGAGATTACAGGCATGAGCTACCACGCTTGGCCTGGATTTATAAATAATACTTACTGCTTTGTAAAGGTTACAAGCCAACTTTCAAAATCTGAAAACATTAACAAAAGATATTTGAAGCCAAATATAGCCTGAGAATTGTCTGTCTTATTTGCAGATGTTACTTCAATCAGTATACTGTGTATTTTGTGAAATGTTAAGTAGTCTATGTGTTTTACAAAATTGTATGTATTTTTTAAATGTTAATTTTTTTGTTTTGTTTTGTTTTTTTTGAGATGGAGTCTTGCTCTGCCACACAGGCTGGAGTGCAGTGGTGTGATTTTGGCTCACTGCAACCCCCGCCTCCTGGGTTCAAGTGATTCTCCTGCCTCAGCCTCCAGAGTAGCTGGGATTACAGGCTTGGGCCACCATGCCTGCCTAACTTTTTTTGTCTTTTTTGTAGAGACAGGATTTCACCATGTTGGCCAGGCTGGTCTCGAACTTCTGACCTCAGACAATCCATCTGCCTCAGCCTCCCAAAGTGCTGAGATTATGGGCTTGAGCCACCGCACCCAGCCAATTAATTTTTAAAAAATTTATTATTTTTTATTTATTTTTTTGAGATGGAGTATTGCTCTGTCACCCAGGCTGGAGTGCAGTGGCGTGATCTCAGCTCACTGCACCGTCCGCCGCCTGGGTTTAAGAGATTATCCTGCCTGAGCCTCCTGAGTAGCTGGAATTACAGGCGCCCACTGCCACATTCAGTTAATTTTTTGTATCTTTAGTAAAGATGGGGTTTCTCCATGTTGGCCAGGCTGGTTTAGAACACCTGACATCAGGTGATCCTCCCTCCTCGGCCTCCCAAAGTGTTGGAGTGTTGGGATTACCACCACACCCAGACGGAGTTCCTTTTTTTGTTTTTTTGAGACAGAGTCTTGCTCTGTCACCCAGGCTGGAGTGCAGTGATGCGATCTCAACTCACTGCAACCTCCACCTCCTGGGTTCAAGCATTCAAGCTATTCTCCTGCCTCAGCCTCCTGAGTAGCTGAGATTACAAGCATGTGCCACCATGGCCAGCTAATTTTTGTATTTTTAGTAGAGATGGGGTTTCAGCATGTTGTCCAGGCTGGTCTAGAATTCCTGACCTCAAGTGATCTGCCTTCCTCGGCCTCCCAAAGTGATTACCGGCATAAGCTACTGCTCCTGGCCGTAAGTAGGAGCTTGTTAAGTAATGTGGTAGTCCTGGCAGGAGACGATGGCAGCAGCTGAGATGGTAATAGTAGGGAATAAGAGAGTTAGGAATTTGAATCATCAGGACTTGGTTATTGATTTCATCTGGTGGCTGAAGCCAAGAAAAAAAATTAAGCATGACTCCTGTGCCTGTTGCCTTGAGAGCAGAATGGATAGTGATGCTGTTAATTGAGATGAATTTAAATTTGTGCATTTTAAGGATTCTCTGACCTCCAGGGAAGTTGTCCAAAAATCAATTGAATATAGAAGTCTGGAGCTCAAGGGTGTGAAGCCTGGGAATCGAGATAGAGGTTTGATCGTCTATTTATCTCTGTACATGGCAACTAAAACTATGGAGTGATTCATAACACTCAGGAAAAATGTGATGAAAGCTGGGCTAAAAAGCTGGCCAAGGTAGATCAACTGTGATGTGCAGAAAGGAAGGAAACATCAGTCAGAACTAAAAAAAAACAAGGAGTGCTTGGTGTCGTAAGCCAAGAGAAAGAGGCCAGGTGTGGTGTCTCATGCCTGTAATCCCAGCACTTAGGGAGGCCAAGATGGGTGGATCATCTGAGGTCAGGAGTTCGAGATCAGCCTGGCCAACATGGTGGAAACCTAGCTCTACTAAAAATACAAAACTTAGCCAGGCGTGGTGGTGCATGCCTGTAATCCCAGCAACTGAGGCAGGAGAATCACTTGAACCCGGGAGGCAGAGGTTGCTGTGAGCCGAGATCACACCACTACCCTCCAGCCTGGGCAACACAGCAACGCTCTGTCTCAAAAAAAAAAAAACAAAAACCAAGAGAGGCTGGGCATGGTGGCTCACACCTCTAGTCCTAGCACTTTGGGAGGCCGAGGTGGGGGGATCACCTGAGGTCAGGAGTTCAGGACCAGCCTGGCCAACATGGTGAAACCCCATCTCTACTAAAAATACAAAAATTAGCCAGGCATGGTAGCAGGCGCCTATAATCCCAGCTACGCGGGAGGCTGAGGCAACAGAATCGCTTGAACCCAGGAGGCAGAGGTTGCAGTGAGCCAGGATCGTACCATTGCACTATAACCTGGGGGACAAGAGCGAGACTTTGTCTCAAAAAAAAAAAAGAACAAACTAAAAACAAACAAGCCAAGAGAAAGAGAATATTTCAAAAATAAGGAAATGGTTGTCAGGATTGAGTGCCGCCAAGAGAACAAGCATAAAAAAAAAAAGGACTGAAAATATCTATTGACTTTAGCGTCATGTGCTTGGTAAGTGGCCTTTACAAAGACAGTTTTGATGGCATGGAAGTGAATTGGAGTAAGCTAAGAAATGAGAGAGGAGAGGACTGGCACAGTGGCTGATGCCTGTAATCCTAGCACTTTGGGAGGCTGAGGTGGGAGGATCACTTGAGGTCAGCAGTTTGAGACCAGCATGTGCAACTTAGCGAGACACTGTCTCATTTTTAAAGAAAAAAGAAAAGAGAAGAGGTAAACTGTTTTAAGAAGTGTGGGTGGGCTGGGCGCGGTGGCTCATGCCCGTAATCTCAGCACTTTGGGAGGCTAAGGCAGACAAATCACCTGAGGCCGGAAGTTCGAGACCAGCCTAACCAACACGGAGAAACCCTATCTGTACTAAAAATACAAAAAATTAGCCGGGCGTGGTGGTGCATGCCTGTAATCCCAGCTACTCAGGAGGCTGAGGTAGGACAATCGCTTGAACCCAGGAGGCGGAGGTTGCCGTGAGCCGAGACCATGCCATTGCACTCCAGCCTGGGCAGCAAGAGCGAAACTCAAAAAAGTTTGGGTGTAAGGAGGAAAAAGGCAGTTTGATGAGGCTCTTGTAACATCTAGGCAAGAGATTATGAAGACCTAAATTCATTCAGTGGCAGTAGGAATGGAGAAAAAGAGACAGAGTCCAGAAATAATTAGGAAATAAAGCCAGCCATTCTTAGTGGTTGGATATGGGGTGAGAGTTAAGGGAAACAGAACTGTCAAAGATAATTCCCATGTTTCTGGGTTGAAAAACTTTGAAGGTATTAGTACAGAACACTAATCCAGTGTTTCTCAGTGTTGTTTCTCAATTTTTTTTTTAATCACCTTCCTAAGGAGCCTTTTTAGACCTTTCCCCCGCAATGTACCTGTCCTATGAAATATTAATACTGAGATAAACTATATCTTTTTATATACTTTGTGCTTTATACATAAGAGTAAGTGTACAATTCAGTTTTTATTCAATGCATGTTTAAGAAAGACTAAACAGGATGGGGCATGGTGGCTCATGCCTGTAATCCCAGTACTATGGGAGACTGAGGTGGGTGGATTGCTTGAGGTGAGGAGTTCGAGACCAGCCAGGACAACATGGTGAAACCCCATCTCTACTAAAAATACAAAAATGAACTAGGCGTGGTGGCGTGCGCCAGTAGTCCTATCTACTCAGGAGGCTGAGGCAGGAGAATTGTTTGAACCCGGGAGTTGGAGGTTGCAGTGAACCGAGGTTGAGGTTGTGCCACTGCACTCCAGCCTGGTGACAGAGCAAGACTCCATCTCAAAAAAAAAAAAAAAAAAGAATGACTAAATAAAATTTTTGGGTTAGGCTCAAACTCCTGAGCACTTTGAGAGGCTGAGGAGGATCACTTGAGCCTAGGAGTTCAAAACCAGCCTGAGCAACATGATCAAACCCCGTGTCTACAGAAAATACAGTAATTAGCCGTGTGTAGTGGCATGCACCTGCAGTCCCAACTACTTCTAAGGGTGAAGTGGAAGGATAGATTAAGCTTAGGAGGTGGAGGCTGTCGTGAGCCAAGATCACACCACTGCACTCTAGCCTGGGCAACAGAGTGAGACCTGTCTTTAAAAAGAAAAAAAACCTATTTGGACTGGACAAGATGGCTCACGCCTGTAATCTCAGCACTTTGGGAGGCCAAGGCAGGAGGATTGCTCAGGCCAGGAGTTCAAGACCAGCCTGGGCAACATAGTGAGGCCTCATTTTTTTTTTTTTTTTTTTTTTGCAACAGAGTCTCGCTCTGTTGTCCAGGCAGGAGTGCAGTGGCGCGATCTTGGCTCACTGTAACCTCTGCCTCCTGGGTTCAAACAATTCTCCTGCCTCAGCCTCCTGAGTAGCTGGGATTATGGGCCCCTGCCACCAAGCCTGGCTAATTTTTTGTATGTTAATATAGACGGGGTTTCACCATGTTGCCCAAGCTGGTCTCAAACTCCTGAGTTCAGGCAATTCTCCTGCCTTGGCCTCCCAAAATGCTAGGATTACAGGTGTGAGCCAACGTGTTCAGCTGGCCTCGTCTTTTTTTTGTTTTTGTTTTTTAAAGCTGTTTGCATTTAACTTATTTATTTATTTATTTTTGAGACAGAGTCTCACTCTGTCGCCCAGGCTGCAGTACAGCGGCGCTGTCTCAGCTCACTGCAACGTCTGCCTCCCAGATTGAAACAATTCTCCTGCCTCAGCCTCCTGAGTAGCCGGGACTACAGGCGCATGCCACCATGCCTGGCTAATTTTTTGTATTTTAGTAGAGATGGTGTTTCACCGCGTTGCCCAGGCTGGTCTCAAACTCCTGAGCTCAGGCAATCCGCCCACCTCAGCCTCCCAGAGTGCTGGAATTACAGGCCTGAGCCACCACTGCCAGCCTTAACTTAATTTTTTTTTTTTTTTTTCTGAGACGGAGTCTTGCTCTGCCGCCCAGGCTGGAGTGCAGTGGCCGGATCTCAGCTCACTGCAAGCTCCGCCTCCCGGGTTCACGCCATTCTCCTGCCTCAGCCTCCCGGGTAGCTGGGACTACAGGCGCCCGCCTCGTCGCCCGGCTAGTTTTTTTGTATTTTTTAGTAGAGACGGGGTTTCACCGTATTAGCCAGGATGGTCTCGATCTCCTGACCTCGTGATCCACCCGTCTCGGCCTCCCAAAGTGCTGGGATTACAGGCTTGAGCCACCGCGCCCGGCCAATTATTTTTTTTTTTATTTTTTTATTTTTTTGAGACGGAGTCTGGCACTGTCTCCCAGGCTGGAGTGCAGTGGCCGGATCTCAGCTCACTGCAAGCTCCGCCTCCCGGGTTTACGCCATTCTCCTGCCTCAGCCTCCCAAGTAGCTGGGACTACAGGCGCCCGCCACCTCGCTCAGCTAGATTTTTGTATTTTTAGTAGAGACGGGGTTTCACCGTGTTAGCCAGGATGGTCTCGATCTCCTGACCTCGTGATCCGCCCATCTCGGCCTCCCAAAGTGCTGGGATTACAGGCTTGAGCCACCGCGCCCAGCCCTTAACTTAATTTTTATGGCTGTATTTGCTATGTAACTTTTAATGCAGTTTACTTGCTTACATACGTTGTATCAAATTACAATCCAATTTGGTAGTTTGTATAAAAACAATGTAATCAAAACTTTAAAAATCATTCAAAACTAGAATTTATCCAACAGAAGTAAAACAATACAATTAAAAATTATTTCGTGAAGTTTTAGACTTTTGCTTGATAATGACCAAAGCCCAAGTCACACAATCCACTGAGGATAAAACATAAATAACATTCATAACACAGCCAGCAGGCATGCACAGGCCATCTCTTGCCATGTCAAGATCCAGCGATCAATCAAGAGAAAGTTCCCCAGTCACGGCTGCCTGGTCACCATAGTTTTGTAGCATAGATCCTGCATATATTTTATCTGCCTTCGATGAAGTCACTGTCAGTCCTGCTCATGTAATAGTAAGATTTTGTTGGGTAAGGTTGAGCTTTGAAGGGCCACGTACCATTCTAATACCTTTTTTTCTTCCTCGCTGACAAACCTATTTTGCCCTTTTGGGTGTGATACTGCCCCCATTGAGAGTGTATGCCTTTGAAGAAATTATTTATGCCAGATATTTCAGAATCCTAATTTTTTGAATTTTAGAAAGTCATTATGGTACATATAACTTGTATAATACATCCAGTGAGGTCTGGGATAGAAACCTGTATGGTCAAATATTATGGATATTTCTGTAGCAAAAATATCCAGTTGTAGGCTGTTCGCAAACTCCTGGCCTCAAGTAATCCTCCTGCCTCGGCCTCCTAAAGTGCTAGAATTATAGGTATGAGCCATCGTGCCTGGCCTTCAGAGCCCCTTTGATTTCAGAATTCCAGGTAAGGAATTGTGGACCATGAATTAAGAGAAATATATAAGGAACAGGTTTGTGGAGAAGAAGATGCTTTTTTTTTTTCCCCTCCATTTGAGGTACTTACAGATGTGATTGGAAGGAATCCATGTTCCCTCTAGGTCTTAGGTATAGATTGCAGAAGTCATCAGCATTTGTTTATTTATTTTTTGAGATGGAGTTTTTGCCCTGTTGCCCAGGCTGGAGTGCAATGGTGCAATCTTGGCTCACTGCAACCTCTGCCTCCGGGGTTCAAGTGATTCTTCTGCCTCAGCCTCCCAAGTAGCTGGGATTAAAGGGCCCCGCCACTGCACCTGGGTAATTTTTGTATTTTTAGTAGAGTCAAGGTCTCACCGTGTTGGCCAGGCTGCTCTCAAACCCCTGACCTCAGGTGATCCACCCGCCTCAGCCTCCCAAAATGCTAAGATTACAGGTATGAGCCACTGCATCTGAACAGTCATCAATATTTAAATCACCCAATAAGCTATAATTTTCTAGTGAGTCATGATTGGAATTGCCCACTTTGAGGTGAAGTAAAGGGGGAAATAGGCCCTTTTTAAAACCCCTGGTCATTGGTTCCTTAAGTGTAGCTTTTAAGAGAATGAAGACAGAATGGAAGGATAAAGATTAAGAGAAAGAACTGAGTGTTGGAAGGAAAAGGAAAAACCAACTGTTTAATGGAAAGCAAGAAAATAATGGTTTTTTCTTTGACCCTAACTTCCTGAAAATTTTCCTTATAAGGAATTTAGGCCTTTCACTACAGGAGGTGAGAAGAAAAAAGGAATACCATTGATTCAACATTTAGGCCCTTGATACTTTCACATCACCTCATTAATCCCACAGGGTCCTATAAAGTTTATCGTGCCCATTTTATTTTATTTATTACTTTCTGAAGACTTGCACTATAAGAAATATCCCTGTTTTAGAGAGGCAGAAGCAAAACTCTAAGATAGTGGGTAATTTGCCCACAGTTACACAGTTGGGTTTGGAACTCAGTTCACCTGACTTCCAAATCAGTGCTCTTTTGACTACGTCATGTTGGATCGAGTTGATACTCGAGTTTAAGGGTGAACACTGGATGTTTGTTCATGGTGTGTCTTCTGGGGGCGGAGAGGATTCCCTGTGTGGCCTTTCAGCCTGGCTTTTCTCTCCATTTCACCCTGGGCCTTTCTCACATGAGGCCCTAGAAGATTGCCTCCTAAATCTAACTACCTCGTTTTTGATGAATACTTACAGGTTAGAGAAATCCCTGTTTCCATGTTGTCAGAAGGGCTGTTGGAAAGGCTCTTTCTTGTATTGTTGCTAAGAGCTAAAAGGAAGAGCTAGTCAGAGGGATTTGTGTAATTCAGCTGACAGACAATGCAGAACCCTCTTTGTCTGAAGACTGGAGTCGGAGGTGGAGGGTACTGCAGAATAGAGGCGGCCAGGTAGCCAGCAGTTTTGCTATTCCATCTCAGAGGCATTTTGCTGTGTGGACCTTTGTTTTTATGCCTCTTTAACCAAACTCATCTTGTGCCCCAAACCCTTCAGAAATATTAACCATCTAGCCTTCAGAGACTACTTCAGAGCTTACTCACTCAGTAAAGAGAGTTCTCACTCCCATTCTCTGAACTCATTGTACAGTTACATTCATTATCTTTTGTATTCTTAGAGCTGTGAGACTAAACTAAGTTGTAAAGTTTCCTGAAGGTAGAAACCATTAGTGCCGATTTGAGATAGTTTGGAGATAACCATTTGGTTATCTCCAACACGCACATACACACACACAATGCAAGTGCTTACAAGCTATTCAGTGTATATTTTTGTGCTGGCTTAAATGGAAATTGAGCTTTTTCATTTTCCTGCTTTAATTTGTGTTAGTCCCTTGTGGTACCTAGTGGTAGTGGCAGTGAAGTGTTCCTAGGAAGGTAAGAGCCACCTGATTCTATTTCAAAAGAGATAGTTGGAAAATTTCTTTTGGAGAAACTGTTTGGACTATAGTTATCCTAGTCTTCTCCTGTGTCTCCCCTCCACCTCTTACTTCCCTTCCGTAGATCAGAGCCTTGTATTTACATATTTATATATACACTCAAGGGCCAAAGGACTGGTAAATCCCAAGAGAGAATTAGGATTAGCAAACTAGAAGAACTAGGAATATATTTATTTTTTATATTATACATATATACACACACACACATATATATATTTTTTACTTAGACCCTGAACTTTGAATACATAGTCATGTGTGCAGGAGATAGTTTTCCCTGGGTGGCCTTTAGCTAAACCACCTAGTTTATAAATTTAGCTTTGTTTCCTGGAGTGATTACTGTTCAGCCCAGTCCATTGAAGATTCTACTGGAATATGAGCAGCCTTATTATGGTCCCATTGTGGACTGACCCAATTGTCCACTAGAAGAGTAGCCTCTGCCATTGTCTTGGTGACTCGCAATTCTGACAGGCTTGCAAATAACACCCTGAGAGCCTCATGCTGCCAGATCTGTTTCAAACTGTTTTCTCGTTTGCAGCATTTCTTGTTCATGAAGCTCTGAGAGAAATTCAGGAATTTTGAAAAGCCATCTTCAAATCTAACCCTACTTTACCAGCATAGCATTTTATTGTTTACAAAGTACTTGGGTATATATTCTCATTCAGTCTTCACTGTGACTCTGAGATAGTCTGGGTAAGGGTATAAAAATTAAGATACCCAAGTTGCACAATTATTAAGTAGTAAGACTAAGAATTAGATCTGTCTTTGTAGCTGTTTGCACCAGTACCAGACCACTTCCAATATGCCTGTTGGTGGTCCATCCAGCACAGCTACCTTCTGTCAATACTAGATATTTCCCTCCCTCTCTCCCTCCCTCCTTTCCTTTCTTCCTTTTTCTTTTTTTTTTTTTTTTTCTGAGACAGGCTCTAGCTGTGTTGCCCAGGCTGTCTGGAGTGCAGTGTGAGATGTCAGCTTACTGCAACTTCTACCTTCCAGGCTCAAGCCATCTTCCCACCTCAGTCTCCCTAGTAGCTGGGAGGCATGTACCACCATGCCTGGCTGAGTTTTGTATTTTTTTAGTAGAGATGGGGTTTTGCCATGTTGCACAGGCTGGTCTTGAATTCCTGCGCTCAAGCAATCTGTTTGATTCAAATGGGGTTGTTTTTGTTTTTCCTTTGAGGTGACAGCCTTCAAATGACTACCTAACTACTTGCCAGTTCCTATAATTTCTGTTGCTCTGCATATTAGTGTTTGTATCATTTGATATTTGTAATTTTTGTTGTTGTTATTGTTTTTTGAGATGCAGTCTCGCTCTGTTGCCCAGGCTGGAGTGCAGTGGTGCAATCTAGGCTCACTGCAACTTCCGCCTCCCGGGCTCGTGCCATTCTCCTGCCTCAGCCTCCCAAGTAGCTGGGACTACAGGTGCCTGCTACCGTGCCCGGCTAATTTTTTTTGTATTTTTAGTAGAGATGGGGTTTCACCGTGTTCCTCAGGATGGTCTCAATCTCCTAACCTTGTGATCCGCCCGCCTCGGCCTCCCAAAGTGCTGGGATTACAGGCGTGAGCCACCATGCCCGGCCTATTGTTTTGTTTTTATTTGGAGACAGGGTCTCTTTCCGTCATCAAGCTGGAGTGCATTAGTGCCATCATAGTTTACTACAGCCTTGATCTCCTGGGCTCAAGTGATCATCCTGCCTTAGCTTCCCAAGTAGCTGGGACTGCAAGTGTGCACCACTGTGCCCAGCCAATATTTATTTTATTTATTTATTTATTTATTTATTTATTTATTACTATTATTATTATTTTTTGAGCTGGAGTCTCACTCTGTCGCCCAGGCTGGAGTGCAGTGGTGCGATCTCAGCTCACTGCAAGCTCTGCCTCCCAGGTTCATGCCATTCTCCTACCTCAGCCTCCTGAGTAGCTGGGACTACAGGCGCCCGCCACCGCGCCCGGCTAATTTTTTGTATTTTTAGTAGAGACGGGGTTTCCCTGTGTTAGCCAGGATCTCCTGACCTCGTGATCCACCCACCTCGGCCTCCCAGAGTGCTGGGATTACAGATGTGAGCCACCACGCCCGGCTTTATTTTTAGTAGAGATGAGGTCTCTCTATGTTTCCCGGGCTTATATTCCTTGTTCAGGGCAAGAACTGGATCATACCTTGTTTGAGAGATTGAATCAAATGTGTGGTGGAATTGAAAAGCAGCATTGACACTCCTGGGAGCACACTCCTTCCAGGAAACAACAAAGGTGTCCTGTGGTTGGTATGCTGTCAAGTAAGGTATATGTAATGGTGGAAATATTGGCTCTCATCAGAAATACCTGGTTTAATCTCTCCCACTTATTAGCTGGGTTCTTCTGCAAGTTATGCCTCAGTTTACCTACCTCTAAAATGAGAGTTCTGTGTGAGTCTAAGCTAATAATCAAATCCTTACTAAATCAATTATCAATCAGATATGAATTTTGCCTGGGAATGCCTCCCTCTACAAATACTAGAGATTGACTTTGGGGTATTTGAAAGATATTTCAAATATAATATCTTGGTTTGTAGTCTGGATTTAATAGATAAAGATTTTGTTTTTACCATGGCCAGTGATTTTGAAAAGCATTTTAGACTGAACTTGAGAAGACTGCTTCCCAGCTAGTAGAGAGGACACAAATGTGACTTTCTTGGCAAAGCATTGTGATCCTTGCCTGCCTTGGTGCCTAACAAAGGTCTTCTCCCAGCAGGTCATGGAAAATAAGTAACTTGACACAGGAAGGGAACTTGTATACTGCAAGCCAATTGGTTTGATAAGTTGATTTAATCACAAAAGTCATTAACATTGAAGGTATCTCAGGCCAGACATGGGGGCTCATGCCTGTAATCCCAGCATTTTGGGAGGCCGAGACTGGCAGATCACTTGAGGTCAGGAGTTCAAGACTGCCCTGGTCAACATGGTGAAGCCCCGTCTCTACTGAAAATACAAAAATTAGCCAGGTATGGTGTCACATGCCTGTAGTCCCAACTACTCAGGAGGCTGGGGTGGGAGAATCACGTGAACCCCAAGATTGCACCACTGCAGTCCAGCCTGGGCAACAGCAAGACTGTCTCAAAAAAAAAAAAAAAAAAAAAGAGGCATCTCCATGTTCATTAAGAAAGGGCTCGTGTGGATCATTGATTTATAAGAAAAAATAGGGGGCCAGGCACGGTCGTTCACATCTGTAATCCCAGGGCTTTGGGAGACCAAGGCGGGTGGATCACCTGAGGTCAGTAATTTGAGACCAGCCCAGCCAACATTGTGAAATCCCATCTCTACTAAAAATACAAAAATTAGCCGGGCCTGGTGGTGGACATCTGTAATCCCAGCTACTCGGGAGGCTGAGGCAGGAGAATCGGGAGGTGGAGGTTGCAGTGAGCCAAGATTACGCCATTGCACTCCAGCTGGGTTACAAGAGCGAAACTTCATCTCAAAAAAAAGAAAAAAACAAAAAAACTTAGGGGTACATCTTCATGGCCTTGGAGTAGGCAATGATTTGTTAGATAAGATGCCGAAGGCTGGGCACGGTGGTTCACACCTGTCATCCCAACACTTTGGGAGGCCAAGGCAGGAAGATCACTTGAGCCCAAGAGTTCCAAGACCAACCTGGGCAACAAAGTGAGACCCTGTCTCTACTTCTATTTTTTAAAGTAAAAAACTTAACAAAGAAGTTGTATGTATATATGTATGTATAGACTTAGTTAAAATTTAAAACTTTTGGCCAGGTGTAGTGGCCCACACCTATAATTCCAACACTTTGGGAGGACAAGTCAGGCAGATTGCTTGACCACTGCATCCCACCTCTTTTTCTTCTAATTTTCTGGCTGCCTGTCAGGGAATCCAACCTGGTCTCCTGTGTGACAGGTAGGGATACTATACAAATGAGGATATATTTTCACTTTCTTGATGGTGTCTTTTATTTACTTTTTACATATATATATATATATATTTTTTTTTTTTTTTTAAACTTTTTTGAGACGGGGTCTTGCTCTGTTGCCCAGGCTGTAGTGCAGTGGCGTGATCTCGGCTCACTGCAATCTCCACTTCCTAGGTTCAGGCAATTCTCCTGCCTCAACTTCCCAAGTAGCTGGGATTACAGGCATGCACCACCACACCTGGCTAATATTTGTATTTTTAGTAGAGATGGTGTTTCACCACGTTGTTCAGGCTGGTCTTGAACTCCTGACCTCATGTGATCCTCCCACTTTGGCTTCCCAAAGTGGGGATTATAGGCATGAGCCACTGTGCCCGGCCCAGTGGTGTCTTTTAAAGCATTAAAGTATTTCATTTTGTTTTGTTTGAGACAGACAGTATCTCGCTCTGTCGGCCAGGCTAGACTGCTGTAGTGTGATCACAGCTCACTACAGCCTCAACTGCAAGGGCTCAGGCAATCCTCTTATCTCCCAGGTAGCTGGGACTACAGGCACATGCCCCCATGCCTGGCTTTTTGTATTTTTTATAAAGGTGGGGTTTTGCCATCTTGCCCAGACTGGTCTCAAACTCCTGGCGTCAAGTGATCTGCCTGCCTCAACCTCCCAAAGTGGGAATACAGGCATGAGCCACCATGTCCAGTCAGTGCAGCCATTTTATTTTAAAAATATGGGGTCCCACTCTGTAGCCCAGGCTGGTCTCAATCTCCTGATCTCCAGCGATCCACCTGCCTCAGCCTCCAAATGTGTTGGGATTACAGACGTGAGCCACGGTGCCTGGCCCCAAAGTATTTTTTAAAGTGGTTGCATGGCTCGGCGTGGAGTTTCACACCTATAATCCCAGCACTCTGCGAGGCTGAGGCAGGCGGATCACTTGAGCCTAGGAATTTGAGACTAGCCTAGAAAACATGTTGAAACCTCATCTCTACAAAAAATATGAAAATTAGCCAGGTGTGGTGGTACACACCTATAGTCCCAGCTACTTGGGAGGCTGAGGTGAGAGGATTGCTTGAGTCAGAGGTTGAGGCAGCAGTGAGCCATGATTATACCACTGCACTCCAGCCTAGGTGACAGAGCAAGACCTTGTCTGAAAATCATGGAGGTTAGAAGGCAGTAGGATAACAAAGTGCTGAAAGAGGCCAGGCACAGTGGTTCAAACCTGAAATCCAGCACTTTGGGAGGCCAAGACCAGAGGATCACTTAAGCCAAGGAATTCATAACCAGCCTGGGCAACATCACAAGACCTAATCTCTACAAAAAAAAAAAAAAATTTACTTGGATGTGGTGGCATGGGCCTGTGGTCCCAGCTATGTGGGAGGCTGAGGTAGGAAGATTGCCTCACGAGGTCGAGGCTGTGGGGAGTTGATTGCGCTACTACATTCCAGCCTGTATGACAGAGCAAAAAGCTGTCTCAAAAACAAAACAAAAAAGCAAAGTGCTGAAAGAAAAACCATCAAGCAAGAATTCTGTATCTGGCCAGGCGGCATGGGCATGGTGGCTCACCCCTGTAATCCCAGCACTTTGGAGGTAGAGGCAGGCAGATCACTTGAGATCAGGAGTTTGAGACCAGCCTGGCCAACATGGTGAAACCCTGTCTCTACTAAAAATACAAAAATTAGCCAGGTGCAGTGGCAGGCGCCTGTAATCCCAACTACTGGGGAGGCTGAAACGAGAATTGCTTGAGGCTGGGAGTGGTGGCTCATGCCTGTAATCCCAGCACTTTGGGAGGCCGAAGTGGGTAGATCACCTGAGACCCGGAGTTCGAGAGCAGCCTGGCCAACATGGTGAAACCTCTTCTCTACTAAAAATACAAAAATTATTATTATTTTTTTGTATTAAAAAAATGGGTGGTGAGCCCCTGTAGTCCCAGCTACTGGGGAGGCCGAGGTGGGAGAATCACTTGAACCCAGGAGGCAGAGGTTGCAGGGAGCCGAGATAGCACCATTGCACTCCAGCCTTGGCAACAGTGCAACGCTTCATCTCAAAAAAAAAAAACAAAAACAAAAACAAAACCTATATCTAACAAAACTGTCCTTCTAAAATGAGGGAGAAATTAAGATGTTTCCAGATAAACAAAAACTTAGGGGGCTCGTTAACCACTAAACCTGCAGTGACTTACGCCTGTGATCTTAGCACTTTAGGAGGCTGAGGCAGGAAGATCACTTGAGTCCAGGAGTTCAAGACCAGCCTGGGCAACATAACAAAACCCCATCTCTACTCAAAATACAAAAATTAGCCAGATGTGGTGGTGCATGCCTATAATCCTAGCTACCTGGGAGGCTGAGGCAGGAGAGTTGCTAGAACCTGGGAGGCAAGGGCTGCAGTGAGCTGAGACCATGCCACTGCACTCAAGCCTGGGCAACAAAGCAAGACTCTGTCTCAAAAAAAAAAAAAAAAGTGCTATAAAAAGAATGTACTGATATATGTTAAAACATGGACGAACCTCAAAATTATTATACTAAGTGAAAGAAGCCAGTCAAAAAAGACCACATATTGTATGGTTCTATTTAAGTGAAATGTCCAGAGCAGGCAAATCTGTAAGAAACAGAAAGTACCTTAGTGATTGTTTACAGCTTAGGTGGGTGAGCATTGGGGGTGACAGTTAAAGAGTTAACGGGGTTTCTTTTTTTTTTTAATTTAATTTAATTTATTATTGTTTTGCTTTTTTGTTTTTTCCTTTGAGACGGAGTCTTGCTCTGTTGCCCAGGCTGGAGTGCAGTGGCACAGTCTCAGCTCACCGCAACCTCCGCTTTCCAGGTTCAAGCGATTCTCCTGCCTCAGGCTTCTGAGTTACTGGGACTACAGGCACGTGCGACCACTCCTGGCTTTATTTATTTATTTATTTATTTTATTTATAGACAGAATTTTGCTCTTGTTACCCAGGCTAGAGTGCAATGGCGCGATCTCAGCTCACAGCAACCTCTGCCTCGTGGGTTCAAGTGGTTCTCCTGCTTCAGCCTCTGAAGTAGCTGGGATTACAGGCATGTGCCACCACACCTGGCTAATATTGTATTTTTAGTAGAGATGGGGTTTTGGCATGTTGGCCAGGCTGGTCTCAAACTCCTGACCTCAAGTGATCCACCCACTTCAGCCTCCCAAATTGCTAGAATTACAGGTGTGAGCCACCATGCCGGGCCATTTGTGTTTTTTTTAGAGGCAGAGTCTAATTATGTTGTCCAGACTGGTCTTGAACTCCTGGGCTCAAGTGATCTGACCGCCTCAGCCTCCCAAAGTGCTGGAATTACAGGTGTTAGCTGCCATGCCTGGCCATAGAGCTATGGGTTTTTTTTTTTTTTAGGATGATGAAGATGTTCTAAAATTGTGCTGATGGTTGCCCAGCTCTAAATATACTAAAAATCATACTAAATATACTAAAAATCATACCAAATATACTAAAAATGTATGGGTTGTATGGTATATGAGTTACATCTCAATAAACCTGTTACCAAGGGAAATAAGAATAGGACTTCTTTGCCAACAGGACACTTAAAAATCTGAACAAAGAGAGGATCACTTAAAAATTCTAACATGCTGTTTAATTTGTATTAACAGAATTTAACCAGAGGCTCCAAACTGGTAGTCTGTAGGCTGCACTTGGCTTGCAGCAGATGTGCCTTACAGGGACTAATATATTTTGCAAAAATTGAACAAACATTAAACAGTTGGCTGTATATAAAATCCACATTTCTAGCTTCTCTCTCTCTCTTTTTTTTTTTTTTTTTTTGAGATGGAGTTTCGCTCTTGTTGCCCAGGCTGGAGTGCAAGGGAGTGATCTTGGCTCCCTGAAACCTCCTGGGTTCAAGTGATTCTCCTTCCTCAGCCTCCTAAGTAGCTCGGATTACAGGTGCCCACCACCACACATGACTAATTTTTTTGTATTTTTAGTAGAGACGGTTTCATCATGTTGGCCAGGCTGGTCTGGAACTCCTGACCTGAGGTGATCTGCCCACCTTGGCCTTGCAAAGTGCTGGGATTACAGGTGTGAGCCACCTCGCCCTGCCTCTAGCTTCTCTTGAAAATCATATCTAGCAAATCTAACAAATGGAACTCATGTAAGTTACTCCTATGTAGGTCTCATTCACAATGATGGAAACCTTAGTAATTAGAGCTGTGTGAAATGAAATGGGTTGCTTTTGTATTAATATATTATAACTGGTAGTACTCAGACATAGATTATAGGTCAGGGAAATAGAACAATGATTCAGAGTATCAGAAAAGAAATCAGACTAATAATCTAAATCTATTCTGATTCAGCCTGTGGATTCTGTTTGATAAAGTGGGAAGTTACATGGAATAAGCAGAATGAGATTCTCTAGGCATTTATTCGTCCCCAATTGATTACATTTGGAGTGAAGATATGGTTAGAAGAGACATCATACACTATTACTGCTAGCCTTTCTGGTTTTCAAATCAAAGCCTAAAGGGCAGACCCTAAAGCCTTAGGTATTATTAATTCTTGAAGCCAAGTTTCAGAAATACTTTGCTTTCCTTCTCGAATGAGTAATAGAGGAGAAAAGGAAAATAAAATAAAACAAAATTTAAAAAGAATTACTTTGTTTTCCAGATATACTCGAATGTTCTCTTCAAGGACAATGAAAATTATGGAAGTGCTCATTTTACTTTATTTTGGATACCAGGTAGCTGACATGCCAAAATGCCACTCTATTTTAATAATTCAGTGGTTCTTTGGGTTCTGCTTACTGCATTCATCTTCCCCCACTTTTTTTGGTTTGTTTTGAGACAGGGTCTTGTTCTGTCACCCAAACTGGAGCACTGCGGTACCAGCACGGCTCACTGTGGTCTCAAGCTCCTGGGTTCAAGCAATCCTCCCACCTCAGCCTCCCAAGTAGCTTGGGACCACAGGTGTGCGTCATCACGTCTGGCTAATTTTTGAAATTTTTTTGCAGAGACAGGGTCTTGCTAGGTTACCCAGGCTGGTCTCGAACTCCTGGGCTCAAGTGATCCTCCCGCCTTGGCCTCTCAAAGTGCTAGGATTACAAGTGTGAACCACTGCACCTGGCTTCTTCCCTCATTTTCTATATAAATTTGTATATTCCTAGTCCAGATTCTTGTTTTATATTTATTTCATTGAATTTATTATAAACTAATTCAGATTCTCTAGAAAACTGAAGTTTAAAATATTAGATGGAACATTTGAGGGCATGCTGTGTACTTTGCTATAGACTCAAAGATAAGTAAAAGAATTCTTGTTCTCAAAGATTTAATAATCTAGAAGTGAGGTGATGAGGGTGTAAACTAAAATTTATTGGAGGTGATAAAAATCAGTTTACTGAATTGGCGAGAATGTTCATGTCTGACTCCAAGACCAGGTGAATGGTGATGGCGTTAACTGTGAAATAGGGAAGATAGGCCGGGCACAGTGGCTTACACCTGTAATCCCAGCACTTTGGGAGGCTGAGGCGGGTGGATCACTTGAGGTCAGGAGTTTAAGACCAGCCTGGCCAAAATGGTGAAACCCCATCTCTACTAAAAAATACAAAAATTAGCTGGGCATGGTGGTGTGCACCTATAATCCTGGCTATTCGGGAGGCTGAGGCAGGAGAATTGCTTGAACCTAGGAGGCAGAGGTTGCAGTGAGCTGAGATTGTGCCACTGCACTCCAGCCGGGGCAACATAGCAAGACTCTGTCTCAGAAAAAAAAAAAAAAAAAAAAAGAAGGTCCTTATTATAGGATGCACACTAAAGTAATTGGGTGAAGTGCCAAGTGATAACATTTACAACTTTCAAATCCACTAAGATTCAATTTTTAACTGTTAAAATATAGCTATATTATCTCATATACATCTGATAGAATACTAAGATGTTATTAAAAATCATTGAATCTTAGTGGATAATTTATAGATATTTATTGTACTATATCAAACTTTCAGTGTTTAAGCAGTTCGTAATAGAAACAGAAAAAGTAGTTTGGCTCTTCATGAGAACTGAGAAATGGGGCAGTAGCTGAGGGAAAATGAATGAAAAAATACACTCACAAGTGTCTGACTGGGTCTCAGTATGAGCAATCACAGGTGGTAAGATTCCTAGAGCTGTTCCTACAGTGTGTTTTTAGCTTGCAAGGTTACAACACTACCCAAATTTTGCCATCAACTTTATATTAATTTACAGTAAATAACTAATAGGTAGACCAGTAAAAAGACAGCAAAATTTAAGCCAGTCTGTTTGTTTTCTTATGGCATCTTTGATAAGAAACTGGGCCCGGTAAGATTTGGAAGAACGTCTGTGAAATCTTTGGATTTATTATTGCGTCTATCACTTGTGTATTGTGTGTTATCTTCTCACCCATCACATCCCAGCATTATGGCTGGCTTTACCTGCTTTGGGGGAATTTTGATTTAATTAATCCTGATGTTGTAGGTGTTAGTCCATACATGTGC
Organism: Piliocolobus tephrosceles; assembly: GCF_002776525.5. Taxonomy (NCBI): domain Eukaryota; kingdom Metazoa; phylum Chordata; class Mammalia; order Primates; family Cercopithecidae; genus Piliocolobus; species Piliocolobus tephrosceles. The sequence continues at coordinate 190,599,273 of NC_045434.1, read as the reverse complement.
TTCAGGTTTGTGGTTGGTTGGATCTGTGGTCTAGGGTGAGAACTCATTGTATTAGGAAAACTTGTACTGTGAAGGTGAGTTCCTATAAAAATCTGGTATGGTGGTAGAGGGGAGGCTCTTAAGCAAGAGGGAGCAAATGCAGAGTCCTCTTTGAGTTTAGATGCATCTTTGGTAATGGTTTTCAATTGCTCCTGTTCATATGCACCAATTAGAAAATTGATTGCTGGTAACTCTCAAGTTAAAGTGATGGTGAGTAAATAGAGCAAGATGGGTAAAAGCTAGTCTAAGGTCAGGAGCCAAATTGAATACAATTTTACCTTTGCAGGGGGATGGAAAGTAGTTAGGTTAGATGAAAAGAGGAGAATTTCTAGTGAAGGAGTGGCCAGCTTAAAAAAAGCGATTTCAACCTGGGAGAAGGTAGGTTTCTTACATTCTTGAAGGAAGAGGCCAAATGTTGGGAGATAATAGTTTGTTTTTATCTTTTTAAAATCTCTTTTCCCAGTACCACTAAGTAGCCTTTAATGCGTTATGGTGAGTTGTAAAGCTTACTAACTGTAGCACATGCCCAACAGTCAATCGGCCTGAGTTTAAAATGTTTATGAATCTCAAAATGTTAAACATACCAGTGATTAAATGGAGCACTATGGCAGTCTTGCTACTCACTAATGTGTGACCTGAGTGAGCCTCAGTTTTTTCATTTATCCATTAGGGCTTTTTATTTTTTATTTTTTTAAAGTGAATCTTTTTTTTTTTTTTTGAGACAGAGACTCACACTGTCACCCAGGCTGGAGTGCAATGGCGCGATCTTGGCTCACTGCAACCTCCACCTCCCAGGTTCAAGCAATTCTTCTGTCTCAGCCTCCCAAATGGCTGGGATTACAGGCACCCACCATCGTGCCTGGCTAATTTTTATATTTTTGTAGAGACAGGGTTTCACCACATTGACCAGGCTGGTCTTGAACTCCTGACCTTAGATGATCCACCCGCCTCAGCCTCCCAAAGTGTTGGGGTTACAGGCATGGGCCACCGTGCCCGGCCTATTAAGTGAACCTTAACCTTTCTTATTACAGGTGTGTCCTTGTGTCTCATGAAAGCAGTTTACGGCCGGGCGCGGTGGCTCAAGCCTGTAATCCCAGCACTTTGGGAGGCCGAGACAGGCGGATCACGAGGTCAGGAGATCGAGACCATCCTGGCTAACACGGTGAAACCCCATCTCTACTAAAAAATACAAAAAACTAGCTGGGCGAGGTGGCGGGCGCCTGTAGTCCCAGCTACTCGGGAGGCTGAGGCAGGAGAATGGCGTAAACCCGAGAGGCGGAGCTTGCAGTGAGCTGAGATCCGGCCACTGCACTCCAGCCTGGGCGACAGAGCAAGACTCTGTCTCAAAAAAAAAAAAAAAAAGAAAAAAAAAAAAGAAAGCAGTTTACTTTGATTGTCGCTTTTGCCCAGGTCTAAAGACAAGGCTTTAGTTAACTTGAATTTGGTATCAGACATTGGCAGGAGCCGGTGCCTTCTTTAGATTAATTTGGTCCTATGTTATTTTGCGAGGGTCACCATAACAAAGAACCATAGATTGGGTGGTTTAAACAACAGAAATGTTTTCTCACAGTTCCGGAGGCTAGAAGTCTGAGATCAAGTTGTCTGAAGAGGTCAGGTGCGGTGGCTCATGCCTATAATCCCAGCACTTTGGGAGGCCAAGGCGGGAGGATCACGGAGTTTGAGACCAGCCTGGTCAACATGGTTGAGACCCTGTCTCTACTAAAAATGCAAAAAGTAGCCAGGCATGCTGGCCCACGCCTGTAATCCCAGCTACTCAGGAGGCTGAGGCAGGAGGATCGCTCGAACCCCAGAGGTGGAGGTTGCAGGGAGCTGAGACTGTGCCCCTGCATTCCAGCCTGGGTGACAGAGCAAAACCCTGTCTCAAAAAAAAAAAAGTTGTCAGAAGGGTTGGTTTATTCTCAGCCCTTTGTTGTTGGCTTCTATATAGCTGTCTTCATGTTCACATGCTGTTCTCTGGTTTTAAGAATACCGGTTATTGGATTAGGGCCTACCCCAATAACCTTATTTACCTTAATTAACTCTTTAAGGACTCTATCTTCAAATATAGACACATTTTGAGGTATTGGGTTTAGGACTTCCTAATATGAATTAGGAACAGACATGATTCAGCCATTTTAGGGCCCTTACCTAATTTGTATTATCATTGCTAGCTCTTTGGTTTTAAAAGCTTAGAAAGTGCATGGCAACATTAGACTTTTATTCCCTAGAAATGAAAGGTGTGACTTCAGAGACCTTTTCACTTTGAGACAGTTCCTTGACTAAGAAAACCCAAAGACAGTCTAGGACAGTCAGATGCTAGAAAAGGTTTATTTGTATTATGAATTTTTAAAAATTCATCCACAGCGAGTAAGGGAGTACATAATGGAAAAAACCGCTGGCCTGCTGGATCCCTGAGATTCCAGATGTGCTTTTGCAGATGTTCCTCTTTCCAATCTAACCTCCCTTGTCTGCTTCCCCAGTGAAGTCATAAGCAAATATTTGTGATAGTTTCTTGTCACCATGGTGACTAAAGAAGCTCAGCATGCCTCTCCTCCCAGGTTCACTGTCAGCTGTGCTTGAAGGAGAGGCTAGTGTCCAGGACAGCCCAGGCTCAGTCATGAAAAGCCATGTGTCAGGTAATAGGGGACAGCAGTTCATAGTTCTGCCTTCAGAAATCTGTTCTCTACTCTGTTAGTCTCACAGGGATAATCAGGGGCCTCAAAGGGAGTACAGAGGCACAGACACAGCTCACTTGCAGCCTAAACCTCCTGGGCTCAAGCAATCTTCCTGCCTTAGCCTCCCAAGTAGCTGGGACCACAGGTGCACGCCACCATGTCCAGCTAATTTTGGTATTTTTTTGTAGAGATTGTGGTTTCACCGTATTGTTCAGGCTGTTCTTGAACTCCTGGGCTCAAGCAATCTGCCCACTTTGGCCTCCCAAAGTGCTGGCAGTACAGACTTAAGCCCAGGCTACAATGCCAATTTAAAAAAAAATTATTCCAGCCTGGGCAACAGGGAGAAACCCCATCTCTACTAAAAATACAAATATTAGCCGGGCATGGTGGTGAGTGCCTGTAATCCCAGCTACTTGAGGCTGAGGCAGGGCAATCGCTTGAATCTCGGAGGCGGAGGTTGCAGTGAGCCGAGATCGCACCACTGCACTCCAGCCCGGGTGACAGAGTGAGATTCTGTCTTTAAAAAAAAAAAAAAAAAAAAAAAAAAAAAAAAAATTATTACTGGTAAAATATAAGTAACAAAATTTTCAATTTAAGTGTGCAATTCAGTGGCATTAATTACAGTTACAATGTTATGTGACCATCATCACCATTATCTATTTCCAAACATTTTACTATCCCTAACAGAAATTCTGTACCCACTAAGCAGTAACTCCCTATTTTCCTCTCCTCTCAGCACCTGGTAACCTCTACTCTTCTTTCTGTCTTTGAGTTTGACTCTAGGTACCTCATCTAAGTGGAATATGATTTGTCCTTTTGTGTCTTGCTTATTTCACTTAGCATATTAATTTCAAGGTTCAATCATGTTGTAGCATGTGTTAGACCTTCATTCCTTTTTTTTTTTTTTTTTTTTGACGGAGTCTCGCTCTGTCGCCCAGGCTGGAGTGCAGTGGCCGGATCTCGGCTCACTGCAAGCTCCGTCTCCCGGGTTTATGCCATTCTCCTGCCTCAGCCTCCCAAGTAGCTGAGACTACAGGCGCCCGCCACCTCGCCCAGCTAGTTTTTTGTATTTTTTAGTAGAGACGGGGTTTCACCGTGTTAGCCAGGATGGTCTCGATCTCCTGACCTTGTGATCCGCCCGTCTCGGCCTCCCAAAGTGCTGGGATTACAGGCTTGAGCCACCGCGCCCGGCCCTTCATTCCTTTTTATGGCTGAATGATATTCCATGGTATCCATATGCAGTAGTCCTTGCCTTATCCACAGGGGATATATTCCAAGACCCCCAGTGGATACCTGTAATGACAGATGGTACCAAATCCTACATACTATGTTATTTCCTATACATACATACCTATGATGAAGTTTAATTTATAAAATAGGCACAATAAGAGATTGAGAACAACAATAAAATAGAACACTTAATATGCCAGCATCATCACTTTTGCACTTTGGGGCCATTATTAGGTAAAATAAGGATTACTTGAACACAAACACTGCAATATCGGCTACTAACTGGCAGTGGATACAGTGTGGATACACTGGACAAAGGGATGATTCATGTCCCAGGTGGAATAGAGCGGGTTGGTGTGAGATTTCATCATGCTACTTGGAATAGTATGAAATTTAAAACTTATGAATTGTTTTTATCTGGAAATTTCCATTTAATATTTTCAGACCACTGTTGTCCATGGGTAACTGACACTCTGCAAAGCAAAACTGTGAATAAGGGAGGAATAGTATAAAAGTAGAATTGCTGGATTATATAGAAATTCTGTTTAATTTTTTTAGGAACTACTATTTTGTTTTCCACAGTGGCTGTACCATTTTCGACTCTTACCAGCAATCCACGAGGTTCTAGATGCTAGCCAACATGTGCTTTTATTCTTATTCCATCCTAGTAGGTGTGGAGTAGTATCTCACTGTGGGTTTTAAAAGTCTTTTTTTTTTTGAGACGGAGTCTGGCTCTGTTGCCCAGGGTGGAGCGCAGTGGCGCAATCTCGGCTCACCATAACCTCCACCTTCCAGGTACAAGCAGTTCTCCTGCGTCAGCCTCCCGAGTAGCTATGATTACAGGGTTGTGCCACCATGCCCGGCTAATTTTGTATTTTTAGTAGAGATGGGATTTCTCCATGTTGGCCAGGCTGGAGGGTCCTCCACCCTTAGATGATCTCCCCACCTCAGCCTCCCAAAGTGCTGGGATTACAGGCGTAAGCCCCCGCACCCGAATTAAAACTTTTTTTTTTTCTTGTGACAGAGTCTCACACTGTCGCCCAGGCTGGAGTGCAGTGGCGCAATCTCGGCTCACTGCAAGCTCCGCCTCCCAGGTTCATGCCATTCTCCTGCCTCAGCCTCCCGTGTTGCTGAGACTACAGGCACCCGCCACCACGCTTGGCTAATTTTGTTGTTGTTGTTGTATTTTTAGTAGAGGCGGGGTTTCACCATGTTAGCCAGGATGGTCTCAATCTCCTGACCTCATGATCCGTCCACCTCGGCCTCCTGAAGTGCTGGGATTACAGACGTGAGCCACCGCGCCCGGCCAAAACTTTTTTATATACTTTTTTTCAGTCAGCTTTCACAGGTTGAATCATTATGGGTTTGATTTGTATTTCTTTCTTTTTTTCTTTCTTTTTTTTTTTTTTGGAGCTAGAGTCTTGCTCTGTTTCCCAAGTTGGAGTGAAGCAGCACGATCTCGGCTCACTGCAACCCCTGCCTCCTAGGTTCAAGTGATTCTCCTGCCTCAGCCTCCTGAGTAGCTGGAATTACAGTCACCTGCCACCATGCCTGGCTAATTTTTGTATTTTTAGTAGAGACAGGGTTTCACCATATTGGCCAGTCTGACCTCAAGTTATCTGCCTGCCTCGGCCTCCCAAAGTGTTGGGATTACAGATGTGAGCCACCCCGCCTCATCTGGCTAATATTTCATTGTATAGAATGTATAAAATATTTCATTCTCTATACAATGAAATATTTCTTCCTCCACTGAATGGACATAATATCCTTGTTGAAAATCAGTTGGCTAGCCATAGATGTAAGTGTTTGTTTCTGGACTCTCAATATTATTCCATATATCCATATGCTTATCCTTATGCCAGTACCACACCATTTTAATTACTGTACCTTTGTAGTAAGTTATGAAATCAGGACGTATGAGTCTTCAAACATTTTAAAGAATGCCTTCCTTAATTTCCATATATTTGTGAATTTTCCAGTTTTCCTTCTGTCACTAATTTCTGGCTTCATTACATGTAGTCAGAGATATTTATTTTATATGACTTCAGTCTTCCAAAATTTATTGATGCTTTTAGTGGGCTAACATATGGCCTATACTGGAGAATCTGTACTTGGGAAGAATGTGTATTCTGCTGTTATTGGGTAGAATGCTTTGTATATCTCTCTTAGGTCTACTGTATAATTTTGTTCAAGTCCTCTGTTACTTACCGATCTTCTGTCTAGGTGTTCTGTTCATTATTGAACATGGCTTATTAAAAGTCTCCAAATATCTGTAGACCACGGTTGATGGGGACAAAACAGTCTCCAAATATTTTTTCTGTACTTCTATCAGAACTTGCTTCATATTTGGGGACTCTTATTTATTGCATATGTTTTATAATAGTTTGATGAATTGACCATATGATGTCCTTTCTTTTTGGTAACAGTTTATGACTTAAAGTTTGTTTTGTCAGATATTCATATAGCTATTCCAGCTCTCTTTATTCCCTTCTCATTTCCTTTTGTGTATATTTTTAATTTTTATTTTGTGTGCATGTAGTTTTTTAGATATTTCCTTGTGAAAACCATGGGGATTACACTTAATATTCTAACTTTGTAACACTCTAGTTTGAATCAATATCAGCTTAATTCAGTAGCATACAAAACTGCTCATGTACAGCATTGTTTCCTCCTTTATGCTGTTGTCATCACAAATTGTATCTTTAAACATTGTGTGGCCAATAATGTAGATTTATAATTATTTTATGCATTTGTCTTTTAAATCATGTAGGAAATGAAAAGTTACAAACCAATGTATAGTAATACTGGCTTTTATATCTGCCCGTATAGTTACCTTTATCAGAGATCTTTATTTCTTCATCTGGCTTCAAGTTACTGTGTCCTTTCATTTCAACCTGAAGGGCTCCCATTAGCATTTCTTTCCTTTTTTTTTTTTTTTGAGACAGAGTCTTGCTTTGTTGCCCAGGCTGGAGTGCAGTGATACAATCACGGCTCACTGCAGCCTGAACCTCCCAGGCTCTAGCAATCTACCTCAGCCTCCCAAGTAGCTGGGACTGCAGGTGCATACCACCACGCTCGGCTTATTTTTATATTTTTTTGTAGAGATGGGGTTTCACCACGTTGCCCAGGCTGGTCTTGAACTTGGCTCAAGTGATCCTCCTGCCTCAGCCTCCCAAAGTGCTGAGATTACAGGCCCAACCAGCATTTCTTGCAGAGCAAGTCTAGTGGTAACAAAGCCCCTCAGCTTTTGTTTATGGGGAAATGTCATAATTCTCACTCATTTTTGAAGGACAGTTTTGTCAGATATAGAATTCTTGCTTGACGGTTTTTCTTTCAGCACTTTGCTTTTTGTTTTGTTTAGTTTTTGAGACAGGGTTTAGCTGTGTCACAGGCTGGAGTGACAGTGCAATCACGAGTAACTGCAGCATCAACCTCCTGTGCTCAGACAATCCTCCTGACTTAGAGGTCTCCCAGGTGGCTGGTACCATAGGTGCATGCCACCATGCCCAACTAAATTTTAAAAAATTATTTGTAGAGACAGGGTCTTGCTCTGTTGCCCAGCCTGGTCTTGAATTCCTGGGCTCAAGTAATCGTCTGGCCTCGTCCTCCCAAAGTGCTGGGATTACAGGCATGAACTACCGAACCCAGCCTCTTTTTGGCACTTTCTTATTCTACTGCCTTCTGACTTTCGTGATTTCTTTTCTTTTTCTTGCCTTTTTTTCTTTTTTTTTTTTTTTTTTTTTTTTTTTTTGAGACAGGGTCTTGCTTTGTCGCCCAGGCTGGAGTCTAGTGGTGCAACCACGGCTTACTGCAGCTTCAACCTCCTGGGCTCTGGTGATCCTTCCACCTTGTCCTCTCGAGTAGCTGGGATTACAGACATACACCACCATGCCCAGCTGATTTTTGTACTTTTTGTAGAGACGGGATTTTGCCATGTTGCCCAGACTGTTCTTGAACTCTTGATCTCGAACGCAAGCTATTCGCCTGCCTTGACCTCCCCGAGTGCTAGGATTACAGGCCTGAGCCACTGTTCCCAGCCTGACTTTCATAATTTCTAATGAGAAATCATCTGTTAATCTTATTGGGCATCCTTTGTATGTGATAAGTCGCTTCTTTCTTGCTGCTTTCAGGATTCTGTCTTTGGCTTTCAACAGTTTGATTATGTGTCTCGAGGTGGACATCTTCTTTTTCTTTTTTGAGACAGAATCTCACTCTGTCACCCAGGCTGGAGTGCAGTGGCATGATCTGGGCTCAGTGCAGTCTCTGCCTCCTGGGTTCAAGTGATTCTCCTGTATTAGCCCCCCGACTTGCTGGGATTACAGGCGTGTTCCACCATGCCTGGATAATATTTGCTTTTTTAGTAGGTGCCACCATGCCTGGCTAATTTTTTTTTTTTTTTTTAAAGTATGGACACAGGGTTTCTCCCTGTTGGTCAGGCTGATCTCGAACTCCTGACCTCAGTTGATCCACCTGCCTCGGTATCCCAAATGTGGGTATCTTCTTTAGAGTTCGTTGAGCTCCTTCATTTGTAGATTGTGTTTTATTTAATTTGGGAAGTTTTTGACCATATTTTTTCAAATATTCTACCTCTTCATCTTCTGCTTTTAGGACTCCCATAATGTGTATATTGGTCTTTTTTTTTTTTTTTTAGAAGGAGTCTTGCTCTGTCGCTCAGGCTGGAGTGCGATCTCAGTTCATTGCAACTTCCACCTCCCGGGTACAAGCAATTCTCCTCACCTCCTGAGTAGCTGGGATTATAGATGCACGCCACCACGCCTGGGTATTCTTTTTGTATTTTTAGTAGAGACGGGGTTTCACCATATTGACCAGGCTGGTCTCAAACATCTGACCTCGTGATCCACCTGCCTCAGCCTCCCAAAGTACTGGGATTACAGGCGTGAGCCACTGCGCCTAGCTAGCCCCCCTACTTTTTTTTTCTTTTTTCTTTTTTTCTTTTTTTTTTGAGACGGAGTCTCACTCTGTCACCCAGGCTGGAGTGCAGTGGCCGGATCTCAGCTCACTGCAAGCTCCGCCTCCCGGGTTCACGCCATTCTCCTGCCTCAGCCTCCTGAGTAGCTGGGATTACAGGCGCCCCCCACCTCACCCGGCTCTTTTTTTTTTTTCAATAGAGATGAGATCTTGCTATGTTGCCTAGGCTGGTTTCACACTGTGGGCTCAAGCTGTCTTCCTGCCTCAGCCTCCAGAATTGCTGGGATTGCAGTCACAAGCCACCATGCCGGCCATATTGGTCCTTTTAATGGTGTTCCATGGGTCCACTCAATTCTGTTCATTTTTCTTCATTCTTTATTCTTTCTGCTCCTCAGATTGGATAATTTTAATTGATCTGTCTCCAAGTTTGCTTTTTTTCCTACCTGCTCATATCTGCTGTTGAACCCCTCTAGTGAAATTTTTATTTCAGTAAGTGTACTTTTGAGCTCTAGAACATTTGTTTAGTTCCTTTTTATCGTTTCTTTTTATTGATATTCTCATTTTATTCATATATTGTGTTTCAGATTTCCTTCAATTCATTGTCCATGTTTTTCTTTAACTCTTTGAGCACATTTAGGACAGTTGTTTTAGAATCTGTCTAGTAAGTCCAGTCTCTGGGCTTTGTCAGGGATGGTTTCCTATTTTTATAAGATTATTTAAAATAGAAACAGGGTCTCCCTGTGTGACCCAGGATGGTCTCTAACTCCTGGCCTCAGGCAGTCCTATCATCCTGGCCTCCCAAAGTGTTGAGATTATAGGCTTGAGCTACCACACGCAGCTAAAAATGGTTTCTGCTTTATTCCATGAATGGGCCATGCTTCCCTGTTTTTTTGTGTGTCCATGTGCCTTGTTATTTTTTAAAGACAATTTTTAAATGGCAAAAAAGTTATTTTATGTTTATCTCCCATAGCTAGTGTTTTTCATTTTGTGGAGATCCGAGTTTCCATCTGGTATCCTTTTCCTTCTACTTTGAAGAATTTTAGCATTTCTTTAGTGCAGGTCAGCTAGAGAAGAAGTCTCTCAGCTTTTATTTATCTGAAAAAATCTTTATTAATAATATTTTTAATTTAGCTCATGACCTGCTGAATTGCTTTCATTTCAAAAAGTATCTTTGTTGGATATAAAATTCTAGTTTTGCCCGGGCACGGTGGCTCAAGCCTGTAATCCCAGCACTTTGGGAGGCCGAGACGGGTGGATCACGAGGTCAGGAGATCGACACCATCCTGGCTAATACGGTGAAACCCCGTCTCTACTAAAAAATACAAAAAAAAAACTAGCCGGGCGATGAGGTGGGCGCCTGTAGTCCCAGCTACTTGGGAGGCTGAGGCAGGAGAATGGCGTAAACCTGGGAGGCGGAGCTTGCAGTGAGCTGAGATCTGGCCACTGCACTCCAGCCTGGGCGGCAGAGCAA